>NC_089240.1:113862807-114196979 GCF_963924675.1 Phocoena phocoena | reverse complement strand
GCCAGCTAAATTTTAATGCTTAAATAAACTTTTCTTGACTACTTTTCATGGAAATCTTGAATTAATAAAGAGGAATTAATAAAGGGGTCACTTTTATGGACAGTTATTGTACTCTGCAGTACTATAGTGATGTTCCAGACATCATACAGTGTGTGTGACTTAACTTCATGACTTTTTACTAAATGCCCTGCCTACTAAAACTGCAAAACTGTCCTATATCTTTTTTTTTTTTTTTTTTTTGCGGTACGCAGGCCTCTCACTGTTGTGGCCTCTCCCGTTGTGGAGGACAGGCTCCGGACGCGCAGGCTCAGCGGCCATGGCTCACGGGCCCAGCCGCTCCACGGCATGTGGAATCTTCCCGGACCGGGGCACGAACCCGTGTCTCCTGCATCGGCAGGCGGACTCCCAACCACTGCGCCACCAGGGAAGCCCTGTCCTATATCTTTATATTATATCCTTAGTATGGAATAACAGTGCCTTCAAGACCTACTAAGGTAACCTAGATATTAATAATGACAATAGTATTATTAATCAGACAATAGCACTTACTGTTTGCCAGGTGAGTTTGATGCAATTTAATTCTATTAATTCATTTAATCCCAACTAAATCCTTTTGAGGTAAGTACTATTATTATTCCCACTTTACAGATGAAATAGCTGAGGCACAGAGAGGTTAAGTATCTTATCCAGGGTCACAAAGCTAGCAAACAGCAGAGCCAGGACTCATTATCAGGGCAGCTATGCCCTACAGTTCAGACTGCTAATTACCATGGAGGCTACACAATCCAGAAATTGAAGTAATGGTGGAAGTATTGGTGGAAGCTATTTCAGAACCTCAACATGAAACCCAAGTTTGGGATTCAGGGGCACAAGAACCTCAGCCTCGAAGGGTGTGAAAACCCTATGCTCCTTGGAAGATACAGGTTATAGAGAAGCCTAGAAATGGATATTTGAAGCCAAAGGGAAGAATGGGAACTGAGTCAAGGATGGGGTGGCCCTCAAGTGGATGTGTGGGGTCAGAGAAGGGGGAGGAATCAAAGATGCCTCTGGGGTTTCTGGTTTGGGATGTTTGCAAAGGGATAATGATGCTCTAGGCAGGGGTGGATAGAGCCCCTAGCCAAAATGACCAGATATAAGATTTGCAAACTTTTCCCCATTTCATACGTTGCCTTTTCTCTCTATTGTATCCTTTGATGCACAAAAATCTTTAAGTTTGATGTAGTCCCATGTGTTTATTTTTGCCTCTGTTGTCTGCGATTTTGGTATCATCTCTCTCTTATTTCTTACAACCGCATGTGAATCTACAATTATCTCAAAATAAAAAGTGTACTTTAAAAATAGAAAAATAATACTATTAACAGTCTAAGTGAAGATTAGCTAGTTTGATCCTTCACTTTTTAGTTGTGAAAACTTGAGATCATAAAGGTACATTTAAGAAAACAGGGTAAATAAATCCACAAGATACAGGTACTTTTTTATTGGCAGTCTTATTAATCTCAAAGACATAACATATATTCTATATAAGTGAAAATCACCTGTTAGAAGATATTTTTAGATATGACTAAGAAATAAAGTAGATAGGCTATCTAAAACAATCTTTTATGATGACCCACTCTTAACCTTCTTAACTTGCAACATTCAAAAGAATTGCTTTTTCAGGACATTTAATACATATAATATTGATAGCAATAAAAATCTATGCTTTCAATGACTATATTAAAACTTAGTAAAGGTTTGATCCTTTTTGCAAAAATTAAGAAACCTCAGCAACTAAAAATGTTCACAACTTTACAAAGAGAAAGATACCGTGTGGTACTGTATTACTCTAAACAGATGTGGCTCTTTAAATGAGAAAAAAAAAATCACACACATTTTCAGTGATGTCTGAGTAACAGCTTCTGGAGTTGTTCCTTTTAGAATCTTGCCATGGAAACCACAGCTTCTACAACTGCAGTTATTGCAGAATTCACTCTTGTATCTATTTCCTTAACTTGCTACTCTGCCTAAAACACACGCCTCAAGAGCATTCAATATTCTTTTGTGGAGGAACTTAGTGCAAGCCAACAGCCCCACGGAAGCCCTATTTTCTGAAGAAAACCATCAGATTCTTGAAGTGTTAACCCCAATCAACTTTGGGGGGTCCAAACTAGTTTACCAAAAGCCAAGTGCACTTAAAACTGGAGAGAAGAGGGCTGACAGCATTGGAGCTTGCAACCCAAAGAGCAGCATAAGAATCACGCCCCCCAAGGTGAAGAGTCTCTTCTGTTTGATGTAAAAACAACGAAAGGAAAATGAACAAAACAGAAAACAGGATGCAAATTCTATCCTTCCAGATCAGTTTCTAGACTTTTATATATCCTGATATCCATTACTCTTTGACTACATTTAAAATGCTTAGTTCATTGTCGATTTTTCTTTTTTGTTGTATTTCAAAGATGACTAAATGGCACATACTTGACTTACCTAAAAGAGGGAGTAAAACTGGGTAGTTGTACGGCATCACAAAGAGGTTTACACAAGTTAAAGTCGTACTGGCTTTTAAATAACCAAATGGATATCCAAGTTCATTGTATTTTCCACTGCTAGTAACAAATACCTGAGAAGACGGTGAAGTAATGTACAGTTATGACAATAAGGATTTTATGTAAAACTAAACACAGCAACATTCCACACCGACATCTCTGGCACAATTTAATTGTAATTTAAAAATGGGAATAGTGCTCTCACTGTATTTATGTCAAAACATATCATACTAAAGAAGAATGTTCAGATTGCAATTCTTCTGCAAATTGCGTTAAGAAATGAAACCGTACTATGCAATAACGATTCAGAGACCACAGGCTGCATCAACAATACCCAAATATTTACTTGGTTAGCACGATGGAAAATAAGGCTGAAATACCACTAAGTGATACCAGCCATTAAAACAAATTGACTTCTCAAAAGAACAAGTGGTGACCAGAGTGGAGACTGTTAGGAAAATGGAACGTGCCCCTATGCCTGAAGCATGCAATCACAAAAACAAAGCCCATTTAAAGGATTATGCTAACACTCCTGTGTACTACTATTAAGTTTTGCTCTACTTCCCTTTTATGCCCCATTCCCCTACCCATTTATTCATTTTTCATCCAATAAATATTTATTGAGGAGTCTGTTACAAGCCAGGCATTGGTGATAATTATTTTGATGCAATTATATTGAGCAAGGAGATGCTTTGGTTCAATCTGGAAAGCACTTTCTCTTGTAAATGATCCTGGTGGAGCAAACATTCAATAAAAATGAAAACATTAATCTTTATTCCATATGACTAACATCTTATTCCTTAATGATATTCCTGATTTGATATGTATTGTATTGTCAGGTTCCATAGACCTGAGATGCTCTTCTGGAGTCCTCTGGCTATCATGTTTTCTTTGTGCTCCATGTTTACTCTTTGGCCCAAATCAGGGCATCCGTATGTACTTCTAGGGACCTAGACCTTTACCTTTCCTAAAGCCCTTCAGCAGGATTATTTAAGACAAGAGTCAAACCCTGATGGTGAACAGAACCCACTTACTTTGCTAATTCTTGGTACCAGCCATATCACCTACCAGTTCACTAAATTCTTGCTATGCAATGGATGCCTCCACAAAAAAAATGGAGTGTGCTAAAACATGACTCACCTACTAGATTTCATGTCTTAATCAGAACCTTAATAGAAACAGATAATTGTAATAAAACATGTTGGATTTCCTCCAGTTTCCTAAGTGTGTATAATAGAAAAGGGGGAAAATCATCATAAAGGATAAAAAAGTTACGGCCAGCAAGGATCAGACCTGTAATTTCCCCGAAAGGAAAAGCACTGGTTTTTTTTTTGCGGTACGCGGGCCTCTCACCGTTGTGGCCTCTCCCGTTGTGGAGCACAGGCTCCGGACACGCAGGCTCAGCGGCCATGGCTCACGGGCCCAGTCGCTCAGTGGCACGTGGGATCTTCCCGGACCGGGGCACGAACCCGTGTCCCCTGCATCGGCAGGCGGATTCTCAACCACTGCACCACCAGGGAAGCCCCAAAGCACTGTTTTTTTGTTCCTTTCTCACTCCCTTTCTGTCTTTACTCCCTCCCTTCCCACCTTCATACCTTCCTTCCTTCCCATAAGCCCCCTGAGTTTTTCCAAATTTCTTATCACCTGCAAATTCATAGAATTTGGGGGTTCAAAGGGATCATTAGAGACCATCTAGTCTAGAGAAAAAAGTGTCTGATCCCAGACCACATAGCTGGTAGCAGAGCTAGGGTTAGAATCCAGTCTCCATTATGATTTTGCCAAATTTCCCAGCTCCTGGTTCATCTTATTCTTTTTCACTCCCACTAATTCATCGCATTAAACTACTCTAAACCAAAGTAACGTAAGATGCAAGAGAAAGACATATGGCATATTTGAGGGGTGCTGCAGGGATCTTAAGGATTTCTTAAGTTCCTTTGGAGATTTACAAGGAAGGTGCCATATAGAAAAGAGGGTTTCATTTAGGGAGGAAGTATAATTTATAATTTTATTTGCTTTTATTCCAAAATGTTTTTCAATTCATAAATTCAAGCCTCTGTCTTGATTTTAACTTAGCATCCTATCATCCCTATCTCTACATTTCTAGCACATTTTTGGTGTATTTTATTGAAATATAAACATACGTTCAAAAAAGTGCATGAATTATAAGTATACAGTTCAATGAATGTTCAAAAATGAATGCACGTGTGTCATCCAGATCAAGAAATAGAACCTAACCAGAAACCCCCTCGTGTCTTTTTCTGGTCACTACTCTGTACCCCCAAGAGAAATCACTGTCCCGACTTTTAACAGAGTCAGGCAGTCTTACCTCTTTTTGAACTATATAAAGTCGAATCATATGATATGCGATCTTTTATGTCTGGCTTCTTTCGCTCAATATTATATTTATGAGATCATTCTGTTTCTTGCACTTTTCCATCCTTGCTTTATGCCTGTTGCTTTTTTTTCTACCCTGTTTTAGCATCTTTGGAGAATTCAAGTAGCTTAAAGGCAACTAGTAGCAATGATTTCGCATTTTAGGATGAAACAGATGGCAGTCTGAAAGTGTTTTTTGCGTAAGTAGAACCTAACAATTACTGATTGCTATACGGTGCTGTAGTTTAGAAACGGAACAAATATCCTTACAGTGTAGGGCTTCCTTATTATATTCAACTAAAAAGGCTGTGACTGCCACGCCCGGATTTTCACAGATTAAAATCCAAAGGTGAGTCTACTAACAAATCAGCAAGCCCTTCTGGCTGAAGTATAACCCTTGGAAGAGCCAGTGTATGTGCATTTGCCTGTGCATTTGCTTCATCCAAGGAAAATCCACACTACACTCACCAATGTGGCTCGTACTACAGGAAGAAGGGTTTGATCACATTACACAAATACATAAAGTAGTTTCAGGCTTATTTATTTATTTATTTATTGGTCAAAAATATCTTGTACTGGGAATTCCCTGGCGGTCCAGTGGCTAGGGCTCCGCACTTCCACTGCAGGGGGCACGGGTTCGATCCCTGGTCAGGAAACTAAGGTTCTGCATCCCAATTTTAAAAATTAAATTTTTAAATATTTTTTTAAATTAAGAAAAAAATCTTGTACTTCCAATCTGTCAAGTTCACAATGAAGACTGAGAACATTGCTTCAGCTGAAGAATCCATAGCTGAATAGAATTACATCATTTAGGTTAGGGATTCTTTTTTAAAAATTTATTTATTTTCCTTATGTTTTTTGGCTGCGTTGGGTCTTAGTTGTGGCACACGGGATCTTTGTTGAGGCATGAGGGATCTTTTTGTTACGGTGCACAGGCTTCTCTCTAGTTGTGGCATACAGGCTCCAGGGCACATGGGTTCTGTAGTTTGCGGCACGCGGGCTCTCTCATTGAGGCACACGAGCTCAGTAGTTGTGGCTCACGGGCTTAGCTGCCCCACGGCATGTGGGATCTTAGTTCCCCGACCAGGGATTGAACCCGCGTCCCCTGCATTGGAAGGCAGATTCTTTACCGCTGGACCACCAGGGAAATCCCTAGGTAAGGGATTCTTAACCTGGGGTCCCTGGATAGGCTTTCGGGGAGTCTTCCAAATCCTCAAATACATAGGTTTCATCAGATCATACTTCCTTAAATGGCAGTGTACGGTAGGCTAGTGATTCATATCAGTCTGAAATTATTTGCTTGGCCTTGTTGCTTATTTGACAGCATTTGTGAGAAACATTATCAACAGACTCAGCTCGACTATTCCCAGATTAACCTTTGAAACTTCTTAAAACAATTCAAAGATCTCAGAGTGGTTCCAGACATTTGGCTGACAACAAAGGATAAGTACCTGCCAGCAGGTATGGGGAGACTTTCGTTCCAGGATGTACTGAGTTAAGGGTGAAGGTTCAAGTTCATATTTGTCAAAGGGAAGTTTGTCTATTACCATTGGCTCACAATCTACACAGGAGAACCTCACAACAGGATGAGATGTTCGTGGAGGCTAAAAAACAAGAGGGGAAAATATAATCTGTTATTAAGAGAGTTTACATTTCTGATAATTCTGCAACCCTTTTATGTTTTGTTAAACCATCGCTGAGATACAGACTACTGTTTTGAGAAAGATGAATTGAGAAAGGTAAATTATAACACTCATAACTACGGTTTCAGGGAAGTAAAAAATAAAACTGCTTTGAATATTAAGAACTCTGAAATTCAGATCCACTTTTGCAACCTCCAAGGACTACCTGCCCTTCACTCCTTTGTACCATGAGGTTTCAGACAGGCCAGACACCGCTAGGCAAGAAGAAATCCATGAAGTTTTCTAATGCGGTAATGACAGAGCTGGAGCTACTAACCAGCAAGGTGAACAACTGTAAAGGCATGGAAAAGGCAAGATAGAGACTGAAAAGGAGCCCGTCACAACTCCAGAGCCTGGGTGAAATTTTCTTTGCAGCTGAATTTTTATAACATTTCTCACACCCACACACTTCCTTGAACAGCTAGAGCTGGGGATGCTTTTGGCTGGGCTGAAAGGCCCGTGTACCTGGGGTACCAGAGCAGATTGATGGAGCAGCCATGTTATTAATGAATTTAGCTTGTGGAGATGGAGAGCACCAGAGAGAGAAATGGTGGCAGCAAGGGCGAATGGAGAGAAAAAGATTTAGGACAAGTTCCAGGGTCAAGAGTGAGATGTAGCTCTACCTACTCTTGCTGAGAGATCTGTAAGGCTGATGTGAATACGACAAAACACCTGTTTCCTTCATAAAAGGGAAAAACATGCTCATTTGGCTTTATGATTTACAAACCTAAAAGATGTTTTGGAAGCTGAGAAAAATAGCCTTCCAATGTGCTTTTAAAGCTGAAGCTACGAGCTATGTGTGAGTTTCCTAAAATTCCTTCTTTCTGGTTTTTAAAAAGTTTTTTATTTTAATCAAACTTGCAAAATATATCTGGCTTATTAGATTTAAATCTATGAAAAAACATGAGTGGGGACTTCCCTGGTGGCGCAGTCGTTAAGAATCTGCCTGCCAGTGCAGGCGACATGGGTTTGAGCCCCGGTCTGGGAAGATCCCACATGCTGCGGAGCAACTAAGTCCGTGCACCACAACTACTGAGCCTGCACTCTAGAGCCCACGAGCCACAACTACTGAGCCCACGTGCCACAACTACTGAGCCTGCACACCTAGAGCCCGTGCTCCGCAACAAGAGAAGCCACCGCAATGAGAAGGCCACGCACCACAAGGAAGAGTAGCCCCCGCTCGCTGCAACTAGAGAAAGCCCGCGCGCAGCAACGAAGACCCAACGCAGCCAAAAATAAAATAAATTAATTTTTAAAAATAGAACTTCATAAAAAAAGAGACATGAGTGAAACCCTGTCACCAGCAATAATGAAGCAAATTTGTAACAAAAACATTCAGTCTGGGGTTTGAAGGGGCTGAGAGTAACTGGGCCCTGAGGTTTGACAAGCGTGCCACCTTGGTGCCCCAAGGGACAGGATTAGGAGACAGAGCCTCACCCACGGCAGGGGCTGAAGATGGCTCTTCAGTAGTACATTCAGGCCTTTTGTGGCCACCTTTGAAAAAAATGCAGGAGCCTCAAAATAGCAATCCAGGAGAAACTGCAGTTCATGTCAGAAATGTCTAAAACCTAGATAGACTATAGATTAGCTGAACCAAGAAGGTGCTGGAAGAGCAGTGACCTTTTTGTGCCCCCTCCGTCCCTCAAGGATTACTCTGGCCTTTTTATATTGGCTGCGGGGAGGGAGGACGATGAAAGGGAGAGTGGGTTTCATATGGTCTCCCTTATTACTAGATACCGCGCCTTTCCCCCTCCCAAGCCAATACATGTGGTGCTAGGAGCCACTACAATATCAAACCCTCTTCCACCAAATACAGTAAACAAAAAGATAAACCCTTGCTTAGAGATCATTTAAAAAATATTGCTTAATTACCCATTGTTGAAAGGTGCATTGCCAAGGAACTCAAGTCCACTGATTACAAAAACCTGAGAAGTAGGCCCACAAAGTCCCACTACATGTCTAATGGCTCCCTCGGAGGAAGTAGAATGACCTCTGCTTTGAATATGTTTCTAGAACCTATACAAGGTGCAAACTAAGTTCTAATTTCCAGGGGATGTACATGAAAACCAATGCCTGCCCTTTTTAGAGATTGTGTTTACCAGGTAAATCAAGTCAGCGGCTCTGGCCCTGAAATAAAAACCAAGTCACAGATTGCAATAGCATCAAAAATAACAATATTTTAACATCTGAAGAGGGCAGGTCAAGTGGCAAAGGCAACTGAAAGAAAGAATGCCAGAACAGAAAGGAGGTCCTCTCTTGCTTTTAGGTACAAGCTAGACTTTCCAGTAAGAAATAGAAAGCACAACTTAAAAGCTTCCAAGCTATTTTAAAAGGTTCTCTGCAATCCACTAATTGAAAATCCAGAATGATGTTTACCTTTTTGTTTTATGACACTTACTAGTGAAGGTAAATTCTGATCTGGCCAAAAAGATTCTGGAATTGGCCAATGTCCAACAGGAACACCAGTCTTAGAGTTAGGTCGCACATAAATGAGCTTATGACAGCTATGCCATGGTTGAGCAGCAAATGAATTGCTTGGCCTGGATGAATCCATAAGTCCATCTAAAAGTTAAACAAAAGACAGACTAAGGCATGAATTTCCTTTCACAGCCTCTGATCTTCTTGTACAGATTTTTCAGTTAAAAGCAAAGTACAAAACAAAACCAAAACAGTGATTCATGAAAGATGGAAGTAAAAAGTGACTCTACTAGGATTTCTGAATGTTCTCTCTAGCAACTCTTTCCATCATCTAATCCATCCCCTCTAATCCAACATCCTGCCCCCCCCAAGTCCTTAATTACAACCAAAATATGTAGTTATACGGAAAACTGTTACAAAGTTAGTTTTAAATTTTCTGAGATTTGGACACATAAATTAAACACACTAAACCACAACAGTTATTTTTCCAAATTAGGCAAATGAAATTTTTCATTCCCTGGTATAGTTTTACATTTTTGAATCTGACAAAATAGGTCATAAATTCTATTTAGATTTTCTATTTCCAACAGATGAAAAAAAGTATTCTTTACTAAACAGTTAGACCCAATGACCACAAAGGCAAATTCACCAAAAGGTAGAAGGAATGCTGACAACACAATCTATGTATATAGTTGGGGAGGGAACACAAAGCAAATGCATCACGTTTATGTGGACTAATTCATTATAGTTTGCCCATCCCATCATTAAAATCCCATGGAAACTGGGCATCGTATAATGCTGAATAATATATCCTGAATGCATTTTAATTATTTGAACTGGCATATTTCATTTGCCCCTGGAAAACGGGGCAAGACAGAGCTACATAACCTTTAATGGGATGATTTATTAGTCTAAATTATATTTGTAAAAGATATGTGTTAGTGATTTGAGTCTCATTTTTTTCTTCAATATCATTTGATTTACTTAAGCATTACTTTAAACAAGTAATTACTTTAGAGCAGGGGATTTACTGCGGCCCATGGAGCTCTAGAGAATACATGTAGTGCTTCAGGGGACCAAGACACCCCCTCTAAAGTTGAGCTCACAATTCTGGGGATGTGCATTTTTCTGAGGAGAAAGTTCTTAGCTTTCATCAGAATCTCAAAGGTTAAGAACCCTGGACAGAGGGGAAATGGAGCTAGAAAGAATGTCTGAGCTATTTACGTGACACCATCTAATTGGTTTTCAGTAGGAAAGTTCCCCGTTCACATGAAGGTAATGAACACAAAATTATAGACCTGAGTGGTCAATCGTTACCAATATAACATGTCCTTCCTTTACAACTAATTTAATTACTTTAAAATGGGCTGTGAAGCCTCAGTCTTCTACAGCAGGTGTTTTGTTGTTGGTTTTTTGGTTTTGGTTTTTTTTGTGTTTTTTTTTTATTTGGCCACGTGGCATGTGGGATCTAAGTTCCCTGACCAGGGATAGAACCTGAGCCCTTGGCAGTGAAAGCCCGGGGTCTTAACCACTGAACTGCCAGGGAAGTCCCTACAGCAGGTGTTTTTAAATTGGAGTCCAAGAACCCCTGAAATGAAACACAAAATTATGTGTGTATGTGTTGCCCATGTCCATTTTCCTGGGGAGAGGGGTCTCTATTTTTTCTAATAGCTTCTCAAAGGGTTCTGGGGACTAAATAGCAAAAAGGTCAGGAACCACAGGATCCACTGCTTCAGCAAGAAATGTGGGTCTTTCTGCCCCTTTGCACTTACTCCCTTTGCTTCTCCAGGCAGCTACCACTAATTGTGGCCACAGCGATTAAAATGTATGGATCAGATCAGGCAAGCACTGTGGTGATGATGGAGTCTAGGTACACATATGTATGTATGTGTGTGTGTGAACCAACAGGAATGAGGAGAAGCGATGGCCTGGAACAGAGCTCTGAGGAAGCCGTGCAATGGGGTATGATTCCCTTTCCCAATACAAAAGTAGCTCTGCTTTCATATTTTGAGATGTTGAAGTTTCCATAAAATCTCATTTGAAGAGAAAAGGTTCTGCAGTTAAAAGGTGGCCAGGAAAATACTGGTGTAGGATCTTATAGGATATTAGCAGTTCCTGGCTAAACATTCACAGATCTCATCAAGATAGCTTGGCACGTTTGGCGCTCACAAGACCAAAAGCAGATGGCTGGTTAAATGGCACTCTGTAGTCAATCTCCAGATATTTCATGAATAGAGAAGTGAAGAATTCAGCGTCATCCCAAGACTGGGACCTGGAATATGAAATGGGTAGGGAAAAGGGAGAATTTTCTGAGGAATATTTGACATTGAATTAAAGCTAGAATTTGGCTACCTGAAATGTATCCACAGGCAATGAATGAATGGTAGTTGTTTGGATGGATGTTTGTAACCACTTGATTGTGTGTGGCTAGTGAAGACCGCGTCTACTGCGATTAGTTCAATGTTTTCTCAACTTCAGATCACTCTCCTATATAACACTTTAAGGTTAAAAAAAAAAAGGTTATCTACCATACCTTCTCCAATAGGAAGTGGATCTGGTCCCGTTTTTTCAAAGTTAATAACTACACCACTCTGAACTTTTTGAACTAAAGATTCTAAACATTGATTCAACATTCTCTGTGTTCTAACACAGTAGGAGCGACCTATACCAGAAGGAAAAACAAATAGTACAAGTTTGATCAAATAAAACACTACTTAACAATACAAGCATCTGAAATCCTAAAATACAACTTGAAATAATCAAAAGTACACTGGCAGCAGACATCACACCAATGATGAGCTTAAGCAGCAGCGTTGAAAGATTCGGAAGGAAAAGAAGTAAAGACTGGATGTGGCATTTAAGAAAAATGGTACTCTGCTGGCCTGAATTTGTCCTTTAGAAATAGTAAATATTGCCAATACCTCCTGTGACTTCACACATCTGGGTAATGGCAGACTCATCAGTTGGTACACTCCCTAGCTGCTCTGGTTCAGTAGAAGCCAATCCAGGCAAACGCAACACCAGGGCAAATAACCTTTGATCCCAACGAAAAGGTTCTTTGGTTAGTTCACTTCCAGGCAGAGGAGAATTCAAAGGCAGATGAAGCTGATAAGGCAAAATTGGAAAAGTTTCATCATAACAAGCCACACAAAAATGAATCAGTTCAAGGGTTATGGAGTTCACTTTCCTTTGATGTCCTCAATAAAATGAGGCAATCTTTCAAGGATTACCAAGATGGAACGTTTGCTCAAACTTATTCTTAACTGAAATAGCTGCATGTTCTCTGCCATTTAAATGAAATTTGAAAAAAAGAAATCTCACCTCTTCTTGAACACCAGCAGTACTTGTTAACTTGTTTCCATCTGTGATGGTAATTAAAATAGATGGTTCTAAAAAAAATGGATTTCTCCCCTAAAATACATTTAAAAAGTATTAGAGCTGTGTAAAGTAATAGCATTGTATTTCAACTTTTACATTTGCCTCCATTGTATTTCAACTTTTACATTTGCCTCGCCTGTGATCTTTCAAGTGTGTGATAAAATTTTCCTGGATAAATAAGAAGGAAAAGATTAGGGACTGAAGTGGGTGGGAATCAAAATAACAATCCCTGCAGAGGTAACATTCAGAATAAACTGAGGAATTCTTATAATTCAGGAACTCCCCAAACTATAACATCCAAATCCCCCTCTCCCTCTGCTTTCCAAGTAATCATAAAAGAAAGATATTAAAGGGATTATAATGGCAGCATCCTCCATACCCGGGTATCATTCAGAATCCTGGCACAGTGAGGGGGACATTAATGACTTATGCTCTGCAACCTGGCCAGTGACTGGTTATTGTGAGCAGAGTTTTTACAGTGGGAAAGTGTAATGATAACATCAGCAAATGCTATTCTGCCTTCCTCTTATACTAGAGCTTTGTCGTTGAATTGAGAGGGATGAGGGACTTAAGGGCTCTGAAAGTTTCTCTTCAATTGTCTTGTTCCAATATTCTCAGCAATGTATTCATCCCATGATAGCTGATGATCTGATGCGTAGGCAATTTTAAATATTTTGTGGTCAAGCCACATAAAAGACTCCCCCAAAACGATTTTTGCTAAAGTATGTATTTAAAAGATACATGGACCTCCTTTTGGACGTTATAAAAAAGAGCAGAAAACTTGGTAGCCATGCCCAATTTTAAATTCTTACCCCAAGTCACCAAAATAAATTAGCTGTACTCACTCAAATTATTTTTTACCTGTCCATAGTTGTCTATTCCAGATATTAATCTATTGAGATTTAACAAATCAAATGAGGATCTTAGAGCCTGACCAAGAGTAGTCAGTCCAGAAGCCTGAAGATTTTTTAGTTCACTCATGAATGTTGCGTGATTTTCCTTCCAACCAGCCTGCAAACCAAACATTTACAAAGAAATTCCCAATTATACAATGAACAATATATAAAGTGCAAACAACCACCAAATAGCAAGTATCAAACCTCTAACAAGTTAATAATTCCTTAACCTAATTCTATTCTATATCTGGACTGATCAAGTGGAACAAAAGCAGGCCATTAGTTTCAGAAAGATCTGCCAGCCTTAATGATCAAGAGCAAAGATGCAAACAATGCATTCAGTCCATTATCGCTGGAGGGCTTTGGCTCAAGAAGCCTAATTTGCTATTCAGGCTCAATCAAACCTACCGAAACACCTCAGTATTTACCTTAGTTTGACACTGAGGATGAGCACAGAGCACGGGGCAGAGGAAGGAGTAATTTTTTAAATGCATCGTCCTTGATAGAGACAATTAGCTATTGAGTGTCTGATTTACATGAACTTTTCTAACCAAGAGTATTTTCTCCCAAACAATATTTTCACTTTAAACAAGAGTATAGGTGGAATTATAGGAATGGAGCCACAACTATGTGGAGACAATCCTTCTGGCATCTTTAAGCATTCAGAAAGGCGCAAATCTAGAATAGGGGAGAAAGAAAAGAAACAAAAAGTTTTGACAAAGAGGCAGCATCGCCTAGGCACCCCCAGCAGCTATGAACAGCAGCAAAGAACCAAAGACCCAAGGTCAACAGCCAACATGCTCTGATTGAATCATTTGTAGAACAGAAGGAAAGGACCACGTTGACTAGTCAGCAATGTGGCTATAAAGACAAAGCAGCACAAAACGCCAAGAAGAGAAGCCAAAAGAAGATGGCAGCTAACAGTAGGTCACAGAGGAATAGGCCAGCAGAGGAGACAGTAGACAGCACAGCCTGGCAACTTTGTGGGACAAACAGGCACCTGAGTCTTGGTAGCCCTGTGGGCAGTAGTGTAATATGCTGAAGGTTCAAGTCATGCCAACCAGACCAGTAGAGCTGGAGGTGGAAAGCTAGCACAAATAATGCAGAGCTAAACGAAATGACTGAAGTTTCATGTTCAGCTAAAGACCATTATCCACACAACTATAGCAAACACTATCTTTTCTAGTTTCATAGCCTCCTAAAGCAATCTGGGTCAGAGTGACTGAAAGGCAGAAAAGGGGCCCATTGCCTGTACCCTCCTATGAAGTATATGCATGACCTTGAGCAAACCTGTCGGCTCTTAGGACCTAAGTTTCATTATCTGAAAATGAAGAGGATTAGATAAACAGGGATACTGTGTAAGGCTGTGCATGTTGCAACCCTGGAGAGCCACTCACATTGTGACCCATGAGAATGGGGCGCCCTAGGCTTGAACAGTACGTAACCTCCATAACCATATAAGGTGAAGGTGATCCTGGTTAAGATCCTTTCCAGTCCAACAGTCTGGATTCTGTGAAATTAAAAATGTGCTTTTAGGGATTTCCCTGGTGGCGCAGTGGTTAAGAATCCGCCTGCCAAAGCAGGGGACACGGGTTCAAGCCCTGGTCCGGGAAGATCCCACGTGCTGTGGAGCAACTAAGCCCGCGAGCCACAACTACTGAAGCCCGCGCGCCTAGAGCCTGTGCTCCGCAACAAGAGAAGCCACCGCAATGAGAAGCCCGTGCACTGCAATGAAGAGTAGCCCCCGCTCGCTGCAACTAGAGAAAGCCTGGGTGCAGCAACGAAGACCCAACACAGTCAAAAATAAAATTAATTAATTTTTTGAAAATGTGAGTTTTCTCTGTGTGTGTGTGTGTGTGTGTGTGTGTGTGTGTGTGTTTCTAACATATCCTGTAAGTCAAAGGATCTAAAGGCAGAACCTTTCCATGTATTATTCCTTTGGCCAGATTGTACATATGACTTACAGTAGCTGGGAAAAGTAGAGGATGTGAATAATTCCTTGTGACCCAAGGAAAATCTTACTGAACTAGACAAACTAAACTTTAGTTAAAAGGAAGGATTATGATTTGAATTGTCCTAATCAAATACTTAGAAATATCAGCAGGTGATTATAAATCACACTGAATTCAAAACTTAGCTTTCTTATTTGGGGTAGAAGAGAAGGTCTACAGCTGCGGGTGAGGGAGAGGGATAGCATCAATTCTTTCCTTTATTTATCCAACAAATTTTTATGGACCAACTATGCTATGCTGGGCAGAATGCTACATGCTGGAGATACCAATAGGAATTAGCCCTTGAGGAGTTCCTGCCGCAAAGGAATAAGGAATGCAGTTATGGAGATGGAAAGAACAAATGACCAGGGAGTTAGGGAAGGCTTGTCACAGAAGACGGGGCATTTGAAGAAGTCTAATGGCATGAGGAGAAGATCATGGGATCCCCACACTGATGTGAGGAGTGGAGGGGGCAGGGCAAAGGAAGAGAACAGAGTTCATAAAAGGACGGAGCTTCCTGGGGAACCGCAAGTAATTTGATTATCATCACTCTGAGTACGCAGCAGGAGGCAAAGCTGATAAGCTGGGCTCTGACTATAACGTGCTGTGTACATTGTACTCAGTAGTCTGGATTTTATCTGTTGGCCCTGGGAATGACTTGAGGTTTTTAATTAGGGGCGTGGCATGATCAGATCTGTATTTTAGCAAGATCGTTCTGCTGGGAGTTGGAGAATAAATTGTGGGGTGGAGGGGAAGCTGAAGCTTGAGGCAGGGAAACTGGTTTGGAGAATGTTGCAATAGCTTATGAGAAAAGTGATGAAAACCTGAGCGAGGGCAGCGGGGATGGAGAGGAGGCTGCAGATTAAAGAAGTATTTCAGAGGTGGAGTCAGAAGGATTTAGTAGCTAATTAGGGGCATGGGTGAGGGAGAAAAAGGGTCATACATTAGGTTGAGTTCTCTTGCTTGGGCAAGCCTGTGAATGGTGGGGTCTTTCACCCAGAAGCCACTTTACAAAGTTGACTTTTTTTTTTTCCAGAATGGCTTCATTTACCAATCTAACTTCTACACTGTACACTCAGAGTTACATGCAGCGAGTGTTGAACTCCTGAGAGCCACAAGATAGTTCAAGGCATGACTAAAGAAAAATCAGTGAACTACTTGATCTGGTAAAGGGTTGGGATAAGGTTTGAGTACCACCTAAGCAAGCACCCATCTGTGTTTAAAATAGTGTCCTAATTGTCACTAATCAATCTGTCAGAATGACTGCTCTTTAAAATTTCTTTTCTAACATGAATTGAAAACATTTTACAAATTGTTTCTGCACCTGAATCACTGGCATTCAATTTTTAGGTCAATTCCAATCCTTTGCAATGAATTAGACAATACTTGAAATTTGAATGGTATTCCTATCTCAGTACTACACAGTGTATGGGCTACATTTACAACCCAAAGCAATAAACTTCTTGGTAGCAGTTTAGCTCCTTCAAGAGAAGAATTAATGCCCCTAAGTCCAGTCCTCAGAATGCTGAAGGGGAAAAAAGGCCTACAGAGTAATTTAAATATCTAGAGAACCTTATTAATGTGAAAAATTCTTCCAAAAAGATAATTATTAGTTCTAGTGGGAGAAAGTATGTTTATATTCTTCATTCATTGCTTGCAGTTGATTTTTTCATAAATGAATTCAGGACAGCTCGTTGACCTTCTTTCATACAGTCTTTTATTTCAAGTAACTCCAAAGATATCCTACTCTCATGTCAGTAAAACCTTTACTCCTGATAATAACTTCCATACATTTTTATGGAGATTTACAGCTTACAAAGCATTTTCACATTTGCCTAAGACAATCCTATAAAATAGGCATGGTATTACCATCTCTATTTTGTTTTAACAGACCAGGAGGAGGTAAGACTTGAGTATGTCTTGTTTGTT
Organism: Phocoena phocoena; assembly: GCF_963924675.1. Taxonomy (NCBI): domain Eukaryota; kingdom Metazoa; phylum Chordata; class Mammalia; order Artiodactyla; family Phocoenidae; genus Phocoena; species Phocoena phocoena. Next base: position 114,179,790 of record NC_089240.1, on the reverse strand, counting down.
GGGGGGATAGTGGGTAAGTCAGAGAGGCACAGTCTGGAGTTGCACTATCTGATCCATGGCTAGTCTGACTTGAGATGTGATATAAATGTAAAATGCACATGGGATGTTGAGGACTTAGAACGACAACAAAAAAGAATGAAGATATCTCATTATTTATTTTTCGATTGATTGCATGTTGAAGTGATAATGTTTTGAATGCTTTTAGGTAAATAAAGTATATTACTAAAAGTGTCACCTGTGGCTACTAGAAAATTTGAAATGCTGTGTATGGCTGGCATTATATATCTATTGGACAGAGATCATCTAGAGGGAACTGAAGGTCAGGCAGGAGAACTTGGCCTTGCTTCAGCATAAAATAGGCTCATTACAGCTTCCAAGGCTGGGGGAAACAGGATCAAACAGTGTCTCAGGAAGGTCAGTCTGGCAGTGAATTATAGGATAGACTGGAGAAGAAGCTGTAGTCAGGAACAATAAGCTAGGAGGTTAGAATAGGCATCTAGGCCTGAGGAAGGGGTTAATTGAGAAACATTTTGAACCACCAAGATAGGACTTGGTGACAGACAGACCATAGGCCTAAATGAGACAGAGTAACAGATGATTACAAGACTTCTAACCTGAGACAACTAAAGAATAGAGGTTTAGGACAAAGGAATAACCTGGGGTGAATGAAATCCTAAACTAAGAGTTTACTGTCTTCACAGGTCAAGTTTTTAAAGTCTCCCAGAAGTAAAATGAGAATAATGATGATGATGATAAATAATAATCATAGGTAATATTAATCAGTGCCTATGTGTCAGGAACTCACTTATGCTAAGCAGAGCATTTTACACCTATCCTTCTCATCTGAGCCTCATAACCACCCCGTGAAGTAGGTGCTATTATTATATCCATTTTATAGATTAGCACACTGAGGCTCAGAGAGGATAAACAACTTGTCCAGGTCAAAACAACTAATAAATGACACAGCCAGGATTTGAACCCAGGTAGCCTAACTTGAGAACCCACCAATGTAAACCAAAATACTAGAGGTTCTTCTACCTATTTTACATACTCACCTCATAGACATGTCTTGTTATGCTAGCTTAAAAGGTTCATAAGTTTAATGGAATTTCCAAATTTCATTAGTTTAAGTCTACTTTCCCTGATGTCAGAACGCAGACCAGTTGGGTGTGCGGAGCAGTGAATTAGGACTTGGAAGACCCTGGTCTAATCCTGGCTGTAACTAACAGGCAAAACAAGTGGTCCAGAGTAAGTCGTTTCCCCTTACTGGGGCTGTTTCCTCACCTAAGCAATGAAAAAACTGAAAACCAACTCTAAGGTCCCTTCCAGTTTTCATATCCTATCATTCCATACCTTGTATCCATCCTTTATATAAATCTGACTTACAGAAAGAAAATGCCTCATATCTTAATAAATATGCTAATTCAGGTCTGGTTTAAATTTGTATAGCCAACTAAAGACATCTTTGAATATCAGCAAGAAGAGTATGGGCCTTTCAGTCTGTCAATGACTTGGGTTCTCCCCGCAGCTCTACGGACTAGCCCACTAGCCTTTTATTCCCTACTCATATCACCACAAAAAGGAGAGAGTCTGTACTCCTTTCCTCAGAAGGGCAAAGCCTAAAAGAAATATTTTCTACTACCCTCTGCACCCCTATTTCCATGTCCTTATCTGGTATGTTCTCTGCCATATGGTGCTTAAAGGGTAGGTTTTGCCCCATGACAGAACTATAGTGGAGGTCTGTCAACATGTGAACAATTTGGAAGCTTTTTATGAACACACATCTAAGTTATACCCTCCAGTCTAGCTTTCCTCAGGAATAACGCTGTTATTTAGAATTCTGGCTGGCTCCTGTGTCTTATTTCTCCATTGGTTTCAATGGAGGAGGGAAAGGTAGGGGTGTTATTTAATGGCTCCCCCAAACCTCAGTACCCGAACACTTGTCCTTCCTGAACTTCATTCCATTTTGGCAGGACCATTTCTCTGATTCATTGATTTTTATTTTATTTTTATTTTTTAAAATGAAGAACTCTTTCCTCCAAGGAAATCTTGCCAGGAAGTATAAACAAGTAAAAGAGATAAAAACAGATCAACTGTCCTTGAAGAGGATGTGGCAGTGGTGTTACAGCCCTTTCTGTAAACGCCTGCTCTATCTCTGAAGGTCACTTGCAATCCTTTTCCAAAATATAAATGATCGCGTTAGACTCAGTATATAGTGCAGATTTAATGAACACGGTATTAACTTCTCCATCCAAGGTAACTGAAAAACATTTTTTAGGGCAGCTGCATCTAGCTTTCCACAGAAGAAGCGCCCCTTAAAAGACCATATAGATGGAATATGTATAAATAAAAAAACAGCTGAATAGTTAAAATTCTCTAGGGTGACAGCTCCTGAAAGAGAATGGCAGTGAATCTTTTCAAATAGCAAAAATAATCCTTCTCTATTACAGACTGTCACAAGCCAGGCTCTCTCACATGCAGCGAGAGAACCTCTCACTGGAAGGGCATCACTTGCTCTGTCCCTCTGACTGGGTGCTGAGCCACTGCACTAACTCATTTTGGGCACATGCACCCGAAAGCCTCTTTGGACCCTACCCTGAGGAGCAGTTCAATTCAATCCAAGGCTTCCTAGCTTGTTAGCAAGCCCTTCACAATGAATAAAAAGCCTCGCTGGATTCCAGAGAGAAAATACGTGTTGTTTCCCTCTCCTTGACAAGACTTTTAAACTTCTATTAAAGGAAATGAAATCAGCCTGGTAATATTTGCCCTTCATAAACTCATATAGAGGGCTATCCCGAACCCTGGGCTCTTCTAGGTGGTTACAAACAAGATGATTAACGGATTTAAGTATTTTCCCAGATGTTGCAAGTTAAAGCCAAAGGGTCTAAATTTAGCAGGGCCATCATTTCTCTTGTTGAAAGATAAACTATTTTCCTTTTTCCATCTGCTCTCCAGAAGTCGGGGAGAAACTTGCTCTGCAACAACACAGACAATTTGAATAAATCAACTTCAATGGCATTTTTCAACTAACTTAACTTTCTTCTCCAATTTAACATTCTATCATCTTTGTCATCACAAACTGTTCTTGTGTTGGTAAAGTGACCAGTGGGACAGGATGACATGAAAAATAAGAAGCCCTGCTTTTCCAATCAACTCTGTCTCCTGAGAAGACAAATGACTTTTCCCTTGGTCTTTGCCCTTAGCTTTACATGGAATATTTGTGCGAGTTAAGTTTTCAACTTCGAGAATTTTCTTCTCACAACTAAAATGGACTCCAATTCTGATACATATAAGATAAGGTTTACTTGCCCTCTTAGGTAAACAGAACACTGTAACAGCTGAAATCATTTTAATATGTTCAAATGTCTTTTTTTTTCCAGTATTTTATTTTATTTTATTTTTTTGGTGTGTCTCCATATAAAATGTCTTTTAAAATTGTGTTTACAGCTAGAGCACCTATAAAGGAGGTTGTTAAAACTGTGAAATACACATTAGGAAGATGCTATATCATTGAAAGAATAAGATTGTCTCGCTTCTTGTATGAACTTTGAAAACTCTTCTTGCACTATATTTTCTGACCCTATCTGACACAATATTTTCCCCTTAATACTGTAGAAATTTGGTCTGATTTCACTTTTTTGTGTGGCTTTCTCACTTGACTCAAGGTACTGATACAGTTCTAGGTTCAAAGGAGACATTCTATTATTCTGTGTTTTATATGTACTAATACAGCTTTCTCTTGTAAAATTATTTGTTTTAAGACTATCCAGTTCTCAGGACAGGAATAAAGACACAGACGTAGAGTATGGACTTGAGGACACGGGGATGGGGAAGGGCAAACTGGGACAAAGTGAGAGAATGGCATTGACATATATACACTACCAAATATAAAATAGATAGCTAGTGGGAAGCAGTCGCATAGCACAGGGAGATCAGCTCAGTGCTTTGTGACCACCTAGAGGGGTGGGATAGGGAGGGTGGGAGGGAGGGAGATGCAAGAGGGAGGAGATATGGGGATATATGTATACATATAGCTGATTCACTTTGTTATAAAGCAGGAACTAACACACCGTTGTAAAGCAATTATACTCCAATAAAGATGTTAAAAAAAAACAACAGAATATCCAGTTCTCTTGGATTCCTTTTTGTCAAATTTACTTCCCCAGGGGCACTTCTTAGTGTCCTGAACTTGCTAAGATACTCGAAGCCCATTTTATTTGATTATATCAGTTCTCTCCCAGAGAACTCTGAATGTTATCATTCTGTGGTTCAGTCCACCAATTTTCATCCACAAGCTTCAGGAAATACTACCAGCCAAGACCACAAAAAAAGAAATCTAGCTTACTTGAGTCTTCTACTTTTTAAAAAAATTCTTAGAAATTGACCCCCTAATATATTGCAGAAACTTATTTGACAGTCTGTGGCCTGCTGAATTGTTTTTTCAGCAGATGGTTAAAGACTCTCATAACCACATATTTTTAAGTAAACCTGGCAAAGACATGATTCAGTTTGATTCCACCCTCACAAAGTTCACCATTTTGTGTCTCTTTAGGATACCTAGGATAAGGTTTTTTTTTTTTTAGTGGATTAACAATCATCAGGATTAGTCTAAAATAAACTTCATTTATGACTTTTCAATTCTTACCCAAGGGAATTAAGATAAAATTATGAAGTAGCACACCTCTCAGAGTTCATGTGAAAGCATAAGATCAAAAGAAATTTGATCTCACCAGAGGATGCTAACATGTAGAAACCAAATTTTCTCCTCTGTCCAAGAGGCAACTGAACTGTTACCGAAAGGAAAATATCATAGGGCTGCAAAGAATTTACCAAACTCGGTCAGATATAAATGTTAAGTTTCCTCTTTCACTCCCAGTCCATTTCAACTGTAGCTACTGACCAATACTCATTATTAGAAAAAAACAAAAACAAAAACAAAAATCAACCAACCAACCAACCAAACAAACAAACAAAAAAACGCTATCGTGCTGAGCACATGTTCAATTGCTTAGGTTTGGGGTTCTGATAGGAGATATTTTTATGAACACATACACAAGATAAAAATCAACAAAAGTGGTCTTGGAAAATACACAAGGACAGGAGCGAGACTAAGCCACCCAAACATTACAGAAAGAGTTGAAGAGAGGAGAGAGCAGAATGACCATTCCTTACTTTCTAACAATCTTATGGCATCTCTTTCCTCCAGCCTAATTCTTTTTAAAAAATTATCTCAAAAACTTTTTATGAGCTGTTTTTTACATTATAAAAGTAACGCACGTTCATTGTTAAAAATCCGAACAGAAACACAAAGTTAGTCTATCTCTTCACAAAATTGTCAGTACCACTATTCAGAGGTAACCATTGCTAGGAATCTGTCCTAAACATTAAACTGTTGGCAGCAAACAGAAATGACTCCAATAAGATGAAGTGGCATTTACCAATAAGATGGAGTGACCAATTTAACCAGTAGGTACGTGATACAGCACTTTAACCACTTACGGAAACTGTTTTCTAAAATTTAAAGCAATTTTGGGACTTCCCTGCAGGTCCAGTGGTTAAGACTCTGCACTTCCACTTCAGGGGGCACAGGTTCGATCCCTGGTCAGGGAACTAAGGTTCCGCATGGCATGCGGCGCAGCAAAAAAAAAAAAAAAAAATTAAAGCAATTCTGAAGTCCCCCTGACGTCCCAGCCAGAATTATTCCACTTCCTGCCTTTCAGTTATACAATTCTCTCCTGACTTTTTTCAGAAGGAATAGTGGAAATAATCTAGTCTAATCCCTTCGTTTTACAGATAAGAAAACTGACACCGTAAAAGGTTACATGACTTGCCCAGGGTCATGTGTCTAATCAGTAGCTACCAGACAGGCTATCCTATGACCACTTTTTCAAATCTAATTTTTATGAAAGTACCTAGGAAGACTTTAAATAGACTTCTAACATATAGCTCAAAAACTTCACTATGAAATGGAATTTACAATGTCTATAACCATGTAAACTTTTAAGAAAAAGGAGCACTTTGCTCCAAACATCTTGCACGTTCTCCTACAAGACATACAACAGGAGGGACCCCCAATTTTCCAATGTCATGGCTGTATTAAAGACTAGATATTCTCCCTGGAATCCCATTATCCACTGTCTAGCTGCGTGGGCTCCCTTCCACAGACACAAAGGCAGAGAGGGACTGGTTAAATATACGGCAGGGCTTCCCGGAATCTTGAGGCCAATTTAAATAAAAACATCTTGGTCTGGTTCAGGCTAATCAACCGCTAAAGGTCAGAGTCCAGCTCTCTCCCCCTTCCTCCTGCAACTTCTCATCATTATAACAGCATTTAAAGCACCTTCTGTCACATCCTCCCCCTCAAGTCACACCCTTGCTGGCATGCTTTCAGTTCATTTTCTCTCCTCCCCCAGGCCTCTGGTCCCCCTGGCTCTCTCTCTCTCTTCTCCCTTTGGTTAACTGATGGTCTAAGAGTTGGCATCAGGAGTGGGGAGACAAACTCAGGGGGTGGGAGAGAGAGGTCTGGCTGAAGGGCAGGGCTCCTGTGGGGAAATGATGGGAAATATGTTTATACAGACACATGGAGCAGGTCCTAGAGAGCTCAGAATGGCAGACTGAGCAATTTGGACTTGATTCCATAGGCACTGGGGAGTCTCTGAAGGCTTATGAGTGGGGGAGTGATATGATGAAACCACCTTTTTTAGAAAGTTAGCAGTTGGTATGGGTAGAGAGTAGGAATTTGGGAAGCACTTGGAAGACTACATAAGAAGGTTGCTATAGTGGCCAAAGCACAGAAGTCAGGACCTGGACTGAAGTGCTGGCAGCAGAAACTGAGTTGAAGGAACATACGTAAGGGACATTGCAAAGGGATAGGCCTCAGAAGAAGATGGAAGGACAGGATCAAAGCTGAATAACGTCCACTGTGCAATCCTGAGTGACAAAAAGATGGGGAATATAGAAGACGGGATAGTTTTAGAGCCATAAGCAGGTCTGTTTGACATGCTAACTATGAGCTGATGGCAGGAGAGACAGGCAAGTGGAGATGTCCCGTCATCAGCTAGCGATGCCCGGGTGAGAAGCTGAAGTTGGGGAGTAGAAGGAATATTTGAAATCATGAATGAGGTAGGATGCATTCAGCAAGGGAAAGCATTTGGCAGATAGGGAAAGAATTATCAGAGAGAGGGGTGGAGAAACAGAAGGGAGGAGGTGATAAGTTTCTGGAAGGAAGAAGCATTAACAGTTTCAAATATAGGCAAGGACAAAAAGAATAAACATTAGTAAATTAGCCCAAGTAGCTATATAGTAAATCCTAAGACCTTAATAAACTATATTTACTTTCCTCAGTAGTACTGCTCCTTACTCGCACAAACAAATGTTTTGAGCCTCTTGTTCAATAACATTCAAGTCCAGAGTTTGGTTCTTAGTACTAAGTTTAGTGAACTATTCGACTTAACAGGGCAGGAGATAACTAACGAAAGAGCAGGTGCATATGGTTGAAGATGCAGGCACATATATATTAAGATAATCACGCACATATGGTTTAAGATACAGAATTCTATTTTTTCTGAGAACATCTGGCACATCTGGCACAAAAGCCTTCATGTAACTTTTCTCTGGTTAAGACCCCAGTGGCTAAGTTGGCAGCACCTCCAATCCTCTGAAATCCATCCCTTACCAACCTAACTAAGCAGGAAGGGGGGAAAAAGTTATCTGCCTATGGCAGGGGTGTGGCTTGAGGAGAATGGGAGATCTGGCTGAAATGCGGAGCGGACCATTAGGTCAGGCACAGGTTGAGAGAGAAAACTCGGCGAAGGCAGCATGGCATGCTCAGGCCTTTTACAAAATGGCTTCTGCCTCTCCCACGGGCTGTGGATTAAAGGAAACTAAATGGCTGCTGTAGAGTACACTGACTGTCTTTCTTTTCCCTATAAGAGAAACATTTATCAGGAGAGTGACAGGGTGAAGATGATGTATCCGTTTCTGAAGGCCATTAGATCGCCAAAAACCACCGTGTTGCTTTTTCAAGTCTACCGTTCCTCCCATGGGGCCTACTCGGCCTAGGCCCCAGTACTCAACCTCTACTCCCCAGCTATCTCAAGTTCCATCAACTGAGAGTCCCAACAACTCCATCTCTTTCCCTGAGTAGGGGCATAACTGTGATATCAAAGACCAAAGTGATTCACAAACAAATGCACCATGGTATTCACCTACAAAGAATCAGAGAAATAATAAAAATGGTAACACTGGCAGTAGTCATTTTCATTCATCGAGTGCTTGCTCTAGTATCAAACACTGTCTTATCAAAAGCAACGAGAAATAATAGCATGATCCCAGGACATATACCACAATGAGAAAATACCACTGAGAAGCTATGAAAAGGAATATTCTACCGTAATTGACAGGGAAAGTGAAGTGGCTCATTACTTAAGACTTTGGAATAGAGACAGACCTGGGTTACTATTCAGTTGTGTTACTTAACCTCTCTGGCCCCCAGTTTCCTTATCTGTTAAGTGGGGATAATAATAGTACCTGTGATTTAGGCTGGTTGGGAAGATAAATGAAATAAGCACTGTACATTCATTGGCACACTGCCCTGTACATAAGCATTATTCAATAAATGTCAGCTGCTATTATTAGAAAGCTATTATATTATTGTTCATTATTATAAGGAAGTAGATATAAGTCGAATCATATCTGTAAAAGCCAGATAACACCTTTGACTATAAGATAGGTTTTAGGAGGATCTAAAACTAGGGCTACAAAATGGTTCCACATCATATACATGCTATTCATCAACATATCTGTACTCTCACCGAGGCTCAGAATTAGACATTGGTATTTATTCCTTAAATGGGAGCCATTACAGTAACAAAAAATAACATTGTCACTCCTGTAATCCCCCTTAGGAGGATTGAGCTTAGAGAAAGTAATGATCATGGGAGCCCGCCATGGCCCCACTTGGACCTCCCCCCTCCTTTTAATGCTACTGATGACTTCCCATGATATAAGACAAGGGCCTTGCTAGGGAACCTCAAGAAACCCTTCAACAAGAGCAGTGACACAAACCCCTCTTTGTTTCTTAGGTTTTACACTACGCCAAGCTAAAGAATTTATCCTTTATCCTCCTTCTCTTGATGAATACTGTTCCTGGGAATTCTTGGGCCAAGTAGCTATGTAAATCTAATAAGGGATATGTTACATATTTCTAATAGCAATAAAAGCATGGAACATTTTGTGCCACTGGTGACCACATATTACAAACAGAATTCTGAATTACTGTAGTTACATTAGGAGTTCACATATATATTCTTTTCTACTTAGCCCAGGAAAAAAACTTCTAACCCAACCAGTTGGATCACCAACTGTATCCAAAAGTCTAAGCAACCAAACTGGCTTTCAATACAAACAAGAATGGGATGCTTTCATATTTTTATCCCAGGGCCAAGGGTTATCAACCCATCAACTCTGAACTGTATGATAACCTCTCATGCACAAATGACTCCATTATGGAGGTGCTCACTTAAAACAGAACTTTGAGAGGGAGATCCCCCTTCAGAAACAATTTCTAGGACATGAACATCATAAATATGTTAAGAAAAAATAGAGACCAACACTTGTCCAATAGAAAAATAGTGAAAGCCACATAAGTAATTTTATATATTCATGTAGCCACATTAAAAAAATAGAAACAAGTGAGATTAATAATATATTTAATTTAATCTAATATATCAAAAGTATTGTCTAAACTTGTAGTCAATATAAAAATTGTTAATGAGATATTTTATATACTTTTGGTACTAAATCTTCAAAATCCCGTGTTTAGTTTACACTTACAGCACATCTTGATTCAAACTAGCCACCTATCAAGGGCTCAATATCCACACGTGGCTAGTGGATGCTGTACTGAATGGCGCAAATACAGCCAGTCTGACATGAGTGACTGGTATATTTTGAAGAGCCATGCCTACCCTCACGGACACCTCAGCCCTTCACCGTCTTTGATGGAGCTCTTAGAGTGTACCCACCCCTCTCTGGGACCACTAGTCCACCTGGAGTTGTGAGGAAGGAGGGGAAAGGATGTGTTTTTAACAAAGCACCTTGGAAACCCAACTCCATTTCCCAGTAGAAACAATAGCAAACACAATAGTTCTGTGGCTAAGTGGCATGAAGGGTTAAATAGGCTTTCCTGGGGAGGAAGGTCTGGGAACCTAATCACCATTTAGAACACTGCATCCAGGAGATAGCGTGTTCCAACCTTCCAATAGGCACACAAAGAGACTGCCTGGATCTCTCATCTACATTCTTGGTAAAAGGGAACTGACAGCCATGTTTACGAAGAGTTTTTCATTTAAGTACTTAAATTAAGCCGGTTGGTTCACTTCTTCATCCCTGTCCCCTCCTCCCCGCATTCAGAGGGTCCTTCAATCCTGCCCTTCTCTGGAAAGCACATTTCTCCCTGAGACGTGGAACAGCTGCCATTTTGGAACACTCTGTGAAACTGAGAACCCTGTCTTCTGAACAGTTCTAGTTATAATTCTGAAGCAAAGGCAAACTGAAAAGGACAATATTTGCCCTTTCCTTATGTGTGCCCTGCCCTTCTGCCACCCTTCCTACCCCCATCCTAACCTCAAAGTCAAAAGCTCTCAAGTGGCCAGCACTAATGCAAAACTAGGCAACTTCAACTACATATTTTAGATCTCCCCCACCTCTCATTCTCTCATCTCCCTCAGCCCACCTCAACGTACCCGCAAGCACACAGACAACAAGCCTTATCCTATTTGTCTTCAAATCCACCTCATAGCTCTTCATTCCAGGAGAAATGTACAAACTCTAGCTTGTAGGTTTCGAAGGCCTTTTGCGATCCAGTCTTAACTAGTTGCAATCTTGACTGGATAAACAGAATCATCACTGGGTCCTGTCAATTCTCCCTCCCTCACCTGCAATCTGTTGGTTCAGAGTCCACTGTTCTTGACATCTCCCGTATCTTAATCCACATTCTCCAGTCACCTTTTTCCAATGACTCTTCTCAAGAGCCCTGAGGGCTAGGACCGTATCTTTTACTATTCCAGTTTCCCCTTGGGCCAAGTCTTTCCTGGTGTCACCTTCGGCCCCAAGTATAGTATAGTACAGTCCACAGAGGGTGCTGAATGAACACATGGTATATGAAAGCCTAGACTGCTATAGTAGCAATCCAATGTCAGACTTATCTGCCAGAAACACCATTTTGGTCATATCACCACAATGGTGGTAAAAGTCAGACCAACGGCTACCTTCAGGGGAGGAAGGGATTGCAGGAAGAAGCAAGAAGCATTTTCTGGGTTAAGTTCTAGACAGAGGGTTAAGGGATCATAGTGGAAGTTGTTACACTGTTTGGAGTAGGGGTGGGCAGAGGGGCAGGATGACTTTTGAGAATGTAGAATGAAGAAGTGAGGCATGTCAGGCCAACCAGTGTGTCCCAGGCAGAGGGAACAACATATGCAATGGCACAGAAGCAAGAGGCAGAGTGAGTCTGGACAAGTGACTCTGAAGAGTGTGGAGAGACACTGTTGGCAAAACCAGGTTAAGGAGTTTGGATTTTATTCTGAAATATAATGGGGAGTCCCTGAAGAATTTTTAGTAGGGGAATGACTTTTGAATTTACTCTATTTTAAGAATCAGCAATCTAGTGGTGATGAGGGTGAAGAATCACTGGCAAGCAAGACCAGAAGGAGGGAGACCAACTGAGTGGCTGCTGAAACAATGGTCCAGATGAAAGTTGAAACAAGGGAGGAGCAAATAAGAATGAATGGATACAAGACAGGTTTACGATACAGAACGGACAGGACTCCATAATTGTCTCAGCACTCCCTAGTCACCTCCCAGCTGGTACCTAATGTGAAAGTAGCACTTACTCCCTTGACCAGGGATCTAGTCTTCTACCCCAAAATCTCCCCTTTTCTTTCTTTGTTTTTTAACAAGAAATATTTTATTCACTGCAAAACAAAACAACAAACAAACAAAAGTGCAGATAAACATAGTAGTATACACATGACCGATGGAGGGTTCTCTATATAAGCTTTCACTAAAGTTCTAATTCTTCCTTCTACTCTTATATAAAGAAAAAGAGCTATCAGGCAGAGTACCTCATTCTTAAGATTCTTTCCAGTAAACTATATTTAATTCACAGGTTGGATAGCAGTCTGGAAGCATTTACTTGTTATGTATGTATGTATGTATGTTTACTTGATATATAACATTGTATTCGTTTCAGGTGTTCAACATAATGATTTGATATTTGTATATAGTGCAAAATGATCACCACAGAAAAGCTAGTTAATATCCATTGTCACACAAAATTACAACATTTTTTCTTTTTTCTTATGAGAACTTTTAAGATCTACTCTCTTAGCAGCTTTCAAATATACAACACAGCAGTGTTAACTATGGTCACCATGCTGTACATTACATCCCATGACTTATTTATTTTATACCTGGAAGTTTGTACCTTTTGCCACCCTTCACCCACTTTGACCACCCTCCATCCCCTGCCTCTGGCAACCACCAATCTGTTCTCTGTATCTATGAGCTTGTTTTGTTTTTGTTTTCATTTTGTTTTGTTTTAGATTCCACATTTAAGTGAGATCACATGGTATTTGTCTTTCTCTGACTTATTTCCCTTGACATAATGCCCTCAAGGTCCATCCATGTTGGCACAAATAGCAAGATTTCCTTCTTTTTTATGGCTGAATAATATTCCATTGTATGTATATATCACATTTTCTTTATTCATACATCAATGGACATCTAGGTTGTTTTCATATCTTGGTTATTATAAATAAGCTGCAATGAACACGGGGGTACTTATATCTTTTCAAGTTAATGCTTTCATTTTCTTCAGATAAGTACCCAGAAGTGGAGTTGCTGGATCATACGTTAGTTCTATCTTTAATTTTTTGAGGAATCTCCATACTGTTTTCCATAGTGGCTGCACCAATTTACATTCCCACCAACAGTGGAGGAGGGTTCCCTTTTCTCCACATCCTTTCCAACACTTGTTACTTGTGTTTTTGTTAACAGCTATTCTAACAGGCCTGTGGTGATATTATTGTGGTTTTATTTACATTTTCCTGATGATTAGTGATGTTAAGCATCTTTTCATGTACCTGCTGTCCATCTGTATATCTTCCTTGAAAAAATGTCTATTCAGATCCTCTGCCCATTTTTTAATCAGATTGTTTAGTTTTTCTGCTACTGAGTTCTGTACATATTTTGGATGTTAACGCCTTATCAGGTATATAATGTGACAAGATTTTCTCCCATTCAGCAGGTTGCCTTTTCATTTTGTTGATGATTTCTTTCCCCCTTTTTCATTTCAAAATTACTATCATCACACGCTTCAAATGGCCAATGAGGAAGGTGAAAAGGAAGCAAGATCAGGGGAGGAACAACTAATTATAAAAGTCAATGCCCCACTTTTGTGGCATTTTGAGTTTTCAATGCACCTTCCATTGCCTCTGGTTGTTCTCACCGGCCACGTTGCCACTGTTTCACCCAAAACCACTTCCATAGCTTCCAACCACAATGAAAGGCTCCCCTAAAAGTCACTCCTTTTCCAAATAAGCCCCATAAAATATACTCATGGGCATATGAAAAAGTTAAGCCTTAGTTAAAAATACCACTAAATGCTTGGAACACAGATCATTTAAAGAGCATAGGTTTACTTCTTAAATCTGTAAGCCAAAATACTGCCTTTTGCTGATACATGTTGACAAAGGCACACAGATACCAGTAAGCAAGGCTGGCTACAGGATGTGAAAAAGCAACACTCAAGGGAAAATTGCACTTTTTCAAATGCTCTCTGTTTCAAATTACAGACTTGGGATATTTCTTTGAAACAACTCTCCCTATTTATTAAAAAAAAAAGTCTGTACATGATTTATCCATGTGTTTCAGCTATTTCTAGAAAAATGACTCAGTTTTATGTTTAGAAAAAAAGCATTTCCTTCAATAAAAAAGAAATCGCTTTAAGAAAGTAGCTTCAAACATCAAACCATTTTGAATACTTATTATCTACTCCAGTCTCACGGCTCACTTTCTTCTTGGTGCCCTCAATTTGCTCAGAGTTAGTAGTAGCGACAAGCTTACCTCTGCTATTCACTGAATAAAAGGAAATTATGACTCATAGCAAAACAAAACATACAAGACAGCAGAACCTCAGCCAAAACTATTAAGAATTATTATACCAAAAAAAGAAAAAGAAAAAAAACCCCACCCCACTTCTTAAAACCATGTATTAGTCTTATAAGGATACACTGGAAATTTAAAAATATTAAAAGGCTTCATCCCAGCTGTGTACACTAAAGATACCATTGTATAAATGTAGTGTTAACATTTGTGACACTATGTATAAAACCTGTCTACAAAGCAACACTTGAAACAGATGTAGCACAAAATACTTGCATTTCATATGCTTTTTATATGGTTCCCCAAATCAAACTTAATTCCATCCATGCCCAGCTGACTGCAAATTACAGGTATGACTAATTTTAAAAGAGCACATAGCCATGTCCTAAGGGGTATGCATTAAGAAGCTACTAAGTCCTGGGTGAAATACTATATTCACATGCTCAACAGTATACTTTAGTGAAGAATTCCAGTCACAGTAACTTTTCACAACAAGATTTATTGTCAGAGCTTGTAAGTGGATATACTGGGAATAGTTCCACGCCTATTAGGAAAAAAACCTTCCAACCAAATGCACAACTCACGCCTGTTACACCACCAGCAGAACTGAATCTTCTACTAGGAAAAAAAAATCGGTTTTGCAGTGTTTAGAGTTGGATATAACCAAGACCTGAGAAATAAGTAGGCAGTTACTTTGACAAGAGATAAACAATGGCCCTCCAACTGTACAGAAATCCAAAAATACACTTCACGTTATTCTGCAGAAAAACAAGTTAACAAATAAAACCCTATCTAACATCACTTTGCTGAAAGGACCTCAGGCTCCTAGCGAAGAGTGCAGTTTCAAGTAGCAACTAAGACGCCTGCTGACAGTCAAATAAAGACCTATTTGATAATCAGTGTGACAGAAAACAGACATTTATGGCTCCCAGCTATTAGCAAGGGAAAGATTAGACTAAATTTTAAGAAAAATTCACCAAATGTTCTAAAATTTCAGACCTTCCAAAATGGCTAGATCCTAAAAGCAAAAGAACAAATAGTTACCACATGCCGAGGGGAGGGACGGGGGTGGGCAGCAGGGAGTGACCGAAAGGGACTCACAGAAAGAAAATGCTACCAAAATATGGCATATCATTAGAAATTCAGGTATAGACAGCAAAATGACAAGAACATCATTAAGATCACTGACCATTCCCTATCACGTGTAGTTATCATGTAAGATTAAAATGAAAAAACCTGAATGACTTTAGAGACGCCTAAAGACTAAAGAAGATAACTCACGATTAGCAACTGAAAGTATTATACAAGGTATCTTCCCACACCTGCCCTGCATAAGAAGAGAAATATCAAAGTCAGCTTGGAAGAGGGTTTTTTACTTTAGGAAAAAATGTAGTGTAGAAGATGGCAAGATAAAAAGAGCTGACAGATGAAATTTCCACTAAAAACAAAATTCAACTTTTCCCCTCTGTTCACAGAACTATCTGGAGCCTCTAAAATACCATGGATAAGTTACATAGCCACTAAAAATTTTAAGTATGAAGACTATGTGGCAACCGGGAATAATTCACAGGACAAAATAGGTGGAAAAGGCAGAACTCAAAGTAATATGTACATTATGATTACAATGCTAGGTAAAACGCTGTAATGATGGTTGTTAAGAAGGGGGCCAGACTTTCTTTTTCTTTTCCAAAGATTCTGTAAATATTGCCATAAAAGTTTTATAGATCAAAAATCATGTTTAAACTATGAGTCTTGGCATTCAGGAAAATGTTAAATAAGTTATTCCTTTCAAGAAAAAAAAAGGCACACTGCTTTGTAGTTTATCCTTTTAACTACTTCAAATTAAGGAGGATTTCAAATGGCCACACTACAAACGGTGGGTTCTTATCTGTATTAGTACTCAAAGGGTGTAGACTTTCATACTTAGGATGGACAAACATCTGCTTTTCTATGTGGAAAAAATGGTCACACCCTTGGAGGAAACTGACATGTTTAAAAAGCTTATGGCATTCTTAAAGATGTCTACTTGCTCCATTTTTCTAAATAGATAAATCAAAAACGGAAAACAAAGCATCAAAACCAGACCGGCTTTCAGGGGAACCTACTAATCAAACTGTTAACCGAAGCTACGAGTTACAAAAGTAAAGCCTCTGGTTTTATTTCTGAAGGAACGCTCTCTACAGCCAACTATTCAGTTTGGTAGGTTCCATTCTTTCAAACACCTCACTCGGCTAAAACGGATTACAACACATCCAGTGCCTCCCCGACCCTGTTAAGAGAATTCTGAGAAAAAGAGGGTATCTAGCGAAAGACGTCAAGGATTATGGTGATGTATTTTAAAATTTTCAATATGCAAGCAGGACTCTTATGCAGGTTGCTTTAATAGTCTGAGTTCTATTTTATCGGGCCACTGCAGGCAAAGCAGTTCTTTATCTCCTCACCATTAGGACAAGGGTAGGGAGGTGAAATGCTCCCTACTTCTCTCCTGTAGGTCAGAACCCTGTGGATCAAGTCATCGCATTTGACTATTGTAACCGCGCTCAGCGAGTCCTCCCCTTCCTTCCTTTCTTTTCCCTGGACAAATCCCTACGTGACTAACACAAACCTAATTTATGATGTCAGTAGGTAGGCCAGGTCCCTAAAAAGCTCTGTCCCCGCGGGTTCAGACTCTGCATCTCCCCGCCCCACCCTGTCGCGGCTTAGGTGGAATCGCCAATGAAACACTAACAGTAGCTAAGGTAACAGAGCCGTGCTTAACCGGACCGATGCCGGAGAAGAAGTAAAAAGAGTTTCTCCGGGCCTGAGGGTTGGGAGGCTGGCTCCGCGGACTGATTTTCCATTGGGTGGGGGTGGGTTAGAGACCACAGAAGCGCAAAAGCAGTAGTCTAATCTTTGAAGGCCGGCGGCCGGCTCTGCCACGCTCTCAGCAGGAAGGGGAGGGGAGCTGGAGGAAGAGGGGGAGGAGAAGCGGCGAAGGAAGGGGGGGGGGGAAGGAGGGGCCGGGGGCGGAGCCAGGGCTCCAGGAAAACCCGCGCGCGATCCCGCAGCACCTCGGGGCGGAGTCGCCGGCTCCGTCCGGCCCCTCGGCCTCCGCCGCGCGCGGTGCGCCCCGAAGGGGCGGGCCCGCCCGTAGCCTCCCTCCGGGTCTCGGGCCCTCCTTCCCCTCTCCTCCCTCCCCTCCCTCCTTTCCATCTCAGCAGCGCCCTCGGTCTCCCTCTCCGGCTCATACAAAAGCAAAATGTCCGCCATCTTCCGAGGCGGCTGCGCTCGTCGCCGCCACCGGCCCGGCTCTCCTGCGCTTTCTCCCCGGGGCCGCCCTTCCCCCGGCCCCCTCCCCGACCCCCGGCGCTGCGGCTCCTCGGAAGCCGCGGAGGCGCCACTCACCCCCGCCCTCGCCCCCACCTCGCCCCGCCCGCCCCGCCGGGCGACGCAGGACCGCCTCGGGCGGGGGCAGGGGGGCTCGGCTGCCCAGGCCGACCGGCTCCCGCTTCCCGCCCGGCCCACCCCCTGGATGGCCCCTTTACCTTGATGCAGTACGGGGGTTCGTCGTAGGTGACCAGCATGTACCTGTCTCCGCGGCTGGCCGGGTCCCGGGCGCGCAGCTGCGGGACGAGGGATGACGGAGGGGGCCGCGAAGGGAAGGGGGGAGGAGGGGGCGATACCAACGTTACAGAAGCACCTAAATCCACCACCACCCCCATCCCTAGGGAACTCTCCCCATCTCTCCCCTCCCCTCCCTTTACCTTCAAGAATAACTCCACAGCGCCTTTGGCAATGTCCAAATAGGAGGTGCCCAGGTCAGTGCGCTGGTTCATAGAGGCGGACGTGTCTATGAGGAACAGCAGGATGGGCATCTTCCCCCGTACCCCTGGCTCCGGTCCCCACTCTCCTGGCCCTCTTGCCCTCACTGCCGCGTTCTGCCACCCGAACCCTCAACTCTCGCAGAGCCAGGGTGCAGGGAGCAAGAGTAAGAGGGGGAGACGGGACGGGACAGATGGAACTGCTCCTGGCCTCCTCTTTCTGCAGCCCCACCTCTTCTCCCTCCAAGGGAACTTGAAAGTGTGAGCGTGTGTAGCCCTCGGGGCCCTCCCCCTTCCTCTCTTCTGCCACCACTACTGCCGCCGCCGCCGCTGCTGCCGCAGGGACTATTGCCCGAGCATCGGTCCAAGCTCACTGAAGCGCTCGCCCCAGACTGAGAGCTGTCTCTGTTCACCAACACACAACTTCTGTCCGCTCACCTACCATGGGCACCATGTGACCAGAACCCACGCCATTGGCTGCCAATTATATGTTATTTGCATATTCATTAGATGACAGGGCAAGGGGAGGGACTTGGGCGAACCCTGGGAGTTGAAGTTTGAACCCAGGCAGGGGGTAAGGGGAAATGTTAAGGACCCTCCTTTAAAGGACTTGGAAGCTGTTAGGATACATAGGGTGGTTTGGGTGGACTTTTCTCTTGCTCTTCAAAGATGATAATTCGAAAGGAAGAGTGAATTTGAGCAACAGTTGTGCAGAGGTACAGAAACAGATGCTTGGACAGGCTGTACAGAAGACGCTTTGCTAACTGCAATCGATCAATCCTGCCAGTGGCTAAGACCAAAACATTTCAGAAGCAGCAAACTTCTTTCCTGGCAAGACCTACTCGCATTCCTTCAGATCCCTCCCCACGCTTGATCAGTGTTTGTAAGTCGGTCGCTGGCCTTGCATTCCGCGTATATCTACTGAGAAAGGAAACTAAAACTTAAACACAGTTACCTAAACTGGCCTTTTGTGTGCACAAGCTTCTTCAGTTTCATTGAGCACTTTGAAGTCTTGCCCTGCCTGTGATAATTCCACCCACCGTTGTGTCTGCGCAGCCTTTACACATGGAAGGTTTGCCATTCTGGATTCTGATTCATCTCACATTTATTGAGCACCTATGAAGTGTCAGCCACCCACGTTAGTCTCATTTAGTCTTTGAAATAATTGTGGTAGGTAGCATTATGTTCAATTTTCAGTAAAGGAAAGTGCAGCTCAGGGAGATGAGGACAACACTGAGGGACGTTCTCAGGTCTGGCTCTACGGAGAGTCTCAATGAGTGGCCAACCACGCTTGGCTGACTGCTTCATGTAACTCGAATTTTAAATATGGAGGTGTGTATTCCCAGCAGTATGCTGTGCACAGCGTGGAATCCTGAACTTCAGTGAGTTTACAACTTCATTTGATATGTTCCTTGTAATATATATAAAATCCATATTCAATGACATTTTCATAAAAATAAGATTTCAGAAGAGGCCATATAGCAATGTATGAATCAGGGACAAACAAGTGGTGCAAATAAAAAGTGCAGTGGGGGAATTTCCTGGTGGTCCAGTGGTTAGGAGTCCATGCTCTCACTGCCGATGGCCCGGGTTCGATCCCTGGTCAGGGAACTAAAACCCCACAAGCCATGTGGTGTGGCAAAAAAAAAAAAAAAAAAATGCAGTGGAAGCAACGGTCCAGTGGTCTCGAAGTTCAGAAGGTTTCCTAGATGAGCCACTTAGCAGGAAGGGAGGGATTCTGGATTGAAAGGAATGGTGGGAACAAAAATTCAGCCAGAGATACTAACATGTATAGCACAATTCAGACCCATCTGGGATACAGCTGGTGGGAATTAATGGGGAAATAAGGATGAAAAAGACACATTTGTTATCTCACAGTTGCCATGAGTCAGAGGTCTGGGCATGCTGTAGCTGGAGTCTCTGCTTAGTCTCACAAGACCGCAATCAAGGTGTCAGCCAGGCTGTGTTTTCATCTGGAGGTGTGAGTGGGAGAGAACCAGATTCCAAGGTGAAGCTGAATCCTGAATGGATGTTGGCAGAATTCATTTCCTTGTGGCTGTCTGCTTGGTGGAGGCCACCCTCCGGTCCACCTGCACTTACCTCCCTCCCGTAGGTTGTTCACAGTATGATTGTCTGCTTCTTCAGGGCCATCAGGAAAATCACTCACTGCAGTCTTCTAAGATGGAGCCTTATATGATGTAACTTAATCATGAGAGTGCCATCCGTCACCTTCGCCATATTCTATTGACTAAAAGCAAGTCACAGATCTTACCCACACTCCCTCAAGGAGAGAAGATTACACAGGACATAACATCACGCAGGGGAGATCATGGAGACCATCTAAGAATTCTGCCTCGCATTAGGTGGGGATGAGATTATTACCTGGAAACAAACTTTGCCTCATTCACAGTTTTTGTTGAAGTCAACTCCAAGTCATAATATAGCACTTTCAGCCCACTGGATCACATGCATGGGGTTGATTGCTTGTTTAGACTATCCTTTGGTGAAGAAATACAAGATTTCCTATTAGGAGCTATATATGTACACACACATATATTTATAAACAAACATATTTATTTATATAATAAATATAATCAAGATATTTAATTATAAACATATAAAAAATATTTCTGTATTATGTATATGATATATTATAAATGTGTATGGACTGTGATATGCCCCAGTTCACAGTGTTTATTTCTTTGTTTGTTTATTTCTTTGAAGTATAGTTGATTTACAATGTTGTGTTAATTTCGGCTGTACAGCAAAGTGACTCAATTATACATATAAATGTTCATTTTCCTATTCTTTTCCATTATGGTTTATTGCAGGATATTGAATATAGTTCCCTGTGCTATACAGTAGGACCTTGTTGTTTATCCATTCTATGCATAATAGTTTGCATCTACTAACCCCAAACTCCCAGTCCATCCCTCTCCCATTCCCCCTCCCCTCCTTGGCAATCACAAGTCTGTTCTCTATGTCTTCACAGACAGTATTTTAAGATGACATTTTAAAATCTTCTTTACAATTTTCCCCTAACTTTTACAATGAGTATGCTTTGCTTTTATAATCAGGAAAGAGGCTATGTTAAAAATTACAAAGTATCCCAAATACAAATTACAAACTTACCAAAAGAAAAAAGAAAAAAACCCTCCAAGGTGAATACTATTGAAACAGTTTCCCAAAAAATGCTAAGGAAGCACAAACAGTCTTAGTCACCCAGTGCTCCAGTGGGACAACAGCCATGTCTTCATTATGAACTACAAAAGTGACAATATACAAAAAATAACCGGGGGGAGGGGTAAATTGGGAGATTGGGATTGACATATGCACACTATTATATATAAAATAGATAACTAATAAGAACCTACTGTATAGCACAGGGAACTCAATACTCTATAATGGCCTATATGGGAAAAGAATCTAAAAAAGAGTAGATATATGTATATGTATGACTGATTCACTTTGTTGTACACCTGAAACGAACACAGCATGGTAAATCAACTATACCCCAATAAAAAAAAATAACCATCTGGTGGATTTACGAGTTTATTCAGATTAAACCAAATTCCAAGCCCTTAGCCTGAAGCCTCTCTTCTTCACTTCCTAGGGGAAAGTAAACCCTGCATTATGCTGGGATGGGTACTTTTATGCGTTTCTTTGACACACACCAACACTAAGACCCCCAGAGCCCTTTCTACATCTTTCTCTGCTACAGAATATCAGCGCCGCCCCCCTTGTTATAGGTTGACTTGTGCTTTGGCTTTGCTGCTGTTGGAATGTAAACTCCTGGAGAGCAGGCTGAGCCTATAACCAATGCCTGGTGCCAAGTACCAGCTCAATCGTTGTTGAAAGAAACAGTTGTATGTGCTATGGCTGCCCTTCTTTCATCGTCTTCCCAGGTGCCCCTTTCCTCCGGGTGCCCGGCCCTGCCTGTCACCCCACCCCAGCAGCTCCCTGTCCCTGTGGATGCAGGGTCTTTGGGATTTGGGGCCCAGTAGGCCCCTTCAGACCAAGCCCTGGAGCTGACCGCGCCCCCGCCCCCGCCCCCGCCCCCGGGCAGAACCCCTGCAGCTTCCAACTTTCAGGCCCACTTTCGCTGCCACCTCTGGCCAGTTAACAGAATTCTTTTTTCGCCGCAGCTCTATGACCTACACCAATGTCCCTGTCTTCTTTCTGGTTTTCTCCTGCTTTTTTGAACTCCTGAGCTTTTGAAAATAGTTTCCTCTTTTCTCTTCATGTCTCTACTCTTCTTTTTGCTTTTCTTCCACTCGTAGCCTCTAAATCAATTCACTTTAATACTTCACCATAGCCCCTCATTCCAGGCCTTTCTATTGTACCTCGTGTCTGAGGTTACCAGGTATCTCTCAGGAAGGAATTCTTATCAAGCACTGCTCTCCTGGCCTTCATTCTGTTCACAACAAATGTTAGCATGCTTTGTGCATGTTTCCATTTCTTGTGGCTGGCCTTGGGGCGGTCCACCACCACACAACAGACTCTCTGTTTTGGTGAGGGCTGTTTTGATTTCTCACTCGCCAAAGATTTGTTACCTCTTGCCTTTAAGCAGGCCCTAATCGCCGCATCTTGACAAAAAGACCTTACTTAACCTGATCACTACCCCCTACCAAATTCCAAATTCCACCATCTACTCCCTCCTCAAGGCCATGCAATCTGGTTTCTCTCCCTAGCACTCTTTGGAAACTACTCTGAGGTCCCAGGGGCCAGCTCCTGGCCAAATCCAATGGTCTGTTCTATATTTTCCTTTGTCGACTGTAGAGCCATTTGTCACTAGCCTTTCTGAGCTTCCCCTGCCCCCTCCACCTTGCCTTTCATCACCTGCCACTTGTCCTGGAATCTTCCTTACCCCTTTTGGACTATTTGCTTTCAACTTCTCTGACTTAATCTCTGTCTCAGTCTTTTCCTCCCACTGGTCCCACAAAGGACTGTGTTATTTCCACAATCTTTATTCATTTAGCCATTCTTTCTTTTATTCAAACATTCCTTGGGTGGACCTTCTATATGACAGGCAATGAGAATATATTGGTGAACAAGGGACACAGCACGTTATAACAGTTTTAAGAACTTGGATTTGGGGGTTCGAATCCCAGCTCTACCGTTTACTAGCTCTGTGACCTTGGGCAAGTTACTTAACTCCGCCTCAGCTTCATCATCTGTATAATGGCGGTAACAATAGTACCTCGTAGGATTGTTATGAGGATTAAATGAATTAATATTTACAGAGATTACAGAAGTGCTTAGCACAGAGTTATCTCTGTGTAGGCATTAAATAAAAGAATAGATATAGTCCATGGCCTCATACATTACATTCTAGTGGGGAAAATAATCGAAAGTGTAGATGCAATGTTTTATTAAGTGTTATGAGAGAGGAAATGCATAGTGCTCTGGGAGCAGTGGAAGGAACGTGTATTCTAGAAGGGCTGGAAAGGTCAGGAGGACATACAGAGAAGGTTTCCTGAAGGATATGACTTGCAGGAAATGTAGGAAGTAGCCTGGTGAAGGAGGGCTCGTGGAGGTAAGGAATGGGGCAGGCGAGGAGGGAGAATGTTCTAGGCAGGCAATGGTGAGGTGGTCAGATGGTGAGAGACATTGAAAGAAAACCAATGGAAAAAAGAAAGTTCTGTATTGCTAGAGTGTAGGGGAGCGGGGTGCGGGGAGAGTAGGATGAGGAGAGAGGTGGCTAGAGATGAGCTTGCGGGGGGGGTGAGAGGAATCAGGTCATGTAAGGCCTACTAGGCCCTGCTGAGGAGTTGGGATTTTATCCGGCAATGTGGAAACTGTGGGTCCACTCGCTGACACAGGCGACAAAGGAAGAGATGCATATTTGGAGTGGGGGTGGGGTGTGTTCATTCAACAAATGTTTATTAAACATCTGCTATGTGCCGGGAGTTTTTCCAAGAGGCAGATATACATCAGTGAACAAGATAGACCCAATGGGACTTCCCTGGTGATCCAGCGATTAAGAGTCAGCGTTGCCAGTGCAGGGGACACGGCTTCCATCTCTGGTTGGGGAACAAGGATCCCACATGCCGTGCGGTGGCAAAAAAAAAAAAAAAAAAAGCCCAGTGCCCTGCACGCAAGGGCACAAGCTGGCCGAGTGGGGAGAAGCTGCCCCCCTCCGACTAGAGTCGTGAGTGCTTCATTTCTTAAGCACTATGCGCCAGGGCAGACTTCCTGCGAGGTAAGGGCTATTATTTTTCTTTCCATTTTGCCAGGGGAGGAAACTGAGGTTGCTCAGGTGGTCAGCCGCCCGATGCCGGAGCCCAAGCTTCCCTCCCCGACTCTGCAGGAGCAATACCAGAATGAGAGGGGTGTGCGGGGTGCCTGAGAGCCTGAACACATTTGAAGGAGCCCAGCATGGGAGCAGCTCGCCAGCAGGGTGCAGAGGGGCCAGAAGAGAGAAAGGAGGGTGGGAGGGAGTCCACCAGCTCCAGGCAGCACCACAGGCCTGGGAGAGCGCTCTCTTATTCCCTGACAGATTGGCCTTGGATAACCCATCCTGTGGGATTGTGTGGGACCTGGCTTTGCTGTGATCTGCCTCCTGACACCTATTGATTTGGCCTGTGCTCAGGAAGCCTGATTGGAGGAGAGCTGGTGAGGGGTGATGGCTATGGTGGGATGCCCAGAGAACTGAGGGCAGTGGCCCAGGAGGTAACCTGGGGCACCAGAGATCCAGGCATCTGCCAACCGAGGGCAGCGAATTTTCCAGTACAAGGCCTGGCACAAGGCTTTTTAGCTGCTCCCTTCTGCCCTGGGCCCAGGCACAGCAAGTGGTATGGACATTTATAGACCTGGTTACTCTGAGACGTGGCGTAGGCTAAAAATAAAAAGAGCTGATGATGAAACTTGGCCCAGGGCAGCCCCCAGACAAGCTCCCCAGCGGGTTTTGCCACTTGGATAACCTCTTGTCACCAGTCAGGGGGTAGGAGCCTCTGGGTGGCGATCGTGGAATCTCCCTCTTTTCCTTTCATATCTTCTGTGATGCCCCCCTCCTTCTATGTCACCGCCCTGAGGCCACCGCCCCATGTCCCCTGTGGTATGGGACTTCAGTGAGGAACTCACAAGGCAAGAGCATCCTCACTCCTTCTGTGGAGCTCCAGGGGGCACGTCACACACAAGGAGTAACCACAGCCAACTGGAGCCCTCCGCCCCGCCCCCATCCACCAGGCCATCAGGTACTGGGGAGTTTTCACCTTGTAGGTATAACTCAAATTCATCTCACTCCTTTTCCCTTGGTTTAGGCCCTTTGCAACTTAGTTATTAGCCCATGGCAATGACATACCTCTAGTTTCTTTTTTAACTTCTGGGGAGGATTAATGTTGCGGAAAATTCTTCAACAGCCCTTACACCAAGCTATTTCCACTCATAAAAAAGAGAAACTTTTCTATTCCCGCTAAGGCATAGATTTCATAATTCTTCCCTCTCCTTCTTAAGGCTATTTTTTTTAATCGACAGCATTTAAACCACGTTAGCGCATACCTTCTAAAATGTAACAATGGTAGAACCCTCTTTGTACTTAGGTGTAGCAAGAACCTCTACAGCTAGTTTATTTGTCATAAATCACTTAATTTGTCCCAAATACATTGACAGGTTTTCCATCCCCCCCCCACTATGTGGGGATGGAAGAGCTCTTGATAGCAGAGCTGGAGGGCTTTGCACCGTCACCTAGGAAGTCACTTACCTGGTGTTCAGTTACCCGGATATGTACTTCGGCCTGCTCTGCTTGGCACTCTGCTAAATGCCTGGGGCTAAAAGATGAGCAGGACATGGTTCCTGTGCATCTGAGCTTCTCCTCCACTGAGGGAGGCTGGTTACGTAAGCAGATACTTTCAATACAATGTGGTAAATGCTGAGCTAGAGAGATAGTTGTAACAGGGTTTTATTCAAGCCCAGAAGGGTAAACTGTAGCCAGCTAGTTATCAGGGAAAGCGTCCTGGAGGAGGTGATATCAGTGAAGAAAAGGAGAGGCAGTTGTATCCCAGGATAAAGGACTAGTATGAGCCAGGCTCTGAGGCCTTGAAACAGGTGACTGTGCCTGGTGGCCCCTGCTGGTGCCCAGCCCACGTCCCCTTTTGTGAACACAAGCTGCTGGAGGCTCACCGCTGCTCCCCCTGCTCTGGAAAATTCCCCTCAGGAGGGAGAGCTGCCTGGGCCCAGAGGTTAGGCTCCATGCCATGTGGGCAGAGCCTGCCCGCCTCCCCTCCCCCAACCTGCAGCCAATGACACAGCCCCCTTGCCTCAGAATGGGATCACCTTGTGGTGTCATTCGTGCTTCACAGCTTTAGGGATCTGGCCAAAGCTAGACTCCAAATGAGGCCACATTCTTGCTTAGCTCCATTCCCTGCACTACCCTGCTTTTCTCTCTCTCTCTCTCTCTCTCTCTCTCTCTCTCTCTCGTCCTTCTTGCTGAGAGCTCTCCTTTAGTAGGTTACAAGGACCTGGATCCTTGTCCCAGGCTCTGCTTCCAGGGAACCTGACCTAGGATAGTGTGTTTGATGAACTTCTCCAAATTTGGCATACCTGGTATTTTGACATACTTTGTATTTAAGGTGTGAGTTAACGAATAATTGGAAGATTAAATCTAAGAATTAGGCAAGAACCAGATCATAGACAACCTTGTGTGCCATATTAAAGACTTTGAGACTTTTTAATTTTATGTTGTCTTTCTATATTGAGCCTTTTATATTAAAGACTAAAATACTCTTCCTCGGGGATTTCCCTGGTGGCCCAGTGGTTAAGACTCTGCACTCCCAATGCAGGGGGCATGGGTTCGATCCCTGGTCAGGGAACTAGATCCCACATGCCACAACTAAGAGCCTGCATGGCGCAACTAAAGATCTCGTGGGCCGTAACTAAGACCTGGTGCAGCCAAATAAATAAATAAATAAA
This sequence comes from Phocoena phocoena, assembly GCF_963924675.1. Classification (NCBI taxonomy): domain Eukaryota; kingdom Metazoa; phylum Chordata; class Mammalia; order Artiodactyla; family Phocoenidae; genus Phocoena; species Phocoena phocoena. The sequence continues at coordinate 114,152,917 of NC_089240.1, read as the reverse complement.
TATTTAAAAACAAAAACAAACAAAAAAAGAATAAGTCTTTCCAAAAAATTAAGATAAAATACTCTTCTTTGAATCATGCTTCCCACTTTTAATGAGGTAGCCTCATCACCTTCAATGACTTATTCACTTAGGTTGAGCCATGGGGGACTACTGGGGTCCTTAGCTAAATATAAATCTCTCTGAAAGTGATAATCCATTACTTAGAGCCATTAATAGTCTAATTCACCTTAAGATATGATAGAGTGTGAGAGATTGTATTGTCCAAAGATGGCCACATCTATGTATTTATCTCACCTGCATGCTCTTATAATGTTACTAATATTCTTCCCACTGTGAGATGGGGTCTATGCCTCCTGCCTTTGAATCTGGGGATGGGAGCTGTGACTGCACTGGCCAATGGCATGCAGTGGAAGCAATGCTAGGAGATGGCCAGGGACTTCCCTGGTGGTCCAGTGGCTAAGACTCCACACTCTCAATGCAGGGGGCCTGGGTTCAATCCCTGGTCAGGGAACTGGATCCCACATGCCCCAACTAAGAATTCACATGCCACAACTAAAGATCCTGCATGCTGCAACTAAAGATTCCCTATGCCACAATGAAGATCCCGCATGCGGCAATGAAGAACCCATGTGCCGCAGCTAAGACCTGGCACATCCAAATAAATAAATAAATAAATATATATTAAGAAATGCTGGGAGATGTCCAAGGCAAGGTCATAAAAGGCAATGGCTTTCACCTGGATCGATTCTCTCTCTCTCTCTCTCTCTCTCTCTCTCTCTGTCAGGATGATTATTCTTGGAACTCAGCCACCATGTTGTGAGGAAGCCAGGCCACATGAAGAGGCCATATGTTGGTATTCTGGCAGACAGTCCCAGCTACACCCCCAGCTGACACCAGCATCAATCGTCAGACATGTGAGTGAAAGAGCCATCAGATGATTCCAGCTCCCAGCAGACATCATGGGGCAGAAACAAGTTTTCCCTACTGTGTCTAGCCTAAGATCCCAACCCCCAGCAACCATAGAGATAATGCATGATTATTGTTATTTTAAGCCGCTAAGTTTTGGAGAAATAGGTAACTAATACATCTGTCTAGACTCTGAAGTTACAATTTTCCCTTCCAAATCAGCTCCTCTAGCTTCCCTACCCAGGTTAATGGTATCTCCAAGTTCTTTCAGTGACAGAGATATTTTTAACTCACCCTCCTCTGTCCACTTACATGTAATTAGTTGTCAGGTCCTATAGATTTCCTTTCTACAGTGTCTCTGCCATCTATCCTTTTCCTCAGTACTGTCTCTCTCCAGATTAAACTAAATCCCAGCTCTCATCATTTTCATACCCCTGCTCTAAAACTGTCAACTTTCACAAAAACATACCTTCTAGATGAATTCTATAATTTCATCTGGAATATATATTCTAAATATATATATATTCTCTCTATACATATGTTTACAGAAATAATGCTTTGCTTGTTCATTGTAACAAATTCAGGTTTGTTACCATACAGACGTGTGCAAAAAAGTGAATGTTTCACTCACCAGAGGTAATTACTGTTAACATTTGCTATGTTACATTCCAGACATTTTTCTAGGTAAATGTGAGTGTTTGTGTGTATTCTAGGCATGTGTGTGTGTGTGTGTGTGTGCGTGCGTGCGTGTGAGAGAAAGAGCATGCTACGTGTTATATACACATACATGATAGATACATTTAAAAAACATTGTTTATAAAAATAGGATCACAGCACACATCTTGTTCTACAATTTTGTTTTTTACCCAACATTATTACTTCCTGGTTACCTTTTCATGACAGCACAATGCAGCTCTACTTCATTTTAAAAGTTGCACAGTATTGCACCATAATTTATTTAACCATTTCCCTATTGAAAAACATTTGGCTGTTTCTACATTTTGCTATCAAATAGTGCTGCAATGAGTATTGTTGTGCAAATATCTTTATGGACTTGTGCCATTTCCGTAGATTAGAGTCCTAGAAAATGCAGTCACTGGATCATAAGGTGTGGACAATTACGGATTGACAGGGAGCGCTAAACTGTCCCTCTCATGTGGTGGTGTCGATTTTCACCCTCATAATACTGTGTCTGTGCCCATTTTCCCACACTCCAGCCAAAACAGGCTACTATTAATCATTTTTAATTTTTGCAAAGCTAATAATAAAACGTACTTCTGCATTGTTGCTTTAATTTGTATTTATTTAATTGGCGCAGTTGAATAGTTTTTTCAGAATTTTATGAGCCACTTATATTTCCCTTTCCATGAATTGACTCATACCCTTTATCCATTTTCCTATTGAATTTTCAATATTTCTTAATACTTTCTATGTGCTTTTTATACAGTATGACTCTTAATTCTGTTGTAAATATTTAATCCGACCAGTTGATATGTGTTTTGTGTGTGTGTTTAACATCTTTATTGGAGTATAATTGCTTTATAACGGTGTGTTAGTTTCTGCTTTATAACAAAGTGAATCAGCTATACATATACATATGTCCCCATATCTCTTCCCTCTTGCATCTCCCTCCCTCCCACCCTCCCTATCCCACCCCTCTAGGTGGTCACAAACCACCTACCTGATCGCCCTGTGCTATGTGGCTGCTTCCCACTAGCTATCTATTTTACGTTTGGTAGTGTATATATGTCCATGCCACTCTCTCACTTTGTCACAGCTTACCCTTCCCCCTCCCCGTATCCTCAAGTCCATTCTCTGGTAGGTCTGTGTCTTTATTCCCGTCTTACGCCTAGGTTCTTCATGACATTTTTTTCCTTAGATTCCATATATATATGTTAGCATATGGTATTTGTCTTTCTCTTTCTGACTTACTTCACTCTGTGTGACAGACTCTAGGTCCATCCACCTCACTACAAATAACTCAATTTCGTTTCTTTTTATGGCTGAGTAATATTCCATTGTATATATGTGCCACATCTTCTTTAGCCATTCATCCGATGATGGACACTTAGGTTGCTTCCATCTCCTGGCTATTGTAAATAGAGCTGCAATGAACATTTTGGTACATGACTCTTTTTGAATGATGGTTTTCTCAGGGTATATGCCCAGTAGTGGGTTTGCTGGGCCGTATGGTAGTTCTATTTGTAGTTTTTTAAGGAACCTCCATACTGTTCTCCATAGTGGCTGTACCAATTCACATTCCCACCAGCAGTGCAAGAATGTTCCCTTTTCTCCACACCCGATATATGTGTTTCAACTTTGTTCATGGTGTCTGTTAAAAGTTTTAACTTTTCTTCTGTCAAGTTTGATTGATGTATTCTTTTTTTTTTTTTTTTTTTTTTTTGATTGATGTATTCTTTATGGCTTCAGGGTTTGTTGTGTTTTAAGAAGCTCTCTCCAATCCATGATTATAAAAAAATGTTCTCTATTTTCTCCTAGTACATTCATGGTTTTATTTTTCAAATGTTTAGATCTTTATTCCAAAGGCCAAAAAAAATCACATTAGCAACAAAATGGATTATAACTTCAGTCTCTCAAAATGGTACTGATTAAGCAAATTATGGTGTATACATACATACTGGACAGCTATTAAGATTGATAAGGTAGATAAATCCTTAAAAAGTTGTTTACCAGGACTTCCCTGGTGGCACAGTGGTTAAGAATCCCCCTGCCAATAGGGGGGGGACACAGGTTCGAGCCCTGGTCTGGGAAGATCCCACATGCCGCGGAGCAACTAAGCCCGTGTGCCACAACTACTGAGCCCACGTGCCACAACTACTGAAGCCCACGTGCCTAAAGCCCGTGCTCCGCGACAAGAGAAGCCACCGTGATGAGAAGCCCGCGCACCGCAACGAAGAGTAGGCCCTGCTCACCGCAACTAGAGAAAAGCCCGCATGCAGGAACAAAGACCCAATGCAGCCAAAAATAAATTAATTAATTTTTAAAAAGTTGTTTACCAAATTAAGGGAAAAAGACAGAAGGCATAGTATGATTCCACATTTATGTATATGCATAAAATGTCTGGAAGTACATATACCACAGCTTTAATAGTTCTTTCTGTGAAGTAGGCAAGTCTATGGAGAACTTTAATTTTTTTCTTTATAGTTAAAAATTTTGTTCTATTATTGTCAGAAAAGGGAGAGATTTTTTCACTTAGAAAAACACTGCATGAATGATGTGAGTGTTAGAAACGTGCTACACATGGATAAAAGAAAAAAGGAACACGATGGAGGAAACAATGAGAAAGCAGTTAGAAAACTACGGTTGACATCAATTCACATCTGTTAACTGTGGGAGCTGACTACAGAGACATAATTAGACTTAACATCAAATGGACTTTACAAATACACAGACCATTTCCCATTGTTTAACGTAGCTCAAATATAAGAACACTTCCTTGCTCTTTGGCAAACATCTGTGGTAAATCAAAATTCTGATTAAATTAACACTATTCAAATAAGCTGCTGAAACAAGGAGACATGTCAGAAAATAACATAATTTTCAATTAAAAGAGAAAAAACCTTTAATGGCTCCCCATCACTTAAGACTGTATTTCCCAAACTTGTTTGAACATCAAAATCATTCTGGGTATTGTTGATAGATTTTCAGGCACCACCCCAGACCTGAATCTAATTATGACCCAGAATCTAAATCTTCATTGAAGGGGTCTGGGATTCTGTAGTTTTAACAAGCTCTCAGATAATTCTTCTAATCAGACATATTCAGAAAACTAAATTTGTGATCTACAGAAATAAACACAAACCCTTTACCTGGACACTTAAAATCTCTGTAACTCCTGTCAGCATTTGCAACTTCATGTGAAGTATAATGCTGCCAATTGTTGGAATGTGTTAGGTGTTACCCAGGAAGAATGTTTTTTAATTGAGATATAATTCACATACCATACAATTAATCTTTTTAAAAAGTACAATTCAGTGGCAGTTAGCATATTCACAAGATTGTGCAACCATCACCACTCTCTAATTCCAAAACATTTCATCATCCCCAAAAGGAAACCCCATGGCCATTAGCAGTCACTCCCCATTTTCTCCCAATCCCACCAGCTCTGACATCCACTAGTCTAAGTTCTGGCTCTATGGATTTGCCCATTCTGGATCTTTCCTATAAGTGGAATCATACAGTATGTGGCCCTTTGTATCTGACTTTTTTCACTTTACATAATATTTTCAAGATTCATCCATGTTGTAGCATCTATCAGTACCTCATTCCTTTTCATGGCTGAATATTATTCCACTGTATGGATATAACACATTTTAATTACCAGTTGATGCATATGTGGGTTATTTCCACTTTGGGGCTATTATGAATAATGCTGCTGTGAACATTCACGTCTGGGAAGCTTTTAAAACTACCAGATTCCCAGTTCTCACCTCAGACCAATGGAATAAAAGTATCTGAGGGGTGGGGGGTAGGTGATGACTGGACATGCTTTTTTTGAAAATTAAGTTTACCAGGTGATTCTAATGGGCATCCAGAATGGAGAATAATCAGGCTAGATATCCCTAAGGGAGTGGTCTTAAAATGTGGTCCCTGAACCAGCAGTATTGGCTAGGACTTGTTAGAAATACAAATTTCCAAGCCCCACCCCACACCTCCCCTATCAGAATATTCTGAGAGATGCAGGCAGAAAACTGTGCTTTAATAAGCCCTCCAGGCAATTCTGATGCACACTCAAGTGTGAGAACCACTGTGCATCCAACTGCCATCTTAAAATACCCCAAATTCTGAATTTCAAAACACATTTCCAGAAAGATGGAGTAGATGTGCTTTCACCTCTTCCTCCCACGAAGTACAGTTTAAAACTCTGGACATTTTTAATAAAAACAAACCCAAGAAGACACTGAAAGGTGGAGAGAAAAAGGCAGAAGGAGTAGGAACCTGGAGGATGCAAGGCTCTAAACAATGGTGAATTGTCTTGGTTTTCTTTTTGCCTCCTAGATCCCAGGATGGGTACACAGGCAGAAAAGGCAAAGACAGAAAAGCCCCAAGGAAAGCCTGCTCTCTCCAGCCAAAGGACAAGGAGAGGGGCAGCCTAGCAAGACAGAAACCTTTCAGACAATGAACGCTCTACTGCAGCCAAACCCCACAGAAAAGACTGTGGCCCCAATCCACCCATGCTAGTGAAGGCCTAGTGTGGAACCTAGACTTCCACCCTCCACAGCCTGTAACAAGGCTCCTGACCCCCCTTTAGGGTGAAGTCAGAGGAAGCCTAGTGAAGAGTCCGAGAGGCAGAACTAGCATCCCTGCAAAACAGTAATGAGGAGCCACCCTAGGTGTCAATGCAGGCCAAGTGGAGAACCTGGACTTCTACCTTCATCTGTAGGTAAAGAGGCCGTGTCTGCCCTTCCCCTGCCAGAACAGTGTCAGAAGAAACTAGCTAAAATGGAAGGCTTAAATAAGAGCCAGAGTCTCACAGCATAATACAAAAATGTCCATTAAAAAAATCACTTGTCATACAAAGAATCAGGAAGCTCTCCCATAATGGAAAAAGACAATCAGTGGATGCCAACACCAAGATGACAGAGATGTTAGAATTAGCCAGCAAAGCTTTTAAAGGAGTCATCATAAAAATGCTTCAAGTAGCAATTATGGACACATTTGAAACAAAAATAAGAAAATCCCAGAAAAGAAATGAAAGAAGTTTAAAAAAAAAGAATTGAAATTTTAGAATTGAAAAATACAAAAATAAAAAATGCAATTGATGGCCAATCAGCAGCATGGACAGGATAGAGGAAAGAAGCATTGAAGTTGAAAATAGAGCAATAAAAATTTCCTTTTATAAAAACTCTTATAATGGAGACATTTGGACTATAACAAAAGATCTAACATTTATGTCAATAGAGTCCCAACAGAGAAGAAGGAGGAGCTGAAAAAATATTTTAAAAAATAATGCCAAAAAATTTTGGCAAAAGAAACAAACTTACAACTCCAAGAAGCTGCACAAACCTCAAACAGGATAAATCCAAAGAAATTCAGGCCAAGATAAATCACAATAAAAACTAAATACAAAAGGAAAATTTTGAAATCAAACAGGGAGAAATGACACCTTACCAACAGGGGAAAACTAATTCAAATAACAGCAGACTTCTCATCAGAAACCATGGCGGGCAGAAGGAAGTGACAACATTTTCAAGTGCTGAAAGAAAAGAACTGGCAGTCCAAAATTCTGTTTTCAGCAAAAATATCTTCCAGGAATGAAGGTGAAATCAAGACGGTCTCAGATGAAGATAAACTAAGAGAATATGATGCCAGTGGGAAAGAATGTTTACAGAAACTTTTATAAACAGACAGGAAATAATAAAAGGAGTCTCAGATTATCAGGAAGGGAGAAAAACAGAATGAACAAAAAATATGGTAAATACAATAGACTTTTGTCTCCTTTGGAGTTTTCTAAATTATGTCTGATGTTTGAAGCAAAAACTACAACACTACCTTGACCTGGTTGTCAATTATTTGAGACAATTATATTACAGTTGGGGGAAATGAAAGGGACATAAAGGGAGATGAAGTTTCTACACTCACCTGAACTGGTAAAATGATGATACCAGTAGACTGTGATAAACTACGTATGCATAATAAAATACCTAGAGCAGCCACTAGAAAAGCTGTACAAAGAGATACACTAAAAACACTATCGATAACTCAAAATAGAATTCTAATAAATGTTTTAAAAACCACAGGAAGGCAGGAACAATGAAACAGAGAAAAGTAGCAGGAATAGAGGATCATTACATGATAAAAGAGCCAATCCCAACTGTGTATGCACCAAATGGCAGAGCTGAGAAATTTGTAAAGCAGAAAAAGAATAAAACTGAAAGGCAAAAATAGACAGATTCACAGTTATGGTTGAAATTTCAACACTCTCTCAACAATTTATAGAACCACCAGGCAGAAAATCTGCAAAGATACAGAAGAACTCAACACTATCAACCAAAAGGGTCTAATCAACATTTAGAGCCTACTCCATCCAACAACAGCAGAATGCATCTACTTTTCAAGCGCCCATAGAACATAATAACAAGATAGACCATACTCTGGGCCCTAAGGCAAACCTCAATAAATGTAAAAGAACTGAAGGCAAATAGAGTTTGATTTCTGATCACAATGGGATCAAACTAGAAATTAATAAGTGAAAGATAACAGGAAGGTTTTTAAACACTGGGAAACTATAGAACACACTTCTAAATAAATTCATAGATCAAAGAAGTTGTTTCAAGGGAAATTTAAAAATACATTGAACCAAATTAAAATGATAATACAACATACAATTTTTGAGACCATGCTAAAGCAGTGTTAAAGGGCCACTAAGGTTATGGCACTAAATGCTTATGTTAGAAAAAAAGAAAAGTATCAAATTAGTAATCCAAGCTCCTATTTTAAGAACCCAGAAAAAGAAGAGCAAAATAAACCCAAAGCAAGAATGATGGAAATAATAAAGAGCACAAATCAGTGACATTGAAAATGGAAAAAACATTACAGAAAATCAATGAAAAGAGAAGCTGGTTCTTTTAAAGAGTATATAAAATTTAAAAACCTCTAGCAAGAATGAAGAAGAAGCGAGATGACACAAATGACTAATATCAGGAATGAAACAGGGAATATCACTACAGACTCTGTAGCCATTAAAAGGATAATAACAGAATACTACAAACAACTCTACACACGTAAATTTGAGAACTTAGATAAAATGGACCAATTGCTTGGAAAGCACAAACTGCCAAAACTCACCCAATATGAAACAGATAATTTGAATAGCACGATAACAATGAAGGAAATTGATTCTGTAATTTTAAGTCTCCCTTAAAAGACATCTCCTGGCCCAGATGGTCTCACTCAAGAATTTTACCAAACATTTAACGAACAATTAACGCTAATAATCCACCACATCTTCCAGAAAATAGAAGAGGGGAACACTTTTTCAACTCATTTTATGAGGCCAGTTTTACCCTGATATCAAAACCAGACAAAGAGGTTGCAAAAACAAAAACAAAAATTATAGACCAATAGCCTTCACGAACTTAGATGAAAAAAAATACTTAAGAAAATATTAGCAAATAGAATCCAGAGATATAACAAGTCTATACCTTAACCAAATGACTTTTTTTCCAGAGATGGGTCAGTAGTTTTAAAAAATGAATCAATGTAATCCACTATAATAACTGGATAAAGAAGAAAAATCACATGATCATATCAATCGATGCAGACAAAATTTGACAAAATCCAACAACTATTTATGATTTTTAAAAAACTATCGGAAAATAGAAATAGAGGGTAACTTCCTCAACTTGATAAAGAATATCTGCAAAAGTCTTCAGCTAACATCATGCTTCATGGGGAAAGAATAAATACTTTCTCCCTAAGATGGGGAACAAGGCAAGGATGTCTGCTTTTACTGTGGCTATTCAACATAGTACTGGAAGTTCTCTACAAAGTAATAAGGCAAGAAAAGGAACAAGTCATATAGATCAGAAAGGAAGAGGTAAAACTGTCACTATTTGCAGATGATATAATTGTCTATGTAGAAAATCCCAAGGAATCTACCACAAAACTCTTAGAACTGATAAGTAAGTTCATCAAGTTCCCAGGATACAAGATAGAATATAAATTAATTGCATTTCTGTATACTAGCAATGAATATGTAGGCACCAAAATTAAAAATACAATACCATTTATAATTGCTCAAAAATGAAATAATTAAGTGTAAATCTAACAAAGCATGTAAAGGACTATGATTTGTATGCTGACAACTACATAAGACTGATCAAGAAATCAAAGACTACCTAAATAAATATAGAGAGTATTGTGTTCATGGATTGGAAGACTCAGCATAGCAAATACTTCAGTTCTCCTCAAATTGATGTACAGCTTTAACACGATTCAAAATCTTAGCAAGATTTCTGGCAAATATAAACAAGATTATTCTAGAATTTTTATGGGGGCTTCCCTGGTGGCACAGTGGTTAAGAATCCGCCTACCAATGCAGGGGACACGGGTTCAAGCCCTGGTCTGGGAAGATCCCACACGCTGCGGAGCAACTTAGCCCAGGCGCCACAACTACTGAGCCTGCGCTCTAGAGCCTGTGAGCCTCAACTACTGAAGTCTGCATGCCTAGAGCCCGTGCTCCACAACAAGAGAAGCCACTGCAATGAGAAGCCCGTGCACTGCAACGGAGAGTAGCCCCTGCTCACCACAACGAGAGAAAGCCCACGTGCAGCAACAAATACCCAACTCAGCCAAAAATAAAAAAGAAAATATCAGTAAATTGAACTTCATCAAAAAGCAAAAAGAAGTTTGCTGTGTGAAAGACCTTGGGAAGAAGATGAAAAGACTAGCTACAGACTGAAAGAAAATACTTGTAAACCACACATCTGACAAAGGACTAGTGTCTAGCATATATAAAGAACTTTCAAAACTCAACAGTAAAAAAGCAAGTAATTCAATTAGAAAATGGGCAAAACACATGAACAGACATTTCACTGAAGAGGATACAAAGATGGAAAATAAGCAAATAAAAAGATACTCAATATCATTAGCCATTAGGGAAATATAAATTATAGCAACAATGAAATCTCGCCTATCAGATTGGCTAAATTTGAAACAACAAAAAAGTAACAATACCAAACAATGGCCAGGATGCAGAGAAACTGAATCACTTACATATTGTGGATGAGAATGTGAAGTGGCATAGCCACTCTGAAAAATAGTTGGGAAATTTCTTAAAAACTCATCATAGGGCTTCCCTGGTGGCACAGTGGTTAAGAATCCACCTGCCAATGCAGAGGACACGGGTTCAAGCCCTGGCCAGGGAAGATCCCACATGCCGCGGAGCAACAAAGCCTGTGCGCCACAACTACTGAGCCCACGCGCCACAACTACTGAGCCCGCACGCCTAGAGCCCATGCTCCACAACAAGAGAAGCCACCGCAATGAGAAGCCCACGCACCGCAGCGAAGAGTAGCCCCTGCTCGCCGCAACCAGAGAAAGCCAGCGCACAACAGCAAAGACCCAACGCAGCCAAAAATAAAGACTTTAAAAAAACCTCATCATATTACCCATGATAACTGCCACTCGGGTATTTATCCCAGAGAAATGAAAACTCCACCCTTAAAACCTGACACTACTGAGACCCAATGCACCAGACCAGAAAAGGGGGCTGGTGAGGGTGTCTGGGCCTCCCTGTTCCAGCCCTATTTTGACCTATTAAAGTTTTCCCCATCTTTAAAATATTTGAATATCAGCAATTTAATATTTTTCTACCTAAATATCTCTGTATGTCATCTCTGTTACTGTACCTTGACTTTCAGCTATCCACACCCAGCTTTCCTCTCCTCTACTAGGTTGTGAGGTCCTTAATGTACTCTTTCTTTCTGTAATCCACACCACCACCTAGAACAGGGCTTTGCACCCACTGTTGGTGGGAGTGGTCAGTCTCTAAGACCCAAGGTTCTCGGACTGTCGTGTGCCTAAGAGCCATGGAGAATGCTTGTTTCAATGCAGGCGCATGGGCTTCATCTCAGACTCTGGGTGTAGAATCGAGAAGTCTGCATTTCACAAGCTCCCCAGCACATTCAGGCACTCAGAGTACTGCACATGGAGAACTTCCGGTTAGGGTTAAGTGTTCAGGCAAGGCAGAGGGCTTGTTAAAATCACAGATACCCAAGCTTTATTATGTCTTGCAGTATTCTTTCTAATGAAGTATCTCAACCTTGGCTACACATTAGAATCACCTTGGGGATTTAAAAAAGTCTACATGCCCAGACCACACCCCAGAACAATTAGAACAATGTCTGAGCCCAGGATGTCAGTATTTTCAAGAGCTCTCTAAACAGTTTTGTTGTTCATTCATGGTTGGGAAACACAGTGAAAATAGGAAGGGCAATGACCTGGTCAGGATTCACTCTAAAACAGTGAGAAGGCAGAAAGAAGCAACGTGATCAGGTGAGGGTCGTACTTGTTGGTCCTTGCTTGGCTTCTAATTACAAGGGTGGAGATGCAGTAGGAAGAGCCACTGTTACAGCCCAAGCGCATTGTATTAGACAGTCATTTGCTCACTACAATGTGAACTCCGTGAGGGCAGGGACTATCTATCTTGTTCTCTGTTGTATCCCCAGCACCCAGTGCTAATTATGTGTTTGTATCATCAACTAAAGAATAAGCCCCATTTTAGGATCATCTGCCCCAGAATCACCTGAGAAATCACCCCAGAATCACTCATTGAAACAACAGATACCCTGCCCTATCGCACTACCGCTTTTCTTTCTATTCTGTCCAGAGTAGTTCTACTGATATTCCCATGTCTTTTTCACTAATCCAGTCTTCATAGCATCCTCCAAAGTACTCCATTATGAAACCCTTTCAAAGTAGTTCGCAGGATGAAAGCATCCATTCATTCACCAAATATTTCTTGATGAATAAGCCCTCGACCCTGAAGAAACAGCATTCTAGTAGGGAATACACACACCAAACAAATGAACACACTAATAAATATATACCTATAAATCATGAGAAGTTCCATGAAAGAAAAGAATGTGATGTGCTGTAAGGATGAATAACAGGAGACACTAACAGATTGAAGACTCAGGGAAGGCCTCTCTGAGGAAGCAGCATTCCAGCAGATTTGGAAAATGTCTGAGAGTTAGTCAGTTGAAGAGTGGCAGAGGAGGGCTACCCTGGTGGTGCAGTGGTTGAGAGTCCGCCTGCCAATGCAGAGGACACGAGTTCAAGCCACGGTCCGCGAAGATCCCACATGCCGCAGAGCGGCTGGGCCCGTGAGCCATGGCCGCTGAGCCTGCGCGTCCGGAGCCCGTGCTCCACAACGGGAGAGGCCACAACAGTGAGAGGCCCACGTACCGCAAAAAAAAAAAAAAAAGTGGCCAGGCATTTGTCCTCAGGAGTGTGTGGGCTGCTCTGTCACTGGGACAGCAGCAGCGGGACAACCCCATCCCGGAGAGCTTCGAGGGCTCGGGCTCCCCTGGTGGGAGATGAGACAGGACAGGCTAGGGACCGCAGCCACCCCGTGCAGCTCTGAGACCCTAAGGAGCGAGCTTCACCTTCCGCGCAGCTTGTCCACGGCCGCGTGCATTTCTTACCTTATTCTAGGGCTTTCGTCTCCGTTTCCCGGCTAGAGGAGAAGCCGCCGCCGCTGCACCCACAGCTGCGCCACGTCAGCCACAGACGCTTCCCAGAAGCCCCTGCGCTTCCGGCCGCCTTGACCCTCGACCCCCAAGGCCAAAGGTGAAGGCGGACTTGCCTGACCTCTGACCTCTGACCCCACATCACAGTGACAGAACACCCAAGAAAGGAGCGGAGGGAGGTGTGAGGCCAGTTTCCTTCATTTTCCCTCCAGATGCCCAGCGCTGGGCTCAGAGCCCCTGGAGAACTCTGGGGACGGGAAGCAGGGACTCTGCAGGGCCACTTAGGAGCAGAGAGAGGAAGCGAGAGGGTTAACTCTTATATAGGAACAGAAAGGCTATTTCCTAGAGTCGGTATATCCTTAGCGGAGTGGGAAACTAAAACAGAACTCGGGGCTTCCCTGGTGGCGCAGTGGTTGAGAGTCTGCCTGCTGATGCAGGGGACGCAGGTTCGTGCCCCGGTCCGGGAAGATCCCACATGCCGCGGAGCGGCTGGGCCCGTGAGCCATGGCCGCTGAGCCTGCGCGTCCGGAGCCTGTGCCCCGCAATAAGAGAGGCCGCGACAGTGACAGTGAGAGGCCCGCGCACCGCGATGAAGAGTGGCTCCCGCTCACCGCAACTAGAGAAAGCCCTCGCACAGAAACGAAGACCCAACACAGCCAAAAATAAATAAATAAAAAATCACAGCCAAATTGGGAATGATAAGCATTATCAGGTGTGACCTGTAGGCCTTGGCAAAGCAAACTTCGAAAAAAAGAGTGGCAGAGGAGAGCTTTCTAGGCAGATCAAATAGCCAACGTGGCTGTCCAGTGTCAAGGAAGAACTTGGTGCTTTTGAACTGAAAGAAGGCTGGAACACAGTAACACGTGGCGGAGCAGCTAATGAGGAGTGCAGTGGGGGACAGTTCATGCAGGGCTTTGTGGGAGAGAGGAAGGAGCCTGGTTTCTTCCTGAATGTGGTGGGAAGCCAGTGTAAGGTTGGCGTGGGGGAAGTGCGTGATCTGATTCACACAGCTGCTGTCTAGGCCAAAATTGTAGCAGGGCAGGATGGGAAGCAGGGGATTCCCATGGGAGGCTCTTAGTGTACCCTGGTGGAGTAGCAGAGGAGGGGAGAAATAGATGATTTGGGATGTTTTTGCTGGAAAAATGAGTCTTTTCCCCCACTCTAGCCCTCTCTGTACTCTAAAAAGGAGAAGTCGTATAAAGCTCCCTGTTAGGACACAGGGGCACGTACCCGTAAGGCTAGACATGCCAACACACAAGAACAGACCACAAGACGCGACAGCTTTGCTTCAACCATTTCAGTTGGAAAGAAACCAGCATCTTAGGTGAAATCAATGACAGATTCTTTCAAAGCATTACTGGTCCATTGGTTGGTTACCTTATTTTTATTTTTTTATTGAGGTATAATTTAATTCTGTTAAAGGCACAGACCTTGAGTGTACAGTTTTATGATCTTTGAGAAATGTAAAAATCCATGTTACTATTACCCAAGTAACCCCAGAAAGTCCCCTTGTGCCTCCTTCCAGGCAATCCCTACTGCCTTGTAGGTACCCACTGTCCTGAATCATGTCCCCATCAGTTATTTCTGCCCGTTTTTTACCTTTATATAAGTGGAATCATACTGTATATATTCTTTTGTGTCTGGCTTTTTTCTCTCATCACAATGTTGTGGAGAGTCATCCTTTCTGTTGCTGAATAGCTTTCCATCGTATGAATACACTACAGTTTGTTCACCCATCATCCTGTTAATGAAAATTTGAATGGTTTCTCATTAGTTAACTTTCAGTCTGTCTCCAGTTTCATTAGTAGACCAAGGTCCAGCTTCAATTCATTTTTCACTTTTTAGCCTTATCTCATCATTTTCTACTTCAAATTCCACCTCTTATTACCCTTCTATTTATCAATTCCTTTCCATAAAATCTTTTAACCTTTTCTATGGGGATGCCCTTCTGTTTTTATCTCAGACAATTCCAGTTACACTCACACATATGAGTGAGAATACTCATATTCTCACTCCAGTTGTATCTATCCCTACAAAACAGATGACAAAAGTCAGCTAGATTCTTATTTAGAATATGTTTCCTTATGGAAAAATGATTCCTAGATGTGATGGTAATCCAGGTAGGTGATAAAGGCTGTGTCTCATTTGTGATTTTAATTTCATAGAGAGTATATGTTTTTCTCAAAACTGGTAAAATGAATTGCTTTAAAACCTTACATTTCCCAAAACTAAAAACATGAGGGAGAAAAGTGACATTGTTTTGCATTTTTAAAAATCTCTTTAATGTCTGGTATAATAAAAGACAGCTAGATTCACATATCTGCTCTGTGTTGAGTCGGTTGTCATATGTTGTTTTGGTTACAGTATGTGAAAAAAATCAGGACTTATATAGATACAAAGCTGGGAAAAAAAGGAGGGTGTTAATAACTTTCTCAGATAATTATGGATATTCTTTGATACTACATCACGTGCCATGTATTCTGATAGCTCTGGGAACTTTGGAAGATTGGAGTGGTGGGGCTGGCGTAATCCAATTGTGGAGGCGTTGAAGGAGCTCTGTACCTTCCTACAGATGCTAACCCAGGCTTCAACCAGAGCAGGGTTTCTCAGCCTCGCCTCTCTTGATATTTCGCACCGGATCATTCTTTGTTGTGTGTGGGCGGGAGGCGTACTATGCATTGTACGATGTTTAGCAGCATCCCTGGCCTTTACCAGGTAGATATCACCTCCCCCAACACGTGACAACCAAAGATGTCTCCAGACATGGCCAGATATCGCCTGGTGGGGCGAAGTCACCCCTGATCAAGAACCACCGGACAGGGCTTCCCTGGTGGCGCAGTGGTTGAGAGTCCGCCTGCCGATGCAGGGGACACGGGTTCGTGCCCCGGTCCGGGAAGATCCCACATGCCGCGGAGCGGCTGGGCCCATGAGCCATGGCCGCTGAGCCTGCGCGTCCGGAAGCCTGTGCTCTGCAATGGGAGAGGCTACAACAGTAAGAGGCCCGCGTATTGAAAAAAAAAAAAAAAAAAGAACCACTGGACAGACACTCCAGAAAGAACCTTTTGGCTGGACTGAACAATTGAGGATGAAAGTTGTATTATAAGGAATATGTATTTGTAGGTAACTTTACTTAAATTTCTCAGTTGAAGATACAAATGACAACAACTATCATTTACTAAGCCCTATCAGGCGCTTTGTAAACATGAACTACTTCATCCTCACAGTAACACTAGGAGGTAGGTATTAATATTCCCATTTTACAGATGAGGAAATAAAAACTCAGAAAAGTTAAGTCATGTGCCTAAGAGAGGAGCAGAGCTGGGATTAGTATCTTCATCTAATTGACTCCTAAGCTATGCTTTATACACCATAGTATTAGTTTTGTTAGAAATGTAGTGTCCTCCGCAGTATATTAATACTGGCACATATTGTATAATCCTGTCTGATGACCTTACTGGGATCATAGAATCATGCATGATTTTAAATGGGAAATAGAATAGAGGGTGACTTCTTGACCTAGTACCTGGAATAGCTTTGGGATAAACGTAATTGAAGCATTACTTTGATGGATTACAGAGACTTCTGAGGTGAGGTAAGATCAAAGAGATGCGAATAAGGCCTCGAGGCACCAAATTACCCATCTCGTTGGTTCTAGAAGCCATGGCGATAATGAATCAAGCAGTCTTGTGAAGATGTTGGCAGGACTCTTTCTGATACCTTTGATTATCTCCCTCAAGGGGGAACAATACCACCTCTGATTGACCCCAGGCCTGGCTGTTAAGCCCTTTGCTTTAGTTGAGGAGAAAAATGTTCGGGGGTATGTAGACCACGCACTCTAACCTCTAATGCAGTGTTCTCCCAAGTGCCCATCACAACCCTTTCGGGGTCAGGAAATCATTTGAAAACCAATAGAGGAGACCAGAGTAGCAAGTATCAAAAGGCCTCACACACTATAAGCAGGACCGGTGACAGAGTTGGCAGAGCAAAATGGAAATGTGGGACTGCCTTATCAAAAAGCAGATAAAAAGTATTGTTAAAGTTGTTCAAATATAAGCATTTTTCCTTTCTTCCACAACCTCCCACTTCACTTGTCATAGTATTTTTTCATGTGCTATTGATTGTCATCCTAAGTTAAAAAAGATGTTTTTCATTATTAATGGGAATTTTCCCTTACATCTTTTTGTCTTGCAATGCCAGTTTAAAACGCAAATGTCAGTACTCTGTAATGACCTATATTGGAAAAGAGTTTTTTAAAGTGTGGATATACATATATGCATAACTGATTCACTTTGCTGTACACCTGAAACTAACACAACATTTTACATCAACTGTACTCCAAGAAAAATTAAAAAATAAAATAAACGCAAATGTAAGAGCATCTAACTTATATGCAAAATCACCAAAATTACATAATTCTACAGCTCATACATGCATATATATTATGTAGGTCGTTCTTACCAGAGCAATGGGCTGGCTCTGCACAAAACTAATTCAACTGTTTTTTTCTTTTTTAACATCCTTACTGGAGTATAATTGCTTTACAATGGTGTGCTAGTTTCTGCTTTATAACAAAGTGAATCAGTTATACATATACATATGTTCCCATATCTCTTCCCTCTTACGTCTCCCTCCCACCCTCCCTATCCCACCCCTCTAGGTGGTCACAAAGCACTGAGCTGATCTCCCTGTGCTATGCGGCTGCTTCCCACTAGCTAGCTATTTTACGTTTGGTAGTGTATGTATGTCCATGCCTCTCTCTCGCTTTGTCCCTTCCCCCTCCCCGTATCTTCAAGTCCATTCTCTAGTAAGTCTGTGTCTTTATTCCCTTCTTGCCCCTAGGTTCTTCATGACCATTTTTTTTTAGATTCCATATATATGTGTTAGCATACAGTATTTGTTTTTCTCTTTCTGACTTACTTCACTCTGCACTTCTTCGCACACAAGACTTCTACCCACACCCTCCCTTCAGCTGACTGATGAGTAAGGGACAATGAGAGGGAAAGCCTTGCCTTATCGTCCGCTTTCCTTCTCTGTCATCATTTCCAGCATAAGAGGTTAGCTAATATAGGAAAGTAACACAATAGGATGTGATACGGTTCCTCGGCCTTCATGTTTCTCAGAACTCGATTGCATGCCTTCTGCGCTGGAAACAAGTTTCCTCTCCAGCGAGAGGAAAGGAGGGCCTCTTTGGTTTGTCACTACCACTACTCCCCCACCTCAGCCCCACCTTCCTCAGCACACTCACCTTGTCCTTGCTTTCAGCCCTGCTGAACTCCCAAGCGTCGCAGGCCAGGGCAGTTCCCTGATTACAGGGCATCAAAAACACTACGTGCCAGTGGGCCAGCAAGAGGTGGCAGCACCCACACATACCGCCTGAATGGCGTCTGCTCGCAGCCATGCTCTGCTCTTCCACCTGACTTCACTTGCAAAGCACAAGTTCAAAAATCAAATTATTCAGAATTTCAAGACAGTGACAGCAGGACATTAAATCAAATGTGGGCCCGAGCACGGACTCCTGTGCTACCTTAGAGGTCACATGCCTAGGCAGCCGGCCCTGATCAAAAAGTATTGTCTGTGCATAGAAAACAAACTTATGGTGACCAAAGGGGGAGGGGGGTATAAATTAGGAGCTTGGGATTAACATATACACACTACTATATATAAAATAGATAAGCAACAGGGCCTACTGTATAGCATAGGGAACTATACTCAGTATTCTGTAATAACCTATATGGGAAAAGAATCTGAAAAAGAATGGGTATATGTATAACTGATTCACTTTGCTGTACACCTGAAACTAACATGACACTGTAAATCAACTATACTTCAAAAAAAAGGAGGTATTGTCTCTGATATTTTATTCCAGGTGTGTGAGTGAGTGTGTGCTATGTGTGTACTGGGATTGCCATCAAAGTTTGAGAGCCCCTACTTTTCCCCTTCCCCCCCTCTACTAGGGGCTGGAGATTTTTCTGGGGGGGTGTGGTAAAGTGATTTTAGTTAGAAGAGGACTGGGGACTGCTCTTCAGTGTGGAGCAAGTTCTCTCCACGTTATCCCTCAACCCAGGGGTGTCCCCATCCCCCGGACCACAGACTGGTGCCAGTCCGTGGTCTGTTAGGAACCGGGCTGCACAGCAGGAGGTGGGCAGCAGGCGAGTGAGCGAAGCTCTGTCTGTATTTACAGCCATTCCCCATCGCTCGCATTACCGCCTGAGCTCCGCCTCCTGCCAGATCAGCAGCTGCATTAGATTCTCATAGGAGCGCGAACCCTACTGTGAACTGCGCATGCGAGGGATCTAGGTTGCGCGCTCCTTGTGAGAATCTAATGCCTGATGATCTGACGTGGAGCTCAGGCAGTGATGCTAGTGCTGGGGAGCGGCTGCAAATACAGATTAGCATCAGCAGATAGGTTTGTCTGCACAGAGACCATAATAAATCCATTGCTTATAGACTCATACCAAAACCCTATCAGTGAGTGACGAGTGAAAACAAGCTCAGGGCGCCCACTGATTCTGCATTATGGTGAGTTGTATAATTATTTCGTTATGCATTACAATGTAATAATAATAGAAATAAAGTGCGCAATAAACGTAATGCGCTTGAATCATCCCGAAACCATCCCCCCACCCCCGATCCGTGGAAAAATTGTCTTCCACAAAGCAGGTCATTGGTGCCAAAAAGGTTGGGGACCACTGCCCTAACCCCTGCATCTTCTGGGCTGTTATGACATGACAGACCAGGGTCACCTCCTGTTATGAGCAGGCACCTTTGACCTTGCCCAAAGAGGAAAGCAGGGTGGACCAAGGAGAAAAAAGTAGGCCTACCTTAGTTCTGCTGAGGCCTGCTTCTGACCTAAGTTCCTTAAGCTCAAGGGGCAAAAGGGCTCTTTTCACCTCACACGTAATGCAGGTCAGTTTAGCAGGATACGTAACTACTTAGTGATTCAGTACTAAGTAGGCTCTTTCCTGGACCATCTTTGTGACTATATCTTACCCTTGGGAATCTGTGGGGTTGGGCAGTAAGATGGGCTTCAAGGATCCACAGAACTTTAACCTTACCTGCCTTTTCCACTCTTAACATAATAGGCCTTGATGTTCGTTTCACTTTTCACATTGTAGAGATTCTACAAGTTTCACAGAGAATTGAGAAAATACAGAAAATTATACAGAAGAAAACAAAAATTGCTTATCACCTGTCATTCCATCATAATTGCTATGAACATTTTTTATATTTTCTGCCATTCATTTTCTGTGTGTATACACTACAATGAAAGACAATGGATCATATTGTGTATAGAGGTTGAAATCTATTTTTTTTCACTTAATATCATGAGGTTCAGTCTTTCTGTCCCTTAATGCTGCACATGTACCAAAAAAAACCTCTCTCTCTCTCTCTCTTTCTCTCTCCTGCTGTCATCTATAAAGACATCATTTCTTTAGATGCATTAAGATCATTGATTCAGCTAAAGTTTAAGCAGTTTTTCTTTGTAATTAGGAAGCATTTTTTCCCCTACCTGTTAGTTTCCCTCTCAGAGGAGATCCTTATTCCAAATTTCATCAAGGGTGAAGATTCTCCCTTGGATCTAGAATCGGACTTCTACACTAAGTTCAACTTTTTATCAAAAGAATATATCTCTTTATGACAAGTTTATAAGTACCAACATTTTAAATGCAATGCCCATTAACTCTGGTAACCAAATATAAAACCCTGTCTATGTACATCTTTTTCTTTAAATAACTTGGCAGCCCTTTGTCCTTTCTTGCCTTTAAAACCTGACCTGGACAATAAGAATTTCTCTTCTCCTTAGTCCCACCTGTACTTCCCTAGGCCTCCTGTCTACTCCCCAACTGGGAAGGCAGGGACAGTGCTTAATTGATGTAGAACTGTGGTTTTTAAAAAATTTAAACAGCTGAATTATAATAGTAATGATAAGAAGTAACTACTCCTTTCCCCCAAAATCTGATTTTTGAAACACATTTATACAGAAGAAAAGCAGTTTCAAAATACATGCAACAGAGTTTCTTCTCACTGTTAGAGGCTTTGGCTGACTCCACAGTTCTTGAACTGAGTTTCCTCCCCTCATCCACCCCTTTCCCCCACTTCTAAGGATCATTACCCAGTTTCTTCCTGAGAGTCAACACTAGTCAGAAGCTCAGGATGATCAGGCCCTGGTGTAGCCCATTATATCCAAACAAGGCAAGAGTATTTGGAGAGGACTTCTAAGGAAATGCCTCTGACCATATTGTTATCACAAGAACATTCTAGAATACATGAGAAATAATGGTGGCAACTATCCAAGGATCTCATACCTCTAGTTATCTTGAGTTTGCAGAGTATGAAAATCACAGAATGTCAAGCTATGCAAATCATCCCATCCTACTACTTCATTTTGGAGACACGGAAACAGATCCAGGAAGTGAAGGAACAGATTTGAACGTCACATATGTAGTTAGTGGCAGATCTGGAGCTAAAAGGCCAGGTTACCTAACCCTGAGTTCAGAACTTTCATCTCTGCCAAACTATCTTAAACTGGGATTTGCCCGACTTGCAGAAAGATTTTAGGCTCTGATGAACAGCAGTGTGCTGAATGGTACGAGCCAACGGAGAATACCGCCACCTGCTGGCAGCAGGTATGAATTCGCCGGGTGGTTATTAAAAGGGAAATTCATTCGTTTATTCATTCAATTCCGTAAATATTTGCTATCAGCCTGGCATGTGCAAGCAATATGCTGTGCACTATGGGGTTTAACTTCATCGGGCTGACCTTTTTAAGGGAGGTCATCACAAAAAAACCACTCTGTAAGATAGTGTAAGTGCATACCATGAAAGCAGTGCAGTTACAGCTATGCAAGAGTTTGGGGGAAGACAGTTTAATGCTTTCTGATGGGGATCTGGGAAGGGCAGCGTATGGAGAAAGGATGGGTGAACTTGGCTTTGAGCTACAAATAGTTTAGGGTTTGTTGAAAGGGAGCTGAGGCAGAAAATTCAATCCTAGATCTGGCTGGAGATCTAAAGCCTGAACTCTTAAACATTATGCTGTATAAGCCCTTTGACTGGGTTGGGAATTTAGGGTTGGGAAATGGCATAGGGCTTTGAATGCCGTGTTAAATGATTTGGATTTAGTCTGTAGGCAACTGGTAGCCATGGAAGGTTTTAAGGAAGGTAGTCTCATGTGAACTGTGCTCTCATCCCCCAAAGTGTTAAGTGCTTAGAACATTAGGCCGTGAGAGCAGATCAAAGACAACAGCGCAAAGGCCTGGGTTCCATCAGAAGCTCTGATGCCTGGTAATTATGCTGCAGCTTTAATTGCTCAGAGCCTTTTGCTAAACTCTACTCTGTCACACATGACTGGTCAAGTTAAGTGCTGTCAAATCTGCTCCCTGATCTATAGAGTAAACCAGGATTTTCTCAGAAGTTAGGTTTTATTCAAAGAATGCTATTATATGTTTTCTCAGAGGAAGTTTTTACATTGTCTTTTAAATTAGAAAAAAAATAATGTCATTTCCTGATTCCAAAATCATTACAGAGCCATACAAGTATTCTAGAAAGCGAAAGTATCCCATAGTCCCAGCACTACAAAGATTACGACTGTTGAGTTGGTATTTATTCTTCCAAACATTTTTCTTGTATGTATAATAGCATTTTTTAAGACAAAACAATTTTTTAAACAACCTATTCATACTATTTTTAAATTTTTATTTATTATTTGTTTATTTATTTATTTATTTTTGGCTGCATTGGGTCTTCGTTGCTGCGTGCGGGCTTTCTCTAGTTGCGGTGAGCGGGGGCTACTCTTCATTTCGGTGTCCGGGCTTCTCATTGCGGTGGCTTCTCTTGTTGCGGAGCACGGGCTCTAGGCGCACGGGCTCAGTAGTCGTGGCACGCAGGCCCTAGAGCGCATGGGCTTCAGTAGTTGCAGCATGCCGGCTCAGTAGTTGTTGCTCGCGGCTCTAGAGCTCAGGCTCAGTAGTTGTGGCGCATGGGTTTAGTTGCTCCGCGGCATGTGGGATATTCCTGGACCAAGGCTTGATCCCATGTCCCCAGCATTGGTAGGCAGATTCTAAACCAGGGAAGTCCCATACTATTTTTAAACTTTCTTTCTTCACTGATCTGTACAACATGAACATTTTTCCGTATTAGTACATTAGATCTATCTAGGTGTTTTTTTTTAATGCACTGTTGTATATTTTCTCAGTTTCTTTAATAGACATTTGGGTTGTTTTTCTCTTATGAACAATACTGCCATAAACATCCTTGTACATAAATCTTTGCACATTTGTGGCGACGTCTCTATAGGATAAATTTCTAGCACTTGAAATGGTGGATCACCGGGTCTGAAATTTACCTTTTAATAGATACTATCAAGTTGCCCTTTGAAAATGTTATACCAATTTTCACTTTCAGCAAGAGTGTGCTAGCTTTTCCACATCCTCTTTAATATTATCAAACTTTTAAACCTTTCCTACTATGATGGACAAAAAATGATATCTTATTGTTCCAACAATCAATGCATATATGGTAAGCATCCATATTTAGAGTGAATTAGGAACCTAGTGTTAACTGGTCTCTATCATTCTTCCATATAAGTTGCAAATGTCTTCAGAAAGTTCTGAGGGCCATTTTGCAGGAGCTGCCATGTTAGGTACCCACTCTGGGAGCACACACCAGACATATGCCTTGTACATATTACTTCATAGAGTTTGTGTATAGGAAATATAGGTAAAAATGGATAAAAGTGTAACATAGGTTACACACTAGCCTGATCCAAGGAAACAGCTGAATTGCCCGTCAAAAGCCATAGATGAAGAAGATCTTCATCAGGCAATAAATACCTAGCGAGTGCAGAGCATCTGTCCTGGGTCTGCAGCTTACCTCTTTGTCTTGCTTCATTCACACCATGGACAAATTGCATTTTCCAAATGGTGACAACAACTTCACTAATACTGCGGCTCAAGTAATGTATCACTTTGCCAAATGGCCTAGCATTGTTGGCTCAAACCCAAGAGCAGATGATGGCATAGATTCCAGCTAGGAAAAGTAACAACTGTAACAAAACCATCTAAGCCCAAACATTTGGGTACTTGGCTCTCTGAAAACAATAAGCCAACAGACCCACTTAGCACACAATAATCCTAAGTAATATGCTTAGGAGAAGTCTCGCCCTCACCTAGCTGGTGTTAGTCGAGCTGGTTCTCTTCTTCTGAGCACTCTGGAAGGTTCCACTTCTCCATGCCCTTTTGCTGTTGGGAGGGACCATGTCACTCACTCTGGCCAATGACTTGTGAGATGAAGTGACATATTTCATGACATATTTCAATTTTCGGTGTGAGCCCTTCCACTTTCTCTTCTGCCTCCCACAGTGATCGTGGAAGCGTAGGTAAAGACACAGGTGTCACAAAATCAGAGCAGCAGGTATCACTGAGTCACCACATGGGGGAAAGCTGCTCCAGAGTGTCTGTCACCTGGACTGGCAATGGACTTTGTGAGGGCAAGAAATTAAATTTTATCGACGTCAGCCACTGAGATTTTAGCGTTGTTCGTTACCAAGGCATAACTAATACAGCATCCCTTGGCCAAAATGAATGTTATATGGCCTATCGGCTGAAGAGGCTGATGTCCAACTAAGAATTAATTCCTAAGTGATTCCTGTGTGCCCAGGAGAGGGCTAGGTGCACGCACAGTGCAAAGATGTCTGAAACATATTCAAACTCACTGCCTCTGGCGTCTTCTTTGATTGCCTAGCCCCCATCCCCCTGGCTACCCAGTGGACAGGACTGAATGCTTCCTCCTGTGTGCTCTCATAACCCTTTCTCCTCGCCCTCACTCTCAACCCTGCAGCCAGGCTGAACTACTTACTGGCAGTTCTGGGAACAGGTCAGGATCTCTCTCCAGGCCTTTGTCAATGCTACTTTTTCTTCTGGGGATGCCTTTTCCCCTTTCCAGCTCCTTGCCTGGTGAGCTCTCACTCATCCTTCATGCCTCCAGAACTTGGGTCCTTCCCTGCTCTCCCAAGCCTGGGTTAGGGCCCTCTCCTCTGGGCTCCCACAGCTCCTTGGACCTCCCTCATCACACCACCCATCACGCTGCAATCTGATTGCCCGGTTAGCTGTCTGTCACCTCCACCAGATGGCTAGGGACCATCTTGTTCAACTTTGTGATCTAGAAGCTGATTGAGATTCTGGCACGGAGCAGGCCTCCAATATGTTTTTGAATGAAACAAATACAACATCTCATTGTAATATGACAACCTGTGAATGAATGTGCTTGCCGGGTTCATGGGACACTGATGGGACAGACCTGATCAGAGTAGAAGAGGCGTGTTAGGAGTCTGGGAAGTGAGAGTAGGTGGAGGCCGAGGTGAGGCCTGATGGGGGAAGGTCTGGATAGGCTAACAGGTAAGTTTTCGTTTTTCAAAGCAAATATATATATATATATATATATATATATATATGTATATATTTTATATTGGAGTATAGCTGATTAACAATGACGTGATAGTTTCAGGCGCACAGCAAAGTGACTCAGCCATGCATATACATGTATCCATTCTGCCCTAGACTCCCCTCCCATCCAGGCTGCCACGTAACATTGAGCAGAGTTCCCACTAACAGGTAAGTTTAGACTTTCTGCTATTGGAAATCAGGGGAGCCATTGAAAAGTTTAGCTCAGAGGAGTAAGTGTCACGTGTGGATATTTAAGGATTATTACTCGGGTATCTGGTATGTGGGATGGATTGAAGCGGGGAGCCATTGTGGTTATCCAGGCCACCCAGTGATCCAGCAGGCAGGAGAAAATGGGAACCCGGGCTGTGGTGGAGGCGGTGGGACTGGAGAAGAATAGATGGTGACAGAACATTTTAAGTCCCCATCACCAGGAGCCTCAGAAAATCACCTCACAATGCCATCTCTGATCATTGCGGTCTGTTTTTCAAATCCAGAAAAAGTCAAGTTCAAATGCATGCCAAGATTGTTTTAAAGGGAAAAGGAGTCACAGAGCACGATGATTGACAGTGGATGCTGAAGAGCGGCTGCCAGAGAAGCTGGTCTCTCAGCACTTTACAACCTCACTTAGGGAGCCTCAGGTAAGTTTGATTTTTCTACGTCAGACACTTATTTTTTTCTCCCAGCACTCCCTGTACATAAGTCCCAGCATGGGGGGCTCCCAAGGCCACTTCCCCAACTGACCTTAAGGTGGGGATGACTTTGCTAACTTGAGGTACATTGTGTGTGTGTGTGTGGCAGCAGTAGCAGCAGTAGCTCTGTCACAGCAATAGCATCTAGAAATGCAAGGCTGTTATAGGTACGGTCCTTCACTTGATAGATATGCTGATCTAACTTGTTGCTTCACACACACACGCACGCACACACACACACACATTGGTGCACATGCACCTGCACACCCCTAAATAGAAAGAGTGGATGAATTGAATGAGTCAGCCCAAATTAGAGAAGTATGCCATACATTAGAGAAATAGGGGAGTTCTGGTTTCTCCACAAAAATTAATGACCGTAAGTCCTAGAGCAATGATATTCAAAATAAGCTAAAAAGAGGCATGCAGAATGGACATATAAACATTGATAGGAATATAAAACAGCACAGTCAATTGACGCGTAGACATAATTTTCTCGTTCAATATTGTATGGAATTGATTAGGGTGCAGTGTTTAAGAGAACAGACCATAGTCAGACCTGGTTCAAGTGCCAGCCACCACTCACTAGCTGTGTGTACTTTAACCTCTCTGTGCCTCAGTTTCCTCAGACATCAAGTAGGGTAATGATAATACTAATTCCATAGGTTTCTCATGAAGATTGAAATAATATACACAAACAGGCTGATACGTGATGATGCTCAATGCACGAGCCATTGTTTTGTTTTTGAAGTATAGTTAATTTACAATGTTGTATTAGTTTCAGGTGTACAGCAAAGTGATTCAGATATATATATATATATATATTCTTTTTCAGATTCTTTTCCATTATAGCTTATTACAAGATATTGAATATAGTTCCCTGCGCTATACAGCTGGTCCTTGTTTATCTATTTTATATATAATAGTGTGTGTCTGTTAAACCCAAATTCCCAGTTTATCCCTCCCTCTTTCCCCTTTGGTAATCATAAGTTTGTTTTCTATATCTGTCAGTCTATTTCCATTTTGTAAATAGGTCCATTTGTATCATTGTTTTAGATTCCACGTATAAGTGATATAACATGATATCTGTCTTTCTCTGTCTGGCTTACTTCACTTAGTATGATAATCTCTAGGTCCATCCATGTTGCTGCAAATGGCATTATTTCATTCTCTTTATGGCTGAGTAATATTCCACTGTGTGTGTGTGTGTGCGTTTTATATATATATATATATATATATATATGTATATATATATATATTCCACATATTCTTTATCCATTCATCTGTCAATGGACATTTGGCTTACTTCCATGTCTTGGCTATTGTACATAGTCATAATAGCTATTGTTCTTTAAATGCAAATGGAAGATTGCATGTTCCTTATTGGTGGTAGTATTTTCTCAAGTGGCCAGATGGCCAACCATCACAGTGGAGTTAGAGGACAGTGATGGACATGATTAAGGCAAGAAGCCAGAGCCTTCATCGCACTCACCTATGATTTCTATAATTGATCAGTACTGGCTGACTTTCTATTTATAACAACTTAGTGTACTTTGAAAAAGCTATGCGTATTTTAAAGCTCCTGTGAACCTGAATATGAAATTTTGTTCAAAAGGCTTTTCTCTCTTAATAATCCATCTTCTTGTCCTAGTCCAAGACTTAGAATACCTAAGAGGCTGCCATTAAAAGAGTCATTCATTTTTACTGTCATGTGGTTCTAAGAGTGTGGACTCTGAAACCAGACTACCTGGACTCAAACACTGGAGGTACTACGTGATAGTTATGTTTTCTTAGGCAATTTATTTAACCTCTGTGTGCCTTGATTTCCTCATCTGTAAAATGGCCACAATAATTGTACCTCCCTCACAAGATTCTGCTGAGGATTAAATGAGATCATCTCTATGCTACTTTTGATTATTACCTTTCTATTTACATATACTGTCTCCCCAACTAGGTTGTAGCACATATCACTGAGGGCAGGAACTGTGTGCTATTCATTTTTGGAGTCGATGTCCAGTAGACATTTGTTGTTGATTATGAGGAAACCTGAAGTAATATTTTTCTTTAGTACTTCAATTTTGAAAGACAGATCTCTGCAACTGACATGAGATGGGTGTTAGTTGACACTTTCGATTTAGACTGAAAGTAGGTCAATGAAATGGGTCACCTGCCACCCTTGCTTTATAAAACAAAACCAGACACTCCTCATACAATAATGAGTGTCTTAACTACACGTATAAGCCAGTGTACGGCGTGAAGTTTTCGTCTTCATTTTGAAGAAACTCCAAAAGGTGAAAGTGCTTTTAGCAAAGTAAAGGATTTCTGCTGTGGGTATGGTATTGTACAGGACTTGTAGGTTTGCTTCCTAAAGAAAGTGTCTTTTTTGGAGAGCATGTAATTGGCTACAGATGGATCCATCTTGATTTGTTGCCTAGTGACGGCCAAAGGAAGTCACCCTCCGGTGAACTGAAAGTCTGTTTGCCATTACAGTTTCACACAAAATGCCCTTGTAGCAATGTTTGGTGAAAGCGAGAGAGTGATCATTTGATCCCAAAATGGTTACCTTGGGGAGGCTACATTCTGAACCCCTGGCTTTCTCTGGGGTGCCCTAGGACCACCAGCAAGATTTGGGCTGAGATAAGAAAGAGTCCAGTGGCTCCAGTGAAGCCCCCTAGTTACCTGGTATCACCCTCTATAAATCTGGGTTTTTCAGAAACTCTGGGGCAACTGATTATTCTGTACATCCCCTCAAAACGTCCTAACTGCTTCAGGGGTCTGAACTCAATTAGCATCTACTCTCTACTCAACTCTGATCCTTCGGGCTCTTTGACTCCCTTACTCTCCATATAGCTAGTATTAGCTTGCTAGGGCTCCTATAACAAGTACCACAAACTGGATGGCTTAAAATAACAGAAATTTATTGTCTCACACTTCCAGAAGCTAGAAGTCTGAAATTCAAGTGTTGGCAGGGTCGTGCTCCTTCTGAAACCTCTAAGGGATTCCTTCCTTCCCTCTTACTACCTTCTGGTGGCTTGCCAGCAATCTTTGGCAATTCCTTGGATTGTAGATGCATCACTCCAATCCTCTTTCTTCACATGATGTTCTTCCTGTGTCTACATTTTGTCTTTCTTCTATACGTGCCTGTCTCTGTGTCCAAACTTCCCCATTTTATAAGGACGTATAAAGTCATATTGGACTAGAGCCCATACCAATGACCTCATTTTAACTGGATTACCTCTATAAAGATCCTAGTTCCAAATAAGGTCACACTCTGAGGCACTGGAGATTAGGACTTCAGCATCTTTAAAAAATAATTAATTAATTAATTTTTAAATTTTTGGCTGCGTTGGGTCTTCATTGCTGCACGCGGGCTTTCTCTGCTTGCGGTGAGCAGGGGCTACTCTTCGTTGTGGTGTGCAGGCTTCTCATCGCAGTGGCTTCTCTTGTTGCGGAGCGTGGGCTCTAGGCACGGGCTTCGGTAGTTGTGGCATGTGGGTTCAGTAGTTGTGGCACGCGAGCTCTAGAGCGCAGGCTCAGTAGTTGTGGTGCAAGGGCTTCATTGCTCCGTGGCATACGGGATCTTCCCAGGCCAGGGCTTGAACCCGTGTCCCCTGCATTGGCAGGCGAATTTTTAACCATTGCGCCACCAGGGAAGCCCCTAGCCGTATCTTTTTTGGAGTGGACACAATTCAACACATAACATACGTGTATGTTGTTGTTGTTTTGGTTTGGTTTTTAATCTCAGCAGATCTCAGTCCTCTGACGCTTCCATGTTGTCATAGTCAATTAACCTCTGTCTTCAATTCCTTCCCGATCCAGAACAGACTGTGGTACATAATTCAATGACTCCGTATCCTCTTATATTTTCATCCCACTTCCCCAGAAGAACTCCAATCCTGGATCAATCCAACTGCACCTGCCTTCCTTCTGCTTTCTTACTGGAGGGCTGCTGAGTGCTGCAAGAGGAAACCCTGCCACCATGTGGATGGGTGCTGGCCGCTACGAATTCCTGGTCACCACCCCGAACTCAGTCCTGGATGCCATCTAGCAGTCTTCTCTGTATCCCAAGCCAGCAGTCTCAGTCTCTCTCTGTATTAGTCAGGCTTCTCCAGAGAACAAAACCAATAGGATATATCTCTATGTAAACATATGTCTACCTATCTCTCAGGATTCTGAGGAATTAGTTCACACGATTGCGAGGGCTGGCGAGTCTGAAATCTGCAGGGCAGGCCAGCAAGCTGGGGACCCAGGGAAGAGTTGATGTTGCAGCTTGAGTCCACAGCCTCAGTTCCTTTAAGTTGACAGAATTCCTTCTTCCTCAGAGGATCTCAGTCTTTTGCTCTTAAGGTCTTCAACTGATGAGGCCCACCCATTTTATGGAGGGTAACCCACTTTACTCAAAGTGTACTAACTTAAAAGTTAATCTCATCTGAAAAATACCTTCCCAGCAACATCTAGACTAGCGTTTGACCAAATATCACCATAGTGTGGCCCACCCAAGTTGACACATCAAATTAACCATCACATTTTTCCATGTCCCACTTTTAACCCTCAGTAAAAGATGCTTCTTACTCTTCAGGGAAAATGGATGTTTTAAAGCAGGAAGCCCCTCAGCTTTCTACCTTCAAGCCACTAAAACCCCACTCATTTCAGCAGCCAGCCTTGCCTCCTCTCTTTTTGTCACAGAGGAAGAGGGGTCACTCTTTCTGAGCCCAGTCTCTCCACCTGGGCTTTGGGTTTTGATTACTACTGCATTTTCAGGACCTATATAGTGTGAGGGAAATTGTAGCCCCTCAAACATTTGAAGGAATCCTCTCCTGACCCCTTTCCTCCATTCCTCCCTTGTACTCTCTATTTTCAACCCCTTCTCTACCCTTTAATGTTTCTCATCAACATTTAAACAAATTCAAGTCTTTCCCATTAAAATAACACCAACATAATCAGCACCCTCGACTCTGTCCGTCTTTAGCTATTGCCCTTTCTTCCTCCTTCAAGGTCATGCTTCTCCAAAGAATTGTCTATATTTTCTGCCTTCACATCTTACTCTCCTATGTACTCCTCAACTACTGCAATCCGGCTTCTACCCCCATCATTCAATTGATAACAGTCTTGACAAAATGGTCTTTTTCTTTCTGGTCATCTCCCTAGTATTGGATATTGTTGATTGCTGTCCTCCTCTCCCCCGCCCTCAAAATTATCCTTCACGCATGACTTCTTATTTAGCCTGAACTGCAAGGTCCAACCCTTCAATTACTTTCTTGCTAATATCACTTTCTGGCCCCCTTTACCCTTCAGTCCTACATACTTGGAAGAACTCCATCACACTTCTTTTACTGAAAGACCTCGTTGTTTCTCCATGGTGTTCATTCTTCCTCACTGCAAAGTGAGTAATAAACCCAACTCATCTGACTGCAGGTGTGCTCCTGGTGCCCATTGCCTGAAGGGCATGACACTTTCAAGTTACCCAAATATTGGGGCATAAGAAGCGCTGATAGGCATCAGAAAGACTAAAAATGAAGTATGGAAAATTTTCACTCCTCCATCCCCATCTCACAAGCCAGCATTACTTGACACCCATTCAGCTGAATTTACCACAAGAACACAGCAATTAGGTTTTGCTGTCACAGGCAACTAAAGTGTTCCTATGCAGAAATTGGTCCCTAGGAGTAAGGCCTGGAAAAGAAACAAGCCAAATAATGTGGAATTGTCTAAGGCAAGGTTGGGTGAATGGCAGTGAGAAGCCCTCTATCTTGAGTTGGGAAATGGGCAGACCAGTTATATGGCCTCAAAGTGGTCATTTTTTGTGAACTGTGTGCCTAGTAAGGCTAGGGCCTTATGGGATTTTGTAGAGGATCGAGATACTGGTGTTGATTTAGTTGCTCCTTGTGGCATTCAGAAAGGTTCTACAAGCAAGAGACAAATTTTGGGTGGTGAAACTGATCCATCTGAAAGCAGAGAGGGAAGAAAACACAGCTCTCCTAATAGAAGCCCTGTAGCCTACACTCCAAGATGGCTGAGTGATGACTATCGTACAAGGTGAACAAAGCCCAATTATTTGCCCCAAG
This sequence comes from Phocoena phocoena, assembly GCF_963924675.1. Taxonomy (NCBI): domain Eukaryota; kingdom Metazoa; phylum Chordata; class Mammalia; order Artiodactyla; family Phocoenidae; genus Phocoena; species Phocoena phocoena. The sequence continues at coordinate 114,120,605 of NC_089240.1, read as the reverse complement.
GTGAAGTAGGACCAGTGAAGGCAGAGACCTCGGGGGAGCCAGAGCCTGATTGTCTCAGTCTTTCCCAAACACCTGGGAAAGATAGGCCTGGGAAAGATACCAATTATCCTCACGGGGCCTCTCCATCCCAGGGTATTTTTGTGAACTGTCCTAAAGCAGAAACCAAGGAGGTCATTAAACTCAGAGACAAGGGAATGGGCTTAGCCAACACAGATTGATGCTAAGAGACAAAACCACCCAGTCTGGAATCTAGTGCTTGGTAACTGTCTGCTTTTGTCATCAGTCTATAGAATTGATCAGAAGCAAAGAGATGCCTAACCTCCTCAGTTGACAAAGGGGTCATCTTGCTGGAGAAACCTCTAGCTTCACCATCAAGGACGTGTGAGTGCTTACCCCACCACGCACATAGCTTACCACCTGGAAGTGGGTGCTGCATCCCAGAAGGGGACTGCTTCCCCATGCCTTCCTCAGATGTGGCCACGACAAAAAATGGACAAGGTTGCTCTTCCCAGAGAGCAGAAACCAGGAGCAGCAGAAAGGTCGCCTAAGAAACTCACGCCTTTGCCAGAGTGGGGAGGCCCTTCTTCTCTTGTCCAGCGGAATGTGAGATATGTGAGAATTTGGGGACCACCGAGGGTGATTTCTCCCCGCCCCCTTTCTAAATGGATATTGTATTGCAGGTATTCTGGTATCTTATTCTCATCTTGTATTGTGACTGTTAGTGACGGTTAATGTTATCCTTTAACTGTAGGTCTTTGAATTATGAGGTGCCGCATCCAGAAAGGATCAAGAAGGAGGATAATCACCCCGAGGTACTGCACTTGAAGCTCGATGTAAAACAAGGATGAGACTTTGGGCTGTCTCCTTTGAGAGGGGGGTGAGTGCCTTTGGCATAACGCATGTGACATAGTGACATTATGATAAGGAGCATTTTTGCAAGTAAATGAATGGAAAGAAGAGTGTGCATGTGGGTGCTATTCAGCTGCTGGGGGCTGGGGGAAGGGGGGAGAGGTTAGACGACAGTGAACATCAGTTGTTTTACAGACTTTATGCATCATTTTCCCATATTCTAGTAGGATCAATGTCACCTTGCTGACAATCTGTGCACGACGAATTTCCAATCATTTGGATCATTTCCCAAGGATAGTGTCCGAAATTGGAATTTCAGAAGGTACAAATAGTTTCACGGCTCTTACTAAATGTTTGAAAACTGCTTCCAAAAAGAGTTAGAGCAATTGACATTCCTACCAGTAACATAGGAGAGTGTTCCTATATATTTCATCAACTACTTCTGAAATTTAATGCTCCACAAATATAGCCTTGAGCTTTGAGGGAATAGGCAAGCCTCTATGGTTATCCTCTACATAGATTGACTAAGAATCATCCCTCCAAGTTTATTTGTGATCCATGTGATAAAGCTGCACACCCAAAGAGAATCTTCTTGTAGTTTCCCTCTGATCAATTCTGCTGCCACCAGAGGGATTAATGCACGTAGTTCTCTTCAGACAGCGATTTTCTGGCTGCAGCTCAGAGCATCATTCCACTTCCTGCCTTTTCCTCCTGGCATCTCATTCAAAGCCGAACACTCTAAGATAGCAATTGAGACATCAAAATCTACTCTAGTGTGGTGTGAGGCATCTCAGGGTCCCAGGTAGGTACTCTATGTAGGTGATCACCTTAGTCACGTCTTATTTGGTTCAAATTAGCTTCTAAGTCAGGCTTTTCCAAGTTTTGGAAACCTAAACAGAATTTTAAACCCGAAACTCAAAACGATACATGCTTGTGAGTGTCATTAGTCCAAAATTCACAGTCTGCAGAGAAGAAAATACAATCTCCAAAGTTTAAGGGTCTTGCCCAAGTGCACACAGTTAGCCAAGGACTGAGATTTCTGGACTTGTGATGCCACTAGAAACTGGGACTATGGTGGTTCTTAACATGGCAGTCATTGCTCATTGCCTGGTCCTCACATCCGGAAACATCCAGCTTCCCTCTCCTCTAGGCTCCACAGCTTGGCTAAGACTGGGGCTACTCTCAAAGCTGGGACAGATTTTTCTCCCTGAAGACCCTTTCAGTTCAGGAGCTTGCAAATACCATTCTGTCATTGTTATGTTTTCCCTCCTCCAGCCCTCCCCTCAGGGCTTCCATCCTCTGCCCGGATATAGTGTCAAGGAAACTGCAGGTACAGGGATAACCCCAGACTCAGAGCTGTCTTTGAAGAATCGGCGGGGGTGGGGGGGGGAGGGAAGTGGGGGGGAAGGAATGCCTTTCATCAGTCTGTTACTTCTAGTCTCAATCCAGGAAACCCTTAGATCAGTGGATCTTATATTTCTCTTGGCCACAGGCCACCTTAGGAAACTGATGAAAGCAACAGACACTCTCTCAAATTCACATAGCACAAAATTATACCTACAATTTCAGGGCCATCAAAGACCATCTGATTCCCATCCAAGGTCAACGGGTAATGGTAAGAGATTCGATCACAGTGGTTACATCCTAGTTTTCAGCAGAGATACTTTCTAATAATCATGGGGAGAATTTGAACCCTGCAGGTTACTTCCTTGTCTCAAACAAAACATGGATAATTGTTGTGTCTGGAGTGGAAGGTGGGGGACATTTTTCATGGCAGGTTTTTTTCCTAGGCTCATTCACAAGGATGGCCTCCTAGAGAACTGTAGGGATGTTATCACAGTAGGTGGCTACCCGAAGTCTTCCTGCTAATTAATGTACCTCTCGGGCACGGGATACATTATCCTGCACTGACAAAAATAGTTTCAGTCTCCAGGAGGGGCTTTAACATTGGGAACAAAAAGCTGCTTATAATTGCTTTGGGTTAGCTTTTAAGATTATAGCAGAGTTAACACATAGTTATTTTTGCAGAGTAGTAAAGTAAGCTTGCCAGATAAAGTCCTGTACCATAGTCTCTCCCCACTTGCTATGGTTATGTCCCTGAAAACCATCATGGTAAGAGAATTTACAGTTGATGAACTTAGAACCTTACATGGAAAGTAGAATCAGGAACCGAAAGTCAAATCTGTGTCTATAAAAGCTCTTAGAAACATTTTTTTTGGCTTTCACTAAAATGAAATGTTAAAGATGGCACATCAAATAAAAAGAACGTCAATGTTTTATATAGGTTTTAATTTAGAAAGAGCCATGAAGAGTTCTGTACAATTTCCATCTACCATTCCTTGATCATTACAGCATTTTTAGGAACCCTCTCTTCCTCTGTTTTATCTTTATTACTGTTGTTTATTTTTAAAGTAGCACTCTTGTCACAATTTAATTGTATAGAAGTGCTATAAAGTAAAAAAGCAAAAGTCTCTCAAATCTCACTCCCCAGTCATAGATAATCACTATTAATGGAAGGACATTTGGGCTGTTTCCATTTGGGCTTTTTTTGGTTCATTTTTCAGGTTGATGGTTGAGGCTGCTGGATTTTAAGGGTCCCGTGAAGCTGGGGAGAAGGGGATGGGAATAGTTCAAGTTAAAAAGCCATAAAGCCAGCTGTTCTCACTGTTCTTATGAGATTCAGCAGTTTTGCTTGAATAGAAGCATGTCAGAGTGTTGCAAGCCTTTGGTTAATTTCCAGAGTTCTGAACAAGTGGATACTGACAAGTTCTGCCAGCGTTTCTTTGCTTTTATGGAGGAGCAGGTTTATGGACATCCTCACCCTGCCTTTCCGGACTTCCCATCACTGTCCAGGCCTTTTTAATTTCTCTCTTTTTACAAAAGTATGGAGGGCTTCCCTGGTGGCGCAGTGGTTGAGAGTCCGCCTGCTGATGCAGGGGAGACGGGTTCGTGCCCAGGTCCGGGAAGATCCCACATGCCACGGAGCGGCTGGGCCCGTGAGCCATGGCCGCTGAGCCTGCGCGTCCGGAGCCTGTTGCTCCGCAAGGGGAGAGGCCACAACGGTGAGAGGCCCGCGTACCGCAAAAAAAAAAAAAAAAGTACGGAGGCCACTTGGCAAGGAACTGTGGCAAGCCTCTAGAACCTGAGAGCGACCCCCAGCTGACAGCCAGCAAGAAAGTCATAAAACCACAAAGAAAGGAATTCTGTTAACAACCAGGGATCTTGGAAGAGGACCCTGAGCCTCAGATGAAAATAGCAGTCTGGTTTCAACCCAGAGCGGAGGACCCAGCTAACCTGTTCCCAGACTCCTGACTCTTGCCCTACTTCTCCTTGGCCTGCCCCTTTCCCTGTCAAGGCCCCAGTTCAGAGTGGACACTCTTCCTCTAGGACAATTAAGGGGCTTGCACTAATGGAGTTAGTTTTCACAAATATCTTCTAGGATCCACAGAAACCAGAAGTCTTTCATTCCTGGTAGTTGTTGGAAAGTGGCCAGGTGGTAAGGAAAGAATTTATTTTTAATATTTTATTTTTTAAAGTTTATTTTTTTAATTTTTATTTATTGTTCTTGGCTGCATTGGGTCTTCGTTGCTGTGTGCGGGCTTCTCATTGCGGTGGCTTCTCTTGTTGTGGAGCATGGGCTCTAGGCGCGCAGGCTTCAGTAGTTGTGGCTCGTGGGCTCAGTAGTTGTGGCTCACGGGCTCTAGAGCACAGGCTCAGTAGTTGTGGCGCACGGACTTAGTTGCTCCACAGGATGTGGGATCTTCCCAGACCAGGGTTCGAACCCATGTACCGTGCATTGGCAGGTGGATTCTTAACCGCTGCGCCACCAGGGAAGTCCAAGTCATGCATTTTACATTCATGGGTACTGTACATGAGACAGCATCAGGCTGGCCAGGAAAGGTATAGAAAAAGCACCCATGAACATTCCAGTTTTCCAGCCTTTTTTCTTACTCCCACAACCGGACACGTGCATGGACTTGAGCTTTGGAAATGTTCACAGCAGTTGTTTAACATATCAGTAAATCTTTCATCTTCAGCAAGTCATGTCCAGAAAAGCTCTAAGTCATTTCAAAATGTAGGGTGCTTCTCCCCTGATCCATACCCACATCCTTTTCATGCTGAGAAAAATATACCTTAGTACTACGCAGAAGGCTCCCCTGCCCTCCCAACCTTTCCTTCTACTCGGTGGGCAAAGCCATCATTACTCAGATGTTTAGTTTTCATTGAATAAAGCCCAGGAGGAAGGAAGAAGTCCTGGGATTTGTTTCCTTCCCTCCTCATCGCCATCTGCTGGTAGATTGTTGCATTTCAGATGTGCATGCAGAGTCCAATTAAATAAATAGTGCCAGCCTACTTACTGCTGGTCACAAGGTGCCAAGGCTCTGCAGAGGAATCCATTCCTGCAGTCCTGGGCCAGGACACACCACAAGCACCATGAAACCCTACTCCTTGTTTCACCCAGGCCAGGGTGGCCGAGGACAAGGGCTACATCAAGCATTCCCAGCCTCAGTGAGAGTGGTTTTGGGATCAGGAATTAAGAAACTAAGGCTTGGGACTTCCCTGGCGGTCCAGCGGTTAGGACTCCATGTTTTCACTACCGTGGCCCTGGGTTCAATCCCTGGTCAGGGAACTAAGATCGCACAAGCCGTGAAAAAAAAAAAAAAGAAACTAAGGCTTTCTATTTAAGAATGTTCTGGTGTATCCAGATATAGAGAACAAACTAGTGGTTACCAGTGGGGAGGGGCGGGGAAGAGGCAAGATAGGGGTAGGGGATTAAGAGGTACAACTACTATGTATAAAATAAATAAGCAACAAGGATATATTATACAGCACAAGGAACATAGCCAATATTTTATAATAATGCTAGATGGAGTACAATCTATAAAAATATTGAATCACTATGTCGTACATCTGAAACTAATACTGTAAATCAACAATACTTAAATTTAAAAATTAAAAATAAAATTATTTTATTAGGTATAATTTTTAAAAAGAGTATTTCGGTGCATCTGTTATATTTTAAAATGGTCTTTAGAAGGAACAAGGCTGAAATGTTTATTGTATGTGGCAGCTGCCCTGCCTGACAGCAGAAGCAGAAGCAATTGGTGATCACGTCCAAAGATGTGGACAGCGGTCCCCATATCGTTCATGCCAGTCCTTGCCAGAAACTGGAATCCTAGCCTTGAATTCCCACCAGCTTAGGGACATCACAGTGCCAAATGCCTACCCTCCTAGACCTTTTCCTATCAGGCTGTCAGACTCCAAAGACAGTTTCTAGCAAGGACCAGGGTGAGGAATGTGTCAGGAGAGAGGGATAGTGGGGACCAGGTTTGACCCCAGTTCTTTTATCTATCTATTTATTTATTTATTTTTGGCTGTGTTGGGTCTTCGTTGCTGCGCATGGGCTTTTCTCTAGTTGAGGCGAGCGGGGGCTACCCTTCATTGCGGTGCGAGGGCTTCTCATTGCAGTGGCTTCTTCTGTTGCGGAGCACAGGCTCTAGGCACGCGGGCTTCAGTAGTTGTGGCTTGCGGGCTTAGTTGCTCTGCGGCATGTGGGATCTTCCTGGACCAGGGATCGAACCCGTGTCCCCTGAACTGGCAGGCAGATTCTTATCCACTGTGCCACCAGGGAAGCCCCTTGACCCCAGTTCTGGAGCACCTTGATGTTAGGTAAGGGAGCAAGTCATGGATTTAGATGCAAGGACATGAGACAGGGGCTTGGTCCCAGAAACAAAGCATGAACTTGTCCCCTGGGACCAGAGGGGAATCTGCCATAGGTTGCAATTGACAAGAATAGCGCAGAAATGGCTGAGCTGAAAGTCAGGCAACCTGGCTGCTAACCTTGGCTCTCCCACCCACTAGCCGTGTGGCTTTGTGCACATCGTGAGCCTTCCTTAGTTCATTTGTAAGATATAGCTCACTTAGCCTCTCCAGCCTCAAGCTACCACGGAGTTGTGCTTCTCAAACTCTAATGTGCACTGGAATCACTGGGCACATTGTGAAAGTGCAAGTCCTGATTCAGTTGGTCTGGGGTGGAGGCCTCAGCGTCACAAGCCTCCAGGTGATGCTCGTGCCGCTGGTCCCTGACCCACACTTTGAGTAGCAAGTAAGCATAGATTACAGAAGTGGCTCAAGGGCTCTCACTGCTGGTGTGGACGGAAGGCCAGAGGCAGGACTCTAGTCACCCCACACCCTAGCTTCAGCCAGAGCACCTCACCTTTGGTTTACGTATTAGGGTTCCACCTAAGATTTTATTTGAAAAATAAAAGGAGTCAGTTTGTTTATTTTTTTAAGAGCTTGACAACCATTGAATAGCAGCCCTTTGCGGGGATAGGATAGTTTAACCTATTTTTATTATAGAAGATTTCAAACATACAACAAATTCAAAAGAAAAGTCTAAGAAACTCGCAGGTACCCATTACTAAGATTCAACAAGTACCGCAATTTGTCAATCTCGTTTCATATCCAACTGACAGGAACTTAAAAAAAACAGGGCACAGGGCAGCTCTTGTGTCTGGCCATGGGCTCTGTTGAAGAGACTTCTACAGTGGCTGACTGGGATATTCATTCATGCTTTAATGGGACTGAGTTTGGACAAGATTAACTGCAACTTCTGAAGGACCGATTCCCAGAGTTAAACAGCCACCACATAGAGCAAAATGGCAAAGACTAAGACCACCAAGAAATGTCCTCAATTCGCCACCTCCAATGTGTTTGCCATATTTGACCAACGACAGATTCAAGTGTTCAAAGAGGCCTCCAATGTAATTGATCAGAACAGAGATGGTTTCATCAAGGAAAACTTGTGTGATGTGCTTGTTTCTCCAGGGAAGAATCCAGCTGATGCATACCTCAATGCCATGATGAATGAGGTCCCAGGGCCCATAAATTTCACCTTGCTCCTCCCGGTGTTTGGTGAGAAGTTAAATGGTGCAGATCCAGAAGAACGCTCTAGCTTGCTTTGATAAAGAAGCAGTAGGCACCATTCAGGAGGATTATCCAAGAGAGATCTGACGACAATGGGAGATCAGTTGGTAGATGAAGAAGTGGATGAGCTGTTCAGAGACAACTGACAAAAAGGGAAACTTTCATTTAACTGAGTTCACGTGCATTCTTAAACTTGGAGCAAAAGGCAAAGAAGACATTGAAAGAACTTTAGCTAAAAACTTCCAACTACTGGGACTTCCCTGGTGGTCCAGTGGGTAAGACTCCATGATCCCAAAGCAGGGGGCCCGGGTTCGATCCCTGGTCGGGGAACTAGATCCTACATGTCGCAACTAAGAAGCCCGCGTGCTGCAACTAAGATCCTGCATGCCACAATGAAGACCCGGAGGAGCCTAAATAAATAAATGGTTTTAAAAAATTAAAAAACAAAAAACCAAAAAACTTCCAGGGACTTCCCTTGTGGTCCAGGGGTTCAGACTTTGCCTTCCAATGCAGGGGGTACATGTTTGATCCCTGGTTAGGGAGCTAAGATCCTACATGCCTTGGGACCACAAAACCAAAAAAACATAAAACAGAAGCAATGTTGTAACAAATTCCATAAAAGCCTTTAAAAATGGTCCACATCAAAAAAATCTTTAAAAAACAAAAAACAAAAAACCAACTTCCACTTACTTTTTAAAAAAAATGTTTTTATTAGACTATAGTTAATTTACAATGTTGTGTTAGTTTCTGGTGTACAGCAAAGTGATTCAGTTATACATATATGTATATATGTATAAATACGCATATATTTATTCTTTTTAATTACACTTTATTACAAGATATTGAATATAGTTCCCTGTGCTATACAGTAGGATCTTGTTGTTTATCTATTTTATATATAGTAGTTTGTCTTACTCTTTTTTAAAATTGAAGTATAGTTGATATACACTATTATATGTTACAGGTGTACAATATAGTGATTTACAAGTTTTAAAGGTTATACTCCATTTACTGTTATAAAATATTTGCTATATTCCCTGTATTGTTACATGTATCCTTGTAGCTTATTTTATGTGTCTTATGCTTTTTTATTTCCCAGCCTCATAGAACCTGTTGAATGCAACTTAGTTTCACAGCTCCCTCCCACCCCACTTTTTTTTGATATATTTATTCCAGACCTTTCTGCCACTTAGCATTTGTATAATCAGACTGGAAATGGGGATGAGGTTGTAAATTGTATTGAAAAAGAGATTGTGAATAAAAATTGACATGTGAACCTCCAGGAAAATATATCCATATCTCTGGCTTTGCTAGATTTTTATAGTTTTGTATAATTAAAATGATATTTTGAAATAAAGATTATTCTGACTGAAATGGAATCTAATGGCAAGTTAAACAAATGAGTGAGTGGTGGTTTGGGGATAGTTCTTTTTTCAGTTTGCAATGTCATATAATTCAGGTTTCATGGTAAACTTGATTTTTCTCGTATGCGGGACAGTGTCCTTCAAGACTCTTAAGTACACTTTAACATTATTATGCAGTAAAAACTAGTTATGTGTTTGGTTTTTTTTATGCTTCTGGTAAGTTAAGATGTTTAAACTACTGAATGACACATGTAGAATGTATCTGGGAGAACATTAAACATTTTATTGATCTAAGATTCTAAGATGAGGCAAAATTCCATAGAATAGTTATGACTGAGCATTTACTGTGTCTGAGGCATTTCACATATACGATTTTCACCGAATCCTCCCAACATGACAGTTGGAATTCCAACCTAGGGCACCTCACCCCAGAGCTTACAGTGCTGGAACCACTAGGTTGTCTCTATGAAAACCCGCAAATGCCTAAAAGAATCAAGACATTTCCATTACATTATAACATAATTCTGTAGTCACTATCGAAATTTAAAATAATTGGGGTAATTGATTATGTGAATAGAATTTCAAAAAATTCTATCCCAGGTTTAAAAAAACTACAGAAGACAAAGATGATAAGCAATACTATTGTCTGTCTGAAGGCAGTTCATGTAGTGTAGACTCTAGGGAAGGCGAAGGACTGAAAAACATGGAAACAAGGCTGCTATGAGCTCATTTTAAATTCTCAAGGCCCAGCAATTTGACAAACAGGAGAGAACAATTTTAAAAAGGAAAATATCCACTGAAAGAAGTTTTTCAACACTGTTCAACACCTATTCCCTCTCCTAAAAGCATATTGGAATTTTGTCTCCTTAAAATCAATGCATTTACATATTGTTTAATATTTGTGCTTTATAGCTGGGTGCAGTAGGCAGATCTCTGTTGACTTGCTATCACTTAAAAGAATTTTTTTTTCTTGGCTTCCTTTCCCCACAGACATAGAAAACAAACTTATGGCTACCAAAGGGGAAAGGAGCGGGGGGCGGAGTGAATTAGGAGTTTGGGATTAACAAACAAGGATTTACTGTACAGTGCTTTGCAGTTCATAAGAGCTTTCACATTTATTATCTAATCCTCACAGCCCACAGGGTAAGTAGAGGAGTATAAGTCAAGTTGAAGTCTCAAAAAGTCAAAGCACTTATCTAAGGTTTCTCAAGTACAAGAGTTCACATCCGGCTCCCTTTTCCACTTACAAGCGTAAAGTCACCGTGAAGTGTCACAAAACCGGGTGGAAAATCACTGTATGTTTAGGGAAAGGGGAAAAGGTGGTGGGATTATCTTGATCATCATTAAACCACTGTTTCTCAGGCACCGTTTAAGTGTTGGGGACAGCTGGGGGGCAGGACAGACAAGGACGCTGCCCTCCTGGGATACACGCTCTCTAGTGAGAGCCAGATGATCAATAACTCATCTCAAATAAGTCCTGTGCGACAAAGAACTGAGCAAATGAAGCAGAGGGTAGTCAGGAAGGGCCTCTTTGAGATGTCATGTTAAGCTGAGGTCTGAATGACAAGAAGGAGGTCCCATGAGATGATCGGGGTTCAAAAGGGACAGCTCCTCCCAAGGCACATGCGGCAGGAGCATTGGGGGAGCACGAGAGAACACAAGGATGGTGTTTGCTGCGTAGTTTAAGTGTGGAATCCTAGGGCTTTAGGCAGGGAAGAAACGTGATTCACGTTTTAAAAAACTCAACCTTGCTGCTGTGTAGAGGGGCAAAAGGCTTCCAGGTAGGAGGAGGCTGTCGCCATCATCCAGGCAAGACATGAGGACAGCTTGGACCCGGAAAATGATTGAGGATGTGGCTATAAAATGCCTCTCCTTGTCTAACCTACTTCCTCCCCTCCAACTACCATCTTTCTGGCATAATTTTAATACATTTATTCTATTGCTCTTCTTGAAGCCAGATTTAAAAGATTGTGGTGGGGGGGGAAGCTTTCAAGGTTAAAAAAAAAACTTGGTTGTTCCTTGAATGCCTTATGTTTATCTGACACAAGCTGCTCTGTTTCATCTATATTGTCTATAAAGAGCGTTGTAGAATCCAGTACTATGAGGTGCGTAGGCCAGAACCTTGTTCCTCTTCAGGGTCCAATAAATATTATTTTTTTAACATCTTTATTGGAGTATAATTGCTTTACGTTGTTGTCTAAGTTTCTGCTGTATAACAAAGTGAATCAGCTATACATATATACATATATCTCCATATCTCCTCCCTCTTGCGTCTCCCTCCCACCCTCCCTATCCCACCCCTCTAGGTGGTCACAATACTATTAGCGATGACGATGAAACCAAACCAGACTTTTTGTTAAATCTGTTTGGTTGATTTGTTTGTTTGTTGCCTTCTGTTTAAAGCAACTACAAGCGAACCTGAAGACTATCTTTGGTTTCTGAAATGCTGGGGTTCAAAATTCTTCGCACTACCAACAAGCTCCAGAGCCTCACTGGCTGGACTGAATGGACAACTGGGCCCGGTTTGGAGCGACCTCGGGAAGCAGGGACAGGGAACTGCACAAAGCATTACAAGGCCGGCTTCTCCCTGACAAGGTGAAGTCACAAGAAGGACGGAGTGGGGACAGGAATGTGGCCGGGCTCTTGTCCTTCAGTTGTCCTCCCAGAGGCTCTGGCGAGGAGAGACAGCCCTAAGAGGCGGTGCGAGGTTAAAGGTTCCGGCGAACTAGGCCTCTGGACGTTTCCAGCAAAGCTGGGAGGCAGCAGAGGCAGGCTGTGAGCTTCAGGGAGGCTCACCGCGGATTTCAGCGGTAGTACCGCCATCAAAGTCACAGGGTGGCTTTGTCTTTTCCAAATCCGGGGAAATGTTGATGGATAGAATCGCCTGTGTTTCCCGTTTTCTTTTTCTCCCTTTGGAGCTCGGCTACCCCTCTGTGTGGCTGAGGGCGAGCAGAGGAGAACTGGGGGAACTAGGCGCGGACCGGGCGCAAGGAGACCTTTGATTCCGGGCGGTGCGCGGCGGCGCCGCCCCTGCGGCCGGGTTCCCACGGCAGCCGCCACCCACCCAGTCCTTCCCACGAGCCAGGCCCTCCCCACGCTCGCGGCCGCCTAGGACCCCGCGACAGCCCGCCAGCTGGGTGCTGCCCACGCCAATTGGACCGGTCACGGCGCTGCGGCTCAGAGAGGCCAGGGCCATCCCGCCGCCCTGATTAAGTGGTAGAGCTGCTGTGTCCAACGACAGTTTGCGCCCTTGACCCTGACGCAGTGCTGCCTTTTGACGTCCTGAGACTGAGCAGCTCGTCCGACCAGCTCCGAATCAGGCTGATCACTAATAATGGCGAGTCCTCGTGTTCGAACCGCTCCCACGTGTCAGCCACCGTGCTCGGTGTTCACTGACTGACGTGCGTTAGTTCACCGATTCCTCAGAGAACCTGGGAATTACTAATCATCTCGCAGATGAAGGAAGCGAAGCGCAGAGAGCCTGAAGGACCTGGCCAAAGTGACTCCGCTCGTAACCTGAAGACGCCGGGTTCGAGCCCAGCTGGTTTCCCCCTCCCAAGCCTGCTCCACCCGCCGTGCGTCTGGTTTAAAGATGGGACGGCCCATCTCCAGTACTGATGGTGTTCTGAAAAGTCCCTGGTGACTTACTGGGATGCCCTGCCCGCCGGATGCATCTGCAAGTCTTGTTGTAGCGTGCATGGAAATCGGGAGCACGTAATCAGTTCATAGGTTCTTATTTGCCCAAGATCTTGCACCTCGTATAACTCGAAAACCTATATATCTCGTCCTCATGGTTTGTGCATTTACAGAAAGCGAATTCTGCCAAAGCTGGGTGAAAGCTCCACGCTCCAGCCCGAAGCTGGCCGGCGCTAGTGGAGCAGCGCCATCTCCTGGTGGATTCCGTGAACTACATCAGAAACCGCTGGAGGGTGTCGTGTTGCCAAGGCCTTCAGACACGGGGACAGCACCCGTGCACAGCCAGTTTTGATAAGGGAAAGAGAAGAAAGAGAAGAGAGGTTTTGGAACACAGGAAGGGAGTGGAGGGAGTGGGTGTCAATGTGAGGTTGTAGAGCCTCTGCTTTAGCCATTCCGCTGTGATCCCCAGGGTGATAGAATCTAACTTTTTATTAAAATTGGCATCGGGGAAAGGGCACCCAGCAGTGCAATACTGAACTGCAGTAATTCGCAGGTGGCATGTATTATGGTTTTATCTCATATGTATGTCATGATATCGAGTTAATTTTTGTATATGATGTGAGTTAAGAGTCATGTTTTGCACGTGGCAGCAAAGATCCCACGTGCTACAACTAAGACCCAGCACAGCAAAATAAATGCATAAATAAATTTTAAAAAAATTTTAAGTCAAGTTTGGTTTTAAAGATGTGCTTTTCCAATGTTTCCAGTACTTTGTTGAAAATGTTATCTTTTTCTCCATTGTATTGCCTTGGCATCTCAGTCAAAAGTCAATTGTCCCTATAGTTGTGAGTATATTCTGAACTCTCTGTTCTGTTCCATTGATCTCTAAATCTATCTTAATGCCAATACCACACTGCCTGGATTATTGTTGTTCTATACTAAGTCCTGAAATGTAGTGTAAGTCCTGCATCTTTGTCCTTTTTCAAAATTTTTTGGCTGTCCTTAGCCTTTTGCATTTCTATAGAAATGTTGGAATCACTTTGTCAATTTCTTTTAAAAGTCCTACTGTGATTTTATTGGGAATGCATTGAATCTATAGATCAGTTTGGTAGAGCTGACATCCAGCAACACTGAGTTTTCAAGTCTGTGAGCATGGTATATCACTCCATTTATTTATGTATGTATTATTTAATTTCTTCTGTAGTTTTCAGTGTACAGGTCTTGCAGACCTTTTGTCAAATTTATCCCTAAATACTTAATATTTCTGCAAAGAAGACGTATAAATGGCCACCAAGCAAATGAACAGATGCTCCACATCATTAACCCTAGGGAAATGCAAATGAGAATTACAATGAGATACTACTTCACACATACTAGGATAGCCATAAATTAAAAAAAGAAAAAGAACAACTGTTAGAGAGCATGTGGAACCATCATACATTACTGAGTGAGACTGTAAATGGCGCAGCTTCTATGTAAAACAGTTTGGTGGTTTCTCAATAAGTTAAATATAGAACTACCAAGTGATCCAGCAATTCCACTCCTAGATGTGGACCCCCAAAATTGAAATCAGGTGTTTAAACAAACTTGTACTTGAATGTCCATAGTAGGACTATTCACAATGGCCAAAAGGTGGAAGCAACACAAATGTCCATCAACATATGAATGGATAAACGTCATATATCCATAAAATGGAATATTATTCAGCCATAAAAGGAAAAAGGTACTGATAATACAATAATGTGAATGAACTGCCAAAATATTATCCTAAGTTAAAGAAGCCAGATATAAAAGGTCACATATCGTATGATTCCATTTTTTTGAAATATCCATGAAAAGCATATAGATAGAGACAGAAAGCATATTTGTGTTTGCCGAGGGCTGGGGTAGGGAGGGAATGGAGACTGACCACTTAATGGGCATGGTGTTCTCATTTGGGGTGATGAAAATGTTCTAGAACTAGATAATGGTGATGGTTACACAACATTATGAATGTACTTCATGCCACTGAATTCTATACTTTAAAACGGTTAAAATGGCAACATTTGTTATATGTATTTTGCCACAATAAAAGACCCAATTGATCATAAATTTAAGGATTTATGTTCCAATCTGTTCCACTGATCTACTCACTTATCCTTCCACCAGTACCACACTGTCTTAATTACTGTGGCTTTATAAGTTTCGAAATAGGTATGGTAAGTCCTTCAACTGTTTTCCTTTTTCAGAATGTTTTGGCTGTTTAAGGTAATATAAATGTATATTCCACACACATTTTAAGATCTGCTTGTCAATTTCTACAGGAAAGTCAGCTGAGATTTTGATAGATATTGTGTTCAATCTACAGATAAATCTAGGGAAGGTTGACATATTGACAATATTGAGTCTCCCAATCTATGAACTATCCCTATTTATTAAGAACTTCTTTAAATTTTCTCAGCAATGTTTTGTAATTTGTAGTAACTTTTAGTATGCAGGTTTTGTACATATTTTATCAGATTTATCCCTAAGTGTTTTATTCTATTTTAAAGGCTATTGTGAATCAAATTGTTTTCTTAATTTCGTTTTTGGAGTTTTGTTACTAGTATATACAAACACAATTGATATTTTGATGTTGATATTGTGTCCCATGGCCTTGCTAAATTTGTCTGTGGGTCTACTAGCTGTTTTGTGTGTGTGCATTTCTTGGGATTTTCTCCATATAGGATCACCTGTGAATAAATACAGTTTTATTTCTTCCTTTCCAATCAGGATGGCTTTATTTCAGTGAGGTAGGGGGCTTATTCCACTGGCTAGAACCTCCAGTACAATGTTGAATAGAAATGGCAAAAGTGAACACCCTGCATTGTTCCCAGTACTAGGGAAAATACTCATTCTTTCACCATTAAGTATTATGCACACTGAGGTTTTTGTAGATACTATTTGCTGGGATGAATGAGTTCCTATTATTCAAAATTTGTTAAAGGTTTTTAAAATGAGGGACTTCCCTGGTGGCACAGTGGTTACGACTCCATGCTCTCAATGCAGGGGGCCTGCGTTCGATCCCTGGCCAGGGAACTGGATCCCACATGCATGCTGCAACTAAGAGTTCACATGCCACACCTAAGGAGACCGCCTGCCACAACTAAGGAGCCAATGAGCCGCAACTAAGACCCGGCACAACCAAATAAATAAATAAATAAGTAAAACATCTTCCCAGCAATCAATAAAAAACGTTAAAAATTTATTTAAAAAAAGTTTTTAAAATCATGAATGGGGGGACTTCCCTGGTGGTCCAGTGGGTAAGACTCTGCGCTCCCAATGCAGGGGGCCTGGGTTCGAGCCCTGGTTGGGGAACTAGATCCTGCATGACTGCTGCAACAAAGAAGTCTGCATGCTGCAACAAAGAAGTCTGCATGCCGCAACGAAGATCTCGCAGGCCGCAACTAAGACCCGGCGCAGCCTAAATAAATAAATAAATATTTTTTAAAAAATCATGAATGGGTGTTGGATTTCATCAAATCCATTTTTTAAACCTATTTCAATGATCATGTGTTATCCCTTTGTTCTATTAATATGGAGTATAACATTAATTAGTTTTCTGATGTTAAACCAACTTTGCATTCCTGGTATAAATGCCACTTGGTCATGGTATGTATGTCTAGGGGGTTTGGACCAGGCCTTTCCGGGTCTCCCTACTTCCCATTCACAGAGGATGTGATCCATGAAGCAGAAAAAAGAGAATCATAATGAGGAGGGTGCCGATCCCCCAGCTTCTTCTAGGGCTGTATCTCTGATCAAAAAGCCACACCTTCCATGCCAGTCTCCCATCCTCCCAAGGACCCCACAGAGGAGCCCCTCATCCCCTTGAAGCACACGCAGGGCATAGACCCCAGCCCATTTCCCTATGGCCACCAAATTGGCGCCCTCACCAATGATGGGAGGAGCCAGGATGTCCCCGCCCACCTCCTCTTAGCGGCCACAGGAGCCCACCCGCTGCACCCTCATTGGCTGGACGGCCACGGAGGTGGACCCTGCACATTGCACACCCAGGGACTGGAGCATGGGGCTCGTGTCACCTCCTAGGGTGGCAGTAGGGTCCCTTGGGGACACCGAGGCTGAGGACAGACAGCAGGAGGCTCAGGCCCCGAGAGGTCGCTGTGACCAGAGGGCATCCGCGAGGCAGCGGCGTCAGCCTCGTGCATCATCTCGTGTGGCGCGTGCCCGAGCTGCGGTGACCACGCTCAGGCCTCTGACCAGGGCGGTGCCCGTTTTCCGGAGGAGGGGGACCCTGCGGAGGGGGAGTGCCCCGGGCAGCCAGCGCTCCCACCAGGTACCTCTCAGTCCCCTTGTCCCCCCACAGCACCCTCGCAGAGAAGGCCCATGGGGGCGCTTCCCGACCCTGCATTTCCCCAGCTGCTCCTGCAGCAGATGACTTTCCAGATTTCCCCTACGGTGCATCACCCTGAGCTAAGGGTGAATTTGATTTTTTTTCACAAACGCCTGTGTATTTGAAGCCAAGTGGAAGAACCATGGATCTGTCCCCAGTCAGAGGGCAGGGGCCACGTTGAACTTGCTCACCTTTGTGCCCTAAAAACCTGCCCCAGAGTCTGGCACTGAAGGGATGACTTGGGGGACACTGAGAAAGCGTCATTTTGTTGGTGGGAATCCATTAAACTGAGAAAGTTTGCTGGGGAAGGTGGCATCCGTGCTGATTGCATTAAT
This sequence comes from Phocoena phocoena, assembly GCF_963924675.1. Lineage (NCBI taxonomy): Eukaryota > Metazoa > Chordata > Mammalia > Artiodactyla > Phocoenidae > Phocoena > Phocoena phocoena. Next base: position 114,103,125 of record NC_089240.1, on the reverse strand, counting down.
TCTATTGTTTGTTGAGTATCTGTCTGTGCCCTGGCAGGAGAGGGAAGTGAGCACCCGACTTCACCCTGAACCACAGGCAGGCTGGCCTCAGCACCAGGACAACTCCATGTCCCTAGGTTCTAGGTTTTAAAAACAGAACAGCCATATGGTCCAGGAATTCCACTTCCGGGTATATATTTAAAGGAAATGAAAACAGGAAGTCAAAAAGATATCTGAACTCCCATGTTTATTGCAACATTATACACAATAGCCAAGATATGGAAACAATCTAAGTATCCATCAGTGGGGAGTTCGCTGGTGGCCTAGTGGTTAGCATACTGGGCTTTCACTACCATGGCCCGGGTTCAATCCCTGGTTGGGGAAGTGAGATCCCACAAGCCACGTGGTGTGGCCATTAAAAATAAAAAAGGTTAATTATCCATCAGTGGATGAATGGATAAAGAAGATGTGAGATACACACACACACACACACACACACACACACAAAGGAATATTATTCAGTAGTGGAAAAAGAAGGAAGTCCTTCCAATTGTGACAACATGGATGGACCTTGAGGGCATTACGCTAAGTGAGACAAGAACAACAGAAAAAGACAAATACTATATGATGTTACATTATGTAGAATCCAAGAAAGCCAAACAGAGAGTAGAATGATGGTTAGCAGGGGCTGGGAGGTGGGAAAATCAAGGATCAGTTATTTAAGGATACACACTTCCAACAAGTAGATGAATAAGTTCTGGAGATCTAATGCACAGCATACTGATTATAGTCAACAATATTGTATTATAAACTTCAAAGCTGCTAAGAGACTAGATCTTAATGATTCATACTACAAAAAAGAAATGATAATTATGTGATGTGATGGAGGTGTGAGCTAACACTACTGGTGGTAATCAAATTGCAATATATAAATGTACCAAACCAACATGTGTACACCTTAAAGGTACACAATTTATATGTCAATTATATCTCAATAAAAAATTACTCCCTACAATCGAAAAGAAAACTACAAACGGCCAATGGACATATGAAAAAAATGTAATCTTGATACGTATTGAAAGGCATGCAAAATAAAATATCAAAATAAACAATTTGGCTTATCCAATTGAGAGATTCAAAACCTGTCTTGAGACTTCGCTACAGGCAAAGGTGAGGAGCAGAAAGAAAGGAACCACGACTTTATCCCAGGACAACTGGAGAGTGGATTTAATTCTAGCCGTGAACTGGGGATGATGGGAAAGGAAGAGTTTGAGGGAAATGATGAGTTAAATGAAAGATTACACTGATCTTGAGGAGAGAGAAATGCACCCAGCTTGAGGCAGGAAAGGCAGTAACAGATTTTGAAACGTGTTGTGACCCACAATTGCCACCCTCGTCTGACAACAGTGTCACTCCCGAGTGGCATGAGCACAGTAACGTGGCACCGCTGCTCTGGAGGGTGTCAGACCCCTAAGGCGTGCCTACCCTGTGGCCCACGTGCAGGAGTGTATGGTAAGAGATCGACCATGACTGCAGCACAGCATTTATCCACAAGGACACCTGTCACCGCGTCATCAGTAAAACCCAATAAAAACCACAAAAGCAAACCAAAGCCAACAACAAGCTCAAACTCAACCCCCCAAACAAACAACAACAAAGGAAAACAAGCAAGAGGCAGTGCGAAATACATGATGAGAGCTTCATACCAGAGATACTCTGTGGCTTTGGAAGCAGAAGCGTACTTAATCACACAGGAAGGTGAGCAGGAAGTATTTATGTCATAACGTGACAAAAGTCATATGTTCCTAATTTTACGTATATAAAGGACATGCACACAAAGTGAAAATTCATCCGAAACTGGGCAGTTTCCCTCGGGGTGGGCTGGGCTGGGACTCTGTATGCCGTTTCTCTCTCTCGTGTTCTGACTGTATTGGGTTCTGACTGGCCCTCCTGGAACTGCCCTCTCAGCTGCTCTTTCGCCCTCCCCTGACTCAGTTGCTTGGATCCCAGTCAGTCTGCAGAGGTGGGAGGTTCGCAAGAAGACAGGTGGCCCCACCTCAGCGTGGCCCCAGCTGCTCCAATGGGGAGCTCCACGTTGCTAAGGCTCCCAGCTCCGCCCCCAAGCCCTGGGTTTCTTGTCTGTCCCCTGGCCCCTACCCAGAAAGACCAGGGTCGCCTTCAGACTGTGTCTTTGCACCACCCCTCCAGCCTAATTCCCTGCCCCTGCAAGAGGCACTGGGGCCTCAGGAAAGCAGCTTCTGCTTGGGCTTCTAGTTCAGACTGGGCTCCGAGACTCAGTTTCTCCAAAAAATGGGGATAACGGTGGTGCTGGTTTGCAAACTGGTCCTGTACACAGAAGGCAAGGAGAGACCTAGAAAGAAGCAGACCACTCCAGATTGGGAAGGGGGCACGGTTACTAAGCAAATGGACTTACAGATGAGGCTTGGCTTGAGTGCACAAGACAAGCAGATCTCCCCACCCACCTGCCAGAATCTTAAAAGTTTGTACAGAGGTCTTAATGGAATTCAGTCACGTATTCAGTCCAGATAGTCCCAGAGACGCCTTAGTCTCTCAAGGCCGCGTCCTCAAAAGGGCTCTGGCTGTGGGAACAGTGGGCAGAACATGCATCCCAAGGAGTGGGGAAGGGTGAGGAGCCACCGACGGCCTGAGGCCAGCTCGAGGTTCAACCTCAGTGACATCCTAGTGGTGACCTCCTCCAGAAGGTGGCCATGGGGATAAAGAGGTTAAGGCATGGTGCCTGGAGCTCGGCAGGCTCTCATCACCTGTCAGTTTGTTTCCTTTCCTCATGGTGACAGGGCTGCTCTGGCTGAGACCTGGGGCCATTTGTTGAAGAGACATCCTCATACCGAAGGCCCACAGCACCCTGAAGGTTCCTTCCTGAAAATGCACGAGTGCCCGTGGCTGGCCTGGGGCTCCGCTGTGGTCAGTGGAAGAGCTGGGCTCAGCACACAGGTCTCTGGTCTCCTAGGCACCCCTCTTAACCAGAGTGTGATGTGCCAGCCTGCCTGCCTCCCTCGCGGGGGAATACGGTCCTCCCTCATCACGGTCCCTTGGCCCCTGGGTGCTGGATCCTCTCTCCCATCTGGCTGTGCCAGGCTACCTGGTCCCTGAAGTGGGTGCAGAACCATCAGGGACTGAACAGGAACATCTGGACCAAGGGACGGGAAGCTCGGGGCTCTGGCTGGGACTGGGGTCTACCCCTCTCTCCTAGGGTGGCGGATGCTGGAAGGGGCCCTCTTGTCAAGTTACACTGACCCCTGCGGAGCTCTTGGCGACAGGTGTCTTACCCCAGGCTGTGCTCCTCGTGTGACCACACCCCGAGTCCTCAGGAAACCCCTCTCCTGGGTCCTATGGGGCTGCATTCCTCCGAGGCGGGTGCTGCCCTCCCCTGCAGGTGCCCCTCCCCCAGCCCTCTGTCCTCGGCCCACCCTTCCCCTGCAGCAGCCTCAGAGCCCCCGCCCCGGCTTCTCTGCCCGGACAGCTTGCGTCTAAGGTGGGAGTAAGGGAGGCAGGTTTCCAGTCCCAGAGGTTGATCTCCAAAACTCAGGCACCACCTGGCCAGCTGGGAGGTGATGGAGACCCTGCCACCTGCGGCTGCGGAAGGGCCTTCGGGGACACAAAATGATCTGCAGACAGTCCATTCCACCTCACCTACCGCAGCCCACCCTCCGGGTTCAGCTGAATTACGCGCCTTCTAACACCAGCCTCTAAGATGAAGAAAAGGCCTAGGCGTTAGTTGATTCAAATAAAGTTTGTGAATGGGACAAAGTGCCACCTCTTGGGCCAGGCCTGTGCTGCTGCCTTCCCCTCACGGGAGCAGTGGTCCGGGTCAGCTCGGGTCTCGCCACATCTTCTAACCGGGCACCAGCCCCGCCCTCAGCCCCGCCCCCTTAGAGTCCTCGGGGTGCTCCCCTCCCCCAGCTCCCGGCCACCAGAGTGGGGTGAGCTCGCCGCCCCTCTCTCCTCCGAGGCGGCAGAAACAGGAGGCCTCCAGGTTTTATTAGATTGAACTCAAAGGACTTTCTTCTTAACTGAGACAGACAACAAGATTTGACAACACCCGAGACAAGAACATTTCTCTGACCAGACGCTGCTGCCCGGTGCAGAGTACATCACACACAGGAAAGTGGAAGTTGTCTTATTCAAGTCGGTGTCTGATTTTGTAAAAGCTCCACTGCCTGAGAAACAGACGGCAAATAAATAAAGTGCTCTGAGAGCCCGTCAAGCAGCAAGGGCCCAGTGGGGGAGACGAGGAAGAGGTGGGAAAGCAGAAGCAGCTAAGGACTCAGGGCCAGAACCATAAGAACAGCCGTGGCAGGAGCACATGCTAAGGACGCGTCCCCAGCCCCTCCCACGGCCAGCCCCTCAGAGCGCAGACAGCCCCAGCCAGGGCCACCGCCGTGCCCCTCCCACGATGGGTGGGAGGGGGTCTCTGAGCCCGGGCCCCGGGGCCTCCAGCGCGCATTCTCCCTGTTGGGAAGCAGCCCCAAGCAGCTCCGGCTGAGCCCGGAGCCCAGGGAGGACAGGGCACCCTGCACAGCTCACCCTGCTCAACAGCTCCACGCCCACTGCAACGCACAGCCACTCGTGTGTGTGCACAAGCACTCACACACACGCTCACACCCGCACGTTCACTCACACGCGCTCACACCCGCACACACTCATACATGCGCACTCACGCACGGGCACCCACGCGGTCAGTGAAGAGCCTCCCCTGTGCCATTCTCAGGCCCTCTCAGGCTGGCCCTGCAAGAGGCTGGAGCTGGGGATCGAGCCACCCGGAGAGTGAGAGCTGGGCTTGAAAGGGGCACGTCTGCGAATCAGCCCCAAAGAGGCCCCTCGTCCTCTGCTCTCCTCCCATGCAGCCCCGTGGCACAGTCTCTCAGAGGCTGTCCCCAGAGCTCCGGGGATGCAGTCCGCAGGCTGGCAGGCTCCCAGAAGTGGCCCTGGGTGGGCACAGTTGGGCTGGAGGAGGGCCACCAGGACCAGGGCTCCCGGGTGACTTGGCACAAGGAAGGAAGCCATCAGGCCCCGTCAGTGGGCATCTGTGGGGGGGGCACGTGGTGGCCGCGGTGCAGCCTCCGGCCCCGGGGTGAGGCAGGCAGAGATCCTCACCTGGGACCCGGGCTCCAGCTGGGCAGCTGAGGAGGGCACACGGTGTGAGGCTCGGCCGCTCTGTCCTGGGGGCAACCAGGCTGCTGGGGTGCTCAGCCCCAGGAAGTCTGAGTGCATCGACCATGAGCAACCACCGCCCGAGCAGACGTGGGAGCGGTGCGGGCTGAGGGCCAGGCTCTCTCCTGCCTCCCCTCTGCACCGCTCCTGGGGCGCCAGGCAGCAGCGCAGCCAAGGCCTCCAGGACCAATGCAGGCCCATCCAGAGGAGACTCTCCCGTGCGATGCTGGGCCCAGGGGCCAGCCTGGGGACAGAGACATGGGGTCAGGCGTGGGTCTCAGCCCCACCCACCCACCACTGTCCCTTCCCCTCCTGGTGACACGGTCCCCAGGAGCCACCCATCCTCCCGTCCTGCCACCCAAACTGAGAGGGTTGTGCCACTCAACACTGAGGAGCCCTTGGTCCAGCCTTGGGTGGGATTTGCGGCAGGGTGGGGAGGTCCGGCTCTGTGGGTGAGGACCTTGCTCCCCAGGGGTGCTGGGACTCATCTCTCCCGTGCCCATCTCAGCTCAGACTGTCCCCCGGTCTTCCCTGTGACTTCCCATACACTCCACTTTCCCTACCATGGGCCCCTCTGTCTCTAGGTCCCCTGGGAGCCTCTGCTCCCTTCCCCCATCCCACGGTGCTAGGTCTTCCAGAAGAAGGTGGGAGAGTGCAGGCCCAGAGGCAGATTCGGCTCCACCACTTCTTACCTGTGTGACAAGGGCAAAGCGCTCCCCTCTCAGAGCCCCAGTAGGTGGGGAGGACAGAGCTCCCCCAGAGTGTCGCTAGGTCTGTCCTTCCTTCCCCACGCCAGAACCGCACCACTGGGCCACCCCACCTCTCGGGGTCTCTGCCTGGTCCCTTCCTGTCCTCGTGGGTCAGGCCCTTCTCTAGGCTGCTCCCCAGGCACCTCTAGGGTCAGGGTCAGGGTTAGGGTTAGGGACTCTCTTGACAAGACCAGAGAAGGGGCAGGTCACTTCCTATAACACCAGTTCCTGAGACAAAGAAAGAGGTGGGGACTTGAGAGCTGCCTCCCCACCCAGAGAGGTCCCTGTCTCGCCAAGTGTCACCTCCTCTACAAGCCCCTTCTCCATCTCCCCTCCATCCCAGCCTGAGAGCTGCCCTCCGCTCAAGGAGATCCCCACTTTCCCAAATCCTCTGGGACACGGGGGCTGCTGGAGGCCGTCCAGGGCTGTGGCACCGGGAGGGCACAGGGAGGAGCTGGAGGGAGCATGGCTGAGATGGCGGGAGGGCCGGGGAGGAATGCACCTTTCCTGCTCTTCCGTGGCCGCAGATGGGGAGCTTTGGAGGATGCCCCAGGAGAGCGGAGAGGGGAGCAACAGGGCCAGCAGCAGCAGGCAGAGAGCAGTCCCCCGGCCGCAGAGACCAGGCAGGGGGCCGGTTTGCAAAGCGCTGAGAAACAGATAGACCTGGGCTTTGGCCAAGAACACAGCCACCCTTCCAGGCTGCCCCCCAGCGTGTAGAGGACAAGGGTAGCAGCATCTTTTCTCCTCTAGGGCCTTCCCTGGGCCTCCCCTGGGCCTCCCTGAGCCCATTTCCCTCCACTCCCCCGTGTTCAGGTGACACCACTGGGGCTGTGGCCGGGAGGTGATGGGCTGACCCTCCAAGATGCCGAGGCCGCCGCCTCTCACCCCCATCTTGGAAATATGACAAGGGACTCCGGAGGGCATGCGCCTGCCCTGCCTTGCCTGCTCGCGGCTCGGCAGCTTTCCGGGCTGGCTTTCTCGGGCCCCTTCCACGTCTCCCCGAAACCACCGAGGGGCCCGGACATCTACATGTCATGGCAACCGCCTCCCTCCAGCCCGAAGTCCAACCTCTGGCCTCCTACCTCTTTGGTCAGGGCCATTCACGTTCCTGCTGCAGAATTTCTTCCTTCTGCTCCCCACTTCGCCCAAGGTGAGGCAACAGGTCGGCCGCACTCAAGTAATGTTCTCGAGTTCGATGGAAAGGGCCCGTTTCGCGAGTTTCTGTGCAGTTCGTCACCGGCCGCGACGTGGGTGACCAGAGCCGGGGCTTGGGGCTCGGTGGCCGTGACCTCCGCCGAGGTCTAGGGTCCGGGGGCCCGGGCCGCCCCTTCTCCTTCCCCCGCCGCGTCCCGGCGGCCCTGGGCCCCGCGGAGCTTCATGCCGGCGCCCCTGCCGTCGCGGCCGCGCGGTGGTTGCGGGCGCTCACTCGATCCGCACCTGCAGGCGGACGTTGAGCATCACCGAGGCCACGATGTAGAAGTAGGGGAAGTTCATGCGCAGCCGCCAGGCCAGGTCGAAGAAGGTGATCAGCGTGCGCGTGAGCCCCTTGCAGAAGGCGCCGTACGAGCCGCGGGCCGCAGCCGAGCGAGACAGCCGCACAGCCAGGCCCGACATGGCAGCCGCCGCAGCCGCAGACAGGGCCGCCGACGCCGCCATGGGTTCGGTCCGGCGCACACCCCGCCGACTGACCGCAGTGGGAGCGGATGGGCAGGTGGACGTGAGGCCTGGAGGCAACAGCCCGCCCCGCCCGCTCCGCCGTCTCCCGAGGCAGCAGCAGCCACAGCCACAGACAGCTCCACCCCCTCGCCTGCTCCCTGAGTGGCGGCCGCCAGCTTAACCCCGCCCCTAGCGTGGCCGTGCCCCTTTCAGGGGCTACAGACTGGCCGCCGCGGACTCAGCCCCACCCACGGGACACGCCCCGCCGGCAAGCCCCGCCTCCTCTCCGACTCCCGAGAACAGAGCCAGAGGGCCAGAGCGCGTTGTAAGGCGCTGCTGCCCTGGGATCCTTTTGCAGAATGCGCTAGAGCAGAGGAGTAGAGGCCGTGAGGGTCTGGACCGCTGGGCTGATTCTGCACAGAAGGCTCACCCTGAACCCTCTGCCCTGTTTACACCATCTCCTCTCCCTCCCTGTCTCCACAGAAAACCGGGCCAGCCAACCCACTTGTACTTTTCTAAGAATTCACATGTTTATGGTAACTCTGCACTATGGAGTTTCACCAAACCCACACGCGCATTTTTTTCCTTTCGGGTATATTGGCTGGTCATGTGTATTTCTTTATTCGTGAATTACTCCATTGCCTCGTTTTCCTTACCTTCCACTCCGTAGTGATTTCTAAGCACTCCTCTTAGTCTATCTTTGCCCTGGATACCGCACAAGGTCCTCTCAGGTATTAATCTGCTCTCATTCATTGCCTTTTTCTTGCTGTTGGGCTTTAAAGCCTTTTCGTGGTTTCGTCTAATCTTTTTCTAAACCACATCCAATCCAAACTCCATCACGTTTTCAAGACTATTGAAATGCGCATGCTTCATTATAGTCAGGACTTTTAAAAAGCTGTCTGCATGAAGCTGATTCACGAAGACCTCATCCCAATTTTCACAAGGAGGGCTGGCCTAAATTAATACCTTAATAGTCCCTCTCAAAATGCCTGTTCACCATCACACTGAATATCTCTGTAACCTCTGTATAAGTGTTTAAGGAACCCAGCAGATTCATATACACTGAGCAAATGTCTACCTGCATGATCAAGGAAGAAAAGTAAGTTTGAGAGGCACTAGGTTATTGGATTGCATCATGATTTTATCAACAATATAACCATGCATGGATATGAATGCATAAAAAACACCAGGGCAGATATATATCAAATTACGGAACATTGTTTACTCTGGTTAAGGCAGTAGGAAGGAGGACATACTTTTTATTCTCCATGTATATGTATGTATATCCATATGTATATCTATAAGTATTACTTGTATAATGCAATAAAAATTATTTGAAAAAGAAGGGGCACAGGAATATAGACTTATGCTTTATAGAAACCCTTTGTTCCAGACTGGATCCAGCGTCATTCATTTGCAGAACCTGTTCCCTCCAATCATTTCTGAAACCTCTCCTTGGCCTCATCTCATTTATTTTTAACATTTTATTTTGAAATAATTATAGACTCACAGGAAGCTGCACAAATAGAACAAAAAAGACATTGTGCCTTTCACCCAGCTTCCCCAATGGTGGCATTTTCTATAGACAGAGTATAATATCAAAACCAGGAAACTGACACTGGTATATTACTCTTGACTAGACTACAGGCCTAATTCAGTTTTCACCATTTTTCTAACCTGCATTAATTTGTGTGTGTGTGTGTGTGTGTGTGCATGTATAGCTCTAGCAATTTTATCCCATGTCAGGATTCATGTAACCACTACTACAATCAAGATACAAAAATATTCCATCACCACAAAAGAACTGCTTTGGGCTACCTCTTTGTACTTACTCAGCAACCCTGTAGATATTCTGTTAGAGTTACATCTATCTCATTTCCTTTAGAGTGGCTGTAAGTGGTACTGTGTGTTTAATTTTGGTTTCCACATGTTCATTGTTAGTATATAAAACTGCAATTGATTTTTTAATTAAAGCTTTTCTTTTGAGATAATTGTAGATTTACATACAATTGCAAGAAAAAATAGAGAGTTCCCATGTACATTTTACCCAGTTTTCCACAGTGGTAGCATCTTTCAAAACTTCAGTACTGTACAATATCAAAATCAGGATATTGACACAAATCTATCTATCTTGTTCAGATTTCCCCAATTTACTCTGTGTGTGTGTGTGTGTGTGTGTGTGTGTGTTTAGTTCTATGCAATTTTATCACGTGTGGATTCATGCATCCACCATCATACTCAAGATATAGAACAGTTTCATAACTGTCAGGATCCCTTGTGTTGCCCTTTTTTGGCCACACCCACTTCCTTCCTGCCCTTCCTCCTTAATGCCTGGCAATCACTAATCTGTTGTCTATTTCTATAATTTTGTCTTTTTGAGAATGTTATACAAATGGACTCATACAGTATGTAACCTTTGGGGATTGGCTTTGTCACTCAACATCATTCTTTGGAGAGTCATCCAATTTGCTGGGAATGTCAAGTGTCAATAGTTCACTGCTTTTATTGCTGAGTTAGTATTCCTTGGTATGGTTGTACCATAGTTTGTATACCACTTACCCAGGAAGCACACCAGAGTTTCCAGTTTTTGGCTATTAGGAATAACGCTGCTGTGAATATTTGTTCACGGGTTACTGTGTGAACAAAAATTTCTATTTATCTGGGATAAATGCCCAAGAGTGCAATTGCTGGGTTGTATGGTAAGTGCGTGTTTAGTTTCATAAGACTCAGCCAAACTTTTCCATCGTGGCTGTAACATTTTACATTCCCATCAGCAATTTATGAACAGATCCAGTTTCTCTTCATACTCATCAACATTTGGTATTATCACTATTTTTTATTCTTGACATTCTGATAGGTGTATAGTGATATCTCATTGTGGTTTTAATTTATATTTCTCTAATGGCTAATAATGGTGAAAATCATTTTATGTGCTTATTTTCTATCTGTATGTCTTCTTTAGTGAAATGTCTTTTGTCATGTTCTAATTGAACCGTTTGTTTTTTGGTTTTTTTAACATAAATTTATTTATTTATGGCTGCATTGGGTCTTTGTTGCTGCACGCGGGCTTTCTCTAGTTGCGGTGAGCGGGGGCTACTCTTTGTTGCAGTGTGCGATGCGGTGAGCGGGCTTCTCATTGCAGTGGCTTCTCTTGCTGCGGAGCACGGGCGCTAGGTGCGTGGGCTTCAGTAGTTGTGGCTTGCGGGCTCTAGAGCGCAGGCTCAGTAGTTGTAGGCTCATGGGCTTAGCTGCTCTGCGGCATGTGGGATCTTCCCGGACCAGGGCTCGAACCCGTGTCCCCTGCATTGGCAGGCGGATTCTCAACCACTGCACCACCAGGGAAACCCTGAATAATTGCCTTCTATCAGCATTCATCATCATGCTTGTGGTCAGACATATGCTGAAACTTAAACTTTTATTCCAGTAGTCATCTTCATGCATCTTTTTTTAAATTGAAGTATAGTTAATTTACAATATTTTGTGTTAATTTCTACTGTATAGCAAAGTGATTCAGTTATAGATATATACATTCTTTTTCATATTCTTTTCCACTATGGTTTATCAGAAGATATGGAATATAGTTCCCTGAGCTATACAGTAGGACCTTGTTGTTTTTATGCTTCTTAACTCACCTGAATGCTGCCCTTATTCCAACAGGCATCCTCTTGGTAGTTGTGTCACACTGAACCTTAACTTGTTCCATCAGTAATATTCTAGATTGTTGACACTCTTTAAATCTTAATCTTATTCCAGTGGCTGTGCTAATGTTTGTTGGTGTCACATTGAACGTTAACTTTTCCACGACTCATCTTGTTTGTGTTGGCTTGGTGAACCTTAACTTTCTTCCAGCAGTCAACTGAATGCTTGATCACACGTCATAGCAAGACATGAGTCTACCAGCCATCTTCACGCATTTTGTCTCGTACTGAATCTTGAGCTGGTTCCAGCGGTCATACCATGCTTGCCTTCCCACACTCAACCTTAACCTCATTCAAGCTATCATGTTTCTGACAATGTTTGACACTTAACCTTAACCTTATATCAGTGGTCATCTTCACGTTGGTTGACTCATACTGAACAGTAACGGAATAGCAGTGCTCAGCTTCATGCTTGATGTTTTTCAATAAACCTTATCTGTATTCCAGTGGTCTTCCTCATAATTATAGTCTCACACTGAACTGACCTTTATTCCAGAGGCCATCTTCTTGCCTGTTGCCTCACACTGAAGCCTAATTATTTTTGTAATCCATCCACTTGCTTATTGTTGCATACTGAACCTTAACCTTATTCCAGCAGCCATCTTCATACACATCGTCACCCTTTCAATCCTAACCATATTTCCACAGTCATTTTCAGGTTGGTGGTCTCATCCTGAACCTTTATTGAAGCAGTCACCAACATGTCTGTCAGGTCACACTGAACCGTGTGTACCTTTATTCTAGCAGTCAGCAACAGGCCTGTTTTCTCCCATTGACTCTAAGTTTATTCCAGCACTTATCTTCTAGCTTTTTGTCCCACACTGAAGAATAACCTTCGTCCAGTGTTTACCTTTCCGATTGCATCTCACACTGGGCCTTAACCTTCTGCCAGGAGTCATCTTCACGCTCTTGTCTCACTCTTATCCTTAACAATAATCCATCATTTTCGTGGTGGTTGTGTCACACTGGACGTTATCCTATTGCTGCAGTGACCTTCCAGCTTGTCATCCTCTAAGCCTTTACCTAATTCCAGCGTCATGTTCAGGAACGCTGTGGCACACCGAGCTTTATACTTATTTCCCTGGTGATCTTCTTCCTCGTCGCACACCAAACTCACCTCATTCAGCAGTCAGCTGGATGCTTTTGGTCTCACACTGAAGAATAAATTCTGCCATTCATTGTTATGCTTCCTGCACTAAACTGAAACGTGATCTTATTTGAGCGGTCATCTAATTGCTTGCGTTGCCTAGTGAACCTTGACCTCATTGCAGCAGAATGAGGATTGAAGATTCCAATCCAATCTTCAGGATTGTTTTTTTCACACTGAACCATAACCTTTTCCCAGTGAAAATTTCCTGTTTTTGTCTCACACTGAACAAATAGTTGTCTTTGTGCTTGTGGTTTCAGCCCGAATCTTAAACTTTATTCCAGCGGTCCCCTTTATGTGTGTTGTTTCATGCCGAACCATAGAAGATCTATATTCCTGTTATCAAATACTGAACCTTAACTTTATTCCAGGTGTCACTTATGCTTGTTGTCTCACTCTGAACCTTAATATATTCATGTAAGTCATTTGAAAAGTAAATGTGACTGTATCTGTCTGGTGCTTAACATTTAAAATAAAATGATCTGTCCAATTGCTATAGTTTTAAAAAGTAGATCATTTTTCCATTCTCTTTTAGGAAAAAAGTACAGCACAAAGTAACTCAGTAGAAAGTAGTGAAAACAGAATTACATTTAAAACATAATTTTGAAATCAAATGTGCTTATTTTAGGTTAGTATGTATGATATGTAATTGTTGGTAACAAAACCAACAAGAATGAAATACAGACATTTACATCTTATCATGTTTGCGTGCACATAAAGACAACATAAAACGTGTTTAAAACTTTCATGAGAGGTAGATATAACATATAAATAGGAAAAACTGTCCCTTGTTTATTTTTACCCCCAGTTTTCTTCTATATTCAGTAATAATTTTTTTTTTTTACTTTTCAATAGTATATGACAGCTACCAGTGCAAATGTCTCACTTTAACATTCACTTTTAATTTTATAGACACAGGTTAGGTATTAATGATGCCTAACCTAACACTGTATCTTACACACTGTATTGCGCTGGCTAGTCTGATATATGGTAGCTGGTACTGCCATGGTAGTCAGGCTAGGGGACATTCCTTGGTCCTCTGCATTTTATTCCTCAATCTTGGGAACACTAGGCACATCAGAGAAAAGTTCATTCAGTACTTTTCTATAAAGGGTCTTCGTGAAATGATTTCTCTGCGAGATTCAATCACACCTTCTGATTCTGCAGACTCACCTGTCTCTGCAATCGCTGCTGTCTGAACAGTTTGTACTCGTGGTGACTGAATAACCGATGGCTGTGGTGTCTCATTTATTATTCCCTGGGCATGTACCGTTTGGCCAGAAGGTGACAGCACTAGAGTGACAGCTGGGGAGCCTCTTCTGGTGCCTGATGCAGCTACAGAAACATGAGCTAAACCAGGGATTGAATTTTGACCAGTCTGAGTCTGCATATGAGCAGATTCACTCTCTGTCACACAGAATCTGATCCATCCTGCTGGGATTCAACTGTTTCCATGGTCAGTTGTCTTCTATTTTTTTTTCCTGCCACATTTATTCATTATTAAGACATTTGCCATTTGCAATCAATGCTTTGCCCCTTCCCCGTTTCTTTCTTCATTTATCCTGCCGCGATGTGATTTCTGCAGTGGCCCTGGTCACTGATTACGGACGGGAGGGTGTGGAGATGAGGAACCCACTGCCCCTTGGGAGGCGCGCCACTGCCCAGCAACCCGGTGAAGGCGGCCCTGTGTCGGCCGCACTCAGCTCTGACGTGCAACCGTGCTTCCCCGCTGAGCCAGGACCCCAGCAGTCATTTTTATGCTGTTGTCACACACGACATTAACATTATTCAAATCTTTGTCTTAATGTTTTTGTCTCCTGACCAGTAACAGTTCCAGGTATTATCATCATTCTCATTGTCTCCCAATAAACCTTAAACTTACTCCACTGAACGCCCTTATACTTATCTCATTTTTAACTTGAACTTATCCCAAGGCCAGCTTCATGCTGTCTTACTGTGAACCTTACCCTTTTTCAGGATGGTCGACTTTGAATCCTAACGGGCATTTGTAGATGAAACTGAATGCCTGGCTCTCTCCCAGATCAGGTCTCCAGACTGGCTGCTAAACCCCTACTATTCCTCAGTGCCTAAGAGGGCACATACCCGTGGGCTGCCTCAAAGGCAGGAAAAGGTTAGGTTACAAAGATGGCACAGGCAACTATACTCCAATTAAAGAAAAAAACAATAACAAAGATGGCACAGGCTTGGGATCAGGACAACTACCAAACCCTGAACCACGTAGAGCCCCCATCAAATATAATTATCCCAGAAACCATAAGCTATGACTCAGAAGCAGACCACCTCTGTACAAGTTTATCTGATGTAGTTTCAAATCAAAAGAAAGACACTCAAATCCTACAAGTCCACTTTAAAGCATGTATTGTTTACTCCTTAGGGGAGCAACGTCATCACACTATAAGGTGCGGACAAGGGGAAACCTTGCAATTCATTTTGTAGAGTGGAATGCAGAGTGGTAAACAACGCCCTTTTGAGGCAAAGCTGGTGCCCCTCCAAGAAGGTCAAACTGACAACTGTGTTCAGACGACCAACAGCCAATGGCTTTTAGCAGAGAAGAAAGGAGAGTGAGCCATTTTCTTGAGGGTAATTCAACTTCTCCATATGAAAGCTGTTAGGCAGCTAAATCTAGTAGCGACGTGCACCTTCACTATGACCAAATGACTTCTACTAAGAGGTTTCCTGGCATCACATAGAATTGAACTTTCAGTCCCACCTTTACCAATATGGGTGACCTCTCCCCTTGTATATGGGTCTTGGTACAGCTATATATATTAATCCAAGAGCTAGCTGATGCTCTTAATCTCAGTGGCCTTTAGAGAGGTGAATCGGAATGTAGTGGTGTGGGAAAGTTAAGATAACGCTCTCTAAGTGCAAAACCAGACTCCAAAGCTTGGAGATTCATTTCTTTTTCTTTCTTTTCCTGGCCGCGCTCCGCAGCTTGCGGGATCTTAGTTCCCCAACCAGGGATCGAACCTGTGACCCCTGCAGTGGAAGCGCAGAGTCCTAACCCCTGGATAGCCAGGGAATTCCGGAAGCTTGGAGATTCTATTGTTCAGAGTTCAGTGTGTGAAGAAGGAGGTCTGAATGGAACCCGAAGCTTGCTGAGCTGGACAGGGGAAGCAGCCTGGCTTGACTTAATCGCTCTCAGGCAAGGTGCACACACAACACAGGGAGATTTCTTTAACTTCTATAGCTCTTCAGCAGCTGGAGTAGTTGAAGGATAAGCGTGAAGTTGCATGAAGAAGGGTGGTCCGGCTTCTCTATTTCATGCTTTTGACTTCTCTAGGGGCATCCAATCTGGGTCAGTGTATGTAGGAGTCAGAGCAGGGGCTTTGGTAAGACTGAGCCGAAAGGTATTGTGTTTTGAAAGGGAGTATGAAGAAGCAAGTGGTTTAAGGGATATAAAGTGTGGTGCGAAGTACAGAATATTATTCATCCTGCACAATCTTCCTGTAAGCAGCTCTTTTGCCCCTTTTCTGTTTGTCTATCTCTGTTTCCCCTCAGACCTTAGTTATAAAAATGAGATCACTAGGTAACGTTTAACCTAACTCCTGACTTATGCTCTTCTGAATGTACACCATGCCTTCCCTAACGCGTTGAGTCATTTCCCGGATTCTAAGGAGTAAGAATGAAGAATTAAATAGTTGAAGAATGACTGACCCTCTACTCCTAATTTCCCCGTTAGCAAATTTGCAGGTGAACCACGTGGACAAGATAGCATCCAAAGGAAGATCACGAGTCAGCAGATCTGCACGCAACAGAAAAATGACGAAGAATCTGACCCTCTACCTTAATGATTAACTGAGATTATTTCCCCTTTTTCCCTTTAAAAACTTTCATGACTGAGCAGAGTCTTTGGGGTTGGTTTTGGGATTCCACCTTCTCCCTGGGTAGCCGGTTTCCTGATTAAAGCAACATTTCCTTTCCAAACAACTCTTGTCTCTTTAATATTGACTTTTCAAGTGGTGAACAGCCGAACCTGAGTTCGGTAACATTCCCTTTAGCACTAAGCACTTCAAAATGCAGGCCACAGTGAAAGGTTAAGACAGCAGTAGGAGTATCCAGGAGAGGGAAGACCACGAACGGACTCATCATTGTTGTGTTGAAAGGAGACTCTGAGTGCAGCAGTAAGTGGTTGCATACAATCAACCCGGACTAACGTTGTTTATTTCTAATAAATATCTAGAGGAATTCTTCAGTGACTCAGGAGTTATATATATTTTGAATGTAAACTGGTTCTCTAATATACGAATCAGGTTTCCAGGTAATCCTTGGAAATAAAATTTTGTTTTTGAAAATCAGTGTATCATGTTGGAGATTGTGATGGGCTTCACTCGCTCAGAGGAAAGATGACATTTTAATACCTTCTGATCCTTAAAAAATGTGAATCTAGGCCATGCTAGACCTCTGAGAAGTCCTGTTTGACAATGCAAGCTGAAAAAGACTAGATAGTGACTGACTTACACATCACTTTGGTGAGGAGAGACCTTAACCCCCCCGCCCCCAATCCCAGTAGTTGAATTTCCAGAAATGGGGGGACTAAGCTGATTATTAATGCTGAAGAAAGACTAGGAGATGAGCTGTCTTCTCATCTGTTCCATATCTGTTACAGAGGACTCAAAAAGAAGCAGGAGCTGCCCAAGGCTTAAGTGTAAGCTTTGGTTCTTTTTAAGAATGTTCGGTTTATACGCTGGGCTAGAAATGAGAGAGGGTTGCAGATGGTGAGCCAGTTGTTCCCTAGACAACCTCGCCAGCACACTGGGAAACAATCCCTGCTGATTCAGCAGGGCCACTGTTGCAAAAACCTCAAAGTGCCCATCGCAGGTTCTTGCTGCTTTCAGGACAGACCACTGTGGAATCCCGAGGGAGAGCTTTCTCAGCCTGGCTGGGAAAGGGTAAGTCTCTCCGAGGTCTTTTAGCCTCCTGCTTTTAGGGCCAGCCTTGATAGCTGCACAGCTGTTAAGAATCGCCATATAACATCCATAAAATGGACCCAATAAAACTCTTACCAAGGGAATGGGGAGTACAAAATTGCAGGGGGGCCGAACGGGGAGCAAGGCAATCTCCTCTAAGTTACTGCCTCTTCACACACACCAAGGGCATTGCCAAAGGCATTAAAGTAATTTAGAGGTCCAAGACTGTATTCTAAATTTGTGCCTTACAAATAGAATCCTGATTCTCTAGGGTTTTTCGGATACTTAGCAAATTTTGTCAAATATGTGTCTTTTTTTTTTTTTTTTTTTACGTTACGCGGGCCTCTCACTATTGTGGCCTCTCCCGTTGCGGAGCACAGGCTCTGGACGCGCAGGCTCAGTGGCCATGGCTCATGGGCCTAGCCTAGCTGCTCCACGGCACGTGGGATTTTCCCGGACCAGGACACGAACCCGTGTCCCCTGCATCCGCAGGCAGACTCTCAACCACTGTGCCACCAGGGAAGCCCCAAATATGTGTCTTTTTAAAAAACCTAAAAGAGGGCTTCCCTGGTGGCGCAGTGGTTGAGAGTCCGCCTGCCGATGCAGGGGACACGGGTTTGTGCCCCGGTCCTGGAAGATCCCACATGCCGCGGAGCGGCTGGGCCCGTGAGCCATGGCCGCTGGGCCTGTGTGTCCGGAGCCTGTGCTCCACGGCGGGAGAGGCCACAACAGTGAGAGGCCCGTGTACCGCAAAACAAAACAAAAAAAAAAACAAAAAAAAACCTAAAAGAACTTTAAATGTAGAAATAGAGTGAACCTCATTTTCTGATCACAGGGCAGGAGAACCAAAAATTAAGAGGAAAATGGCAATATTGTACAGTTCTTGGGTCAAAGGGGAATTATAATGAAAACTGTGATAATAAATAATTTTGAAGTCATCAATAATAACACTGTGATGGTTAATTTTATGTGCCAACTTGACTGGGCTAAAGGATTCCCAGATAGCTGGTAAAACATTATTTCTGGGCATGTCTGTGCGAGTGTTTTCAGAAGAGATGTGCATTCATTCCGTGACTGAGTAAAGAGTTCCGCCCTCACCGATGTGGGTGGGCATCACCCAATCTGTTGAGAGCCTGAATAGAACAAAAAGGCAGAGGAAGGGCGAATTCCCTCGCTCTCTTCTTCAGCTGGGATGTCCACCTTTTCCTGCCCTTGAACATTGGAGCTCCTGGTTCTCTGGCTTTTATTTATTTTTTAAATTTTTATTGGAGTATAGTTGCTTTACAATGTTGTTAGTTTCTGCTGTACAGCAAAGTGAATCAGCTATACGTATACATATATCCCCTCTTTTTTGGATTTCCTTCCCATTTAGGTCACCACAGACCACTGAGTAGAGTTCCCTGTGCTATACAGTAGGTTCTCATTAGTTATCTATCTCTGGCTTTTAGACTCAGGGACCTACACCTGCAGCTCTCCCTCCATCCCCCATTCTCAGGCTTTTGGACTTGGACTGGGAGCTAAACCGTTGGCTCCCCTGGTTCTTACATCTTCGGACCTGGACTGAATTACACCACCAGCTTTCCTGGTCCCCCAGCTTGCAGACAGCAGATTATGGGATGTATCAATCTTCATAACTGTATGAGTGAAGTTCTATAATAAATCGAATTTTATATATATATATAAATACATACACATATGTATATGTGTGTATATATATAAATACATACACATATGTATATGTATGTGTGTGTGTATATATATATATATATATATATATATATATATATATATATATCCACCTACCCATCCTACCTGTTTCTCTGGAGAATCCTGGCTAATAGAAGCATTATATATAAAAAGTATGGAATGTGACTAAAGACATATTTAGAGGAAAATCCATAGCCTTAAATGCTTTTCTCATTAAACAACAAATACTTAAGATACGATATGCTGGATATTTATTGAAAGTGTACACTGTGTGAGGCCTGAAGAAAATATATTTCATTTAACCTCCATAGTACTTATGAGGTGGGTGCTGCGTTTTGCTATTCGTAATACTCAGGAGGTACGTACTATATTTTGCCCTTATCTTTTTGAAATGCTCAGAAGTATAATTAGGCACATCCACACAATGTTTTAACTATGATATGTTTCCAAGGACTATTTCACATAATTCTTGATTCAATGCCACACATATTTATTAGTGCTTATTATATACAAGACACTATGACAAAGAAATGAATAATAGATGTTCTCTACCCTGTAAGATCCAGTCATGTGTGTTTATGATATAGATGATACAGCTCATATTATGATTGCAACGAACACTACTAGCTAAATTGATTGTATTAAATGCTAAAACTGGTACATAAACCCAGCACCATGGTTGCAGGGAGTAAAGTGATTCCAACTGAGGTTGGGGGCAGGAGTCCATCGTGGTGCTTGCTGCCACTGCTCAGGGAAGCATCTCTAAGTTGTTCAAACAATGAGTTAATGTGATTGAAGCGGGAAGGGCACATACATTTCCACTTTATTAAAATATTGCATAGATACAGAGCAGTTGGGCACATCCATTCTAAGGCACTGTCCTGGTTTGAATGCAATTCCACAAGAGAGAAAAGAGAAGCCATTACATTCGGTATTATTCACCTCTACATTCAGACTCCTCCCATGTTCCATGTTTATTGCTACTGGGATCTCAATTTTAACCCCAAACTTATAGCAGCATCATACTGGGACCTAGATGACAAAAATGAAAGACACATCCTGGCTCTAGCACTTGATATGATTTGGCACTTAACTACAAACTCTCTTGCATTGCTCTCCATTTGTTTCCCAACTCTTGTTTAACTAAAGATATTATAAACTCTTTATGGATTAATTTCTTTACTAGTTTTCATTAAGCCTAGAACAGGACTAGTTAGGCACATAGTAGATACCCCCAAAATGCTTCTATTAAATATCACTTCCAAGAACTTCAATGGAATAGAAAAAAATATACTTTCCGTAATTCTAGTTTAAGGAAAGGATGACTGGTATCCTCATAAAGGGGAAATACTTGAATGTCCTATTTCTTGTATTTTACAAGGAACTAGGCTGAATGAATATTTTCATGTATTAACAGCTTTAACTGACAAAGAGAGTTCTTCCCTTGCTACAGGAACTTGAGTCATTACCACTATTATATGAGAACATTTATATAAGTAGCAATGTGTGTGTGTGAGATTATAAGTAAAATTCAAAGAGGCTGTGAATCACTGAGCAACGTATAAATATCTGAATTAGTGACCTTCACCTCCTTAAATAATGTGTGTGTGTGTTACATAAAAAACATATAAGTTTAAAGAGTTTTTCATAACACCCTTGAGACAACTGGAGATAACTAGGCTTGGGAACAATCAGACTATACAGATAGCTATAGAAATATCTGTTAAAGGCAGTGTGTTCCAAAGCATATTTGCAGAATACTAGCTTTGCGGGTCATTACTGGGTATACGTGAAAAAGGGTTCTGGGCTCAAACAGGATTGTAAAACACTGAGCCAAAAGAGGTGCTTTTTCCGCCTTTACCAGAGGACCTCTCAGAATTCTTATATGCTGATGTGTGCTGTGAATCTACAAAGCAGAAACAGCAGGAAGTGATTCCCAAACTTATTTGCAGACTATCTTGTATAACTAGGTGTTCTATGACATACACTTAGGGAGACACTGAATTAAAGGATGGGTAAAATTTAAAAGCACTGAGAGATACATAGCTGGATAGCAAAGGAGAGTGAAAAGCAATGGACACTGGTTCCTCAGTCAATCTAAATTAAATTAGATTCCACTTGTATAGCTTCAACTGTCAAATGGGTTCTTCCACAAAGAGCTGACTTATTCTGGGAACAAAATAAATCATCAAATCAATACTCAGCTCGAAGCGGCGTCACCCCAGGCTGCAGCTAAGCACACTAGCCACCTTTGCAAAATTCAAAAGTAAAGATTAAAATTCTAATTTCCTCAAAAATAAAATTTTCAATGGAAAGAACCCAGTTCATACCAGGCAAATGAAATCGTCTTCATCCACGTGTTCCTAACACATTTTCATTATTTCATAAAATACACTGTCTCCTTTCTTGCCACTTGGGACACATATAAAGCTTTAAACTAATATAATCACCTTTAATAATGACAGCAGAATAATTATAGTGCTGCTATAATAGATATGTCAGATAAATATGATTATCCATTATGTTGACCCTACCCTGAAAAGGATTGCCATTATTTTTATGCTTACATCTATGATACGGTTGGCTTAGTTCACAAAATTTTTCAATGTAATAAAAAAATAAAAGTTGTAGAGACAGAATAAATCAAATCTAGGAAAACTGCAAGAGTAGATAGATACTCTAGAATTCATATGACTTGGAAGATGGGTTTTTAAAGTAGAAAAAAAAAAGCTGTTCTTTTAATAAGCTCAAACAAAAAAATTCTTCCAAGACAAACAGGATGCTGCAGGTTTAAGATTTTGTTTTTTGAGTTACTGTCAATCTCTGTAGGACTTGTTTCCTTTAACAATCCTTAAAGAAGACCTCTAAAGTGAGTGACTTGATGCATAATAAGGCCTGCTCTCTGTCTGAAGCTTTTAGAACAATGACTACACTTGTATGGCTTCTCCCCTGTATGAATTCTTAAATGAATAACAAGGCTTGGTCTCTGTCTAAAGCTTTTCCCACAGTAATTACATTTAAATGGTCTCTCTTCAGTGTGAGTTCTCTGGTGCAAAGTAAGAGCTGTCAGCCTACTAAAACTTTTCCCACAATTATGACATCTATGAGGTTTCTCACCTGAATGAGTTTTCAGATGTCTTTTAAGACTTGATCCATGACAAAAGCTTTTCCCACACTCAAGGCATTTATATGTTTCTTCTTCAGAGTGGGTTCTCTGGTGCCCTATAAGGTGTGACCGCCGAGTGAATCGCTTTTTACACACCGTGCATTCATAGGGTCTCTCCCCGGTATGAAGTCGTTGGTGTCTGTAAAGGTCTGAACTACGAAGGAATCTTTTTCCACATTCAGGGCACTTATGAGGTTCCTCTCCTGAATGAATTCTCTGGTGCCCTGTAAGCTGTGACTTCCGAGCAAAACATTTCCCACACTGAGAACATCGGTGAGGTTTGTCTCCTGGACTCTTTTTCTTATGGGGTCTAGCGTTGAGGGGTTCTTCCAAGTTGGAGCTCTCAGGTTTCTCTCCTGCTGAGGGGTTCTGATGCTCTACAAGTTTTGTTAAATCTCTCTGTAAATCCTCTGGGGGGGTTTCCCATTGATTTTCTAACTGTACATAGTCTTTTTGCAAAATGGGGCCATGAAGAGCATTCCCCTCTAAAGTAACAATAAATGGATACATATTCTCCATTTTTTTCTGTTTTTCTGAAGTGGCTTCTTCATTTTCTATCCCGATCTCAAAACCTGAGAGAAGAAACAGAATGCAGATGTCACTGTGTCCCACATTGAAAAGAACATGAAGGAAAATGAGTTATATTAAACCACTGGTAGAAATAGAGACATTCTTAAGTACAATAGAATCCAAAACTCTTTACCTTGTTCAAAGTTGAGTTTTTTCTTTTCTTTCTTCTGTGTTATCAACGAATGATTACTTACCTAACTTGGAATCGAGTAATTGCTTAATTTCTTTGGAATCTTGTAGTTCCTTCACCCATGCCTCTTCTCTATGCTCCAATGGAAAGCTCACGTCGAGTTTTGGTATTGGATATCCTGGCCAGAAGAAAGATGAGAAGCATAATAGTTTAGGTCACCAAAGATTTTTCCAGAGTTGAGGCTGATATCTTGGACATATGGCCCTTAATATCTACGTCCTCCTCAACTATTATTATGTCATCTGGAATCTCTTGCGGGAGTCTTATTTTTCTTTAAGACAAGAACAAAACAAGGCTGTTCTCTTCTAACCTATGGAAAGGGAGTAAATCAATTCTGTGCAGAAATCAATACAATAAACTGCTACTGTATCTATTTTGATAATAGATTTATTTAGGTTAGAGCCAAAATATGAAGTAAATCTTCATAAAGTTTTGGCACATTAAAACTGAGAAATGCTGATACTGAGTACTACGTAAAGAGAGAGAGGTAAAGCCAGAAGTTATACAACTGCTTACTGGAATAATTTCAGTTGAGATTTTCAAATTATAATGGAAACGGACTGGGTTAGCAACCAGAAAAGCAGTCTTTATGCTTGTTTCAGCTGAAGACTAGAAGTGGATCCTCTTGAAATTAACCCAAGTAACCATCAAAGGGTGTTTCTCACTGTCAAGCTAAGGACAACCAGAGAAGTTTCTACATTCAGTGCTCTGCTGTGTCCTACCACCCTCTCCTCACTGAGGAGAGCCACTCTGACTCCCATCCGCTCTCCACGCCCCTTCCTCGCCTTCCTCTGCTCTGATCAAGTTAACCGGTCCGCCATCAAGTTTGGGTTGCAAGTGGCTCATCTGAGATCAAAATGCGGCATGATGTTTAAATATTAGCATCATTAAAATAATATCAGCAAGTTAATTTGATGAAACTTTAAAATTTAAGACATGTCAAAACAGAGGAAGTGGACTAAAATACCTTATTTTATATTTTCATGGAAAAAAGGACCTTTTAAGATTAAGAAGCAAAAATGCGTTGCAAATAAAATTCTGTTTAAATTCACTATATTGCTTTTGTTTGGGTTTCAAAGCTAAGAATAGGATGAGAGGGTAATGAGACCGAGGTCAAATAAAAATGGAGGTCATAGATCAAAGGAAAGCTGCAATTACATAAAAGTAGGAGCAAACTGAAACTTGAAATAAGCAGAGAGAGTAGCAAAGTCCTAGGTGTGAAACACTAATTTATAATCTAAATGCAGGGAGGGAGACAGACAGACTTCCAACACGATACCATGAGGAGCTTTGCAGACCTATTTCCTAGTGAAACTGGTGAAAATTACTAAAAATAACAAAGAAACGTTCAAAGTCTAGAAAATTAGGAAACATCTATTGGGTTGGCCAAGAAGTTCGTTCGGGTTTTTCCATAAGATGTTCTAGAAGAACCTGAACAAACTTCTTGGCCAGCCCAATATTTTTAAAAATCTGCTAAAATTTACAGAGAACAGCAAGAGTCTTACACATTTAAACCAAAACTGTTCTCTTTGGTCCCTCTCCCAGCTTCACTACAGACTGGCATAGCCAAGAGCCTGGGGCACTCTTTCCCCCAGCTTCCATTCAGAGGGATATCTTCCTGGGAGGGGCAGGACCCCAGCATTTGTCACCCTGCCCTTAGCTATCTACAGTTGAGTCTAAATTCCAGGCCACTGTGGCTGAGAGGTGAGGGCTCCTTTCATCTACCCAGTCTCCACTGGTGGGATAGAGGATCTATCTACCTTGGGTGTAGTATTGCTGAGAATACTAGGGCCCTGACTGCCCTTGCAAGGCAGTTGTGGTTTTGTAAGGCAACTGTGATTGTAAGGCAGTGGTTTCTTGCCTGGAAAGGCAAGTCAAGGAGACCTGAGGCTCAGATTTAGTGCTCAGCTCCTAAAGTGGCAATGTGACTCAGAGATAAGCACATTATTGTCCCCACCTCCAGCTCCAGAGCAATGCATCTGAGATTTGGCCTGAGAGGACAAGCAGGCCTTAAAAGAGGTAGCTCCTAAAGTCTTCTCAAAGAAACTGACTTCACTTCCAAGAGAGAGAGGAGACGTTCAAGCCTAAGGATACTCTCAAAAAGAGTGGAGGCTGTAATGAAAGGCAATTGGAAAGAGTGATAGATTTATTGCATATACACACTAAACTGTAGGCTGACTAGTTTGCAGAAGAGAACTGGGGAAAGAGACAGCTGGGAGGAGCCCTCCTGGGATCAGAACAAATCTCAAAAACTGACCTCAGGAACTAGCCCATCTAAGGTGTCTGAATTTGATTGAATTAGTCTACAG
Organism: Phocoena phocoena; assembly: GCF_963924675.1. Classification (NCBI taxonomy): domain Eukaryota; kingdom Metazoa; phylum Chordata; class Mammalia; order Artiodactyla; family Phocoenidae; genus Phocoena; species Phocoena phocoena. The sequence goes on along the minus strand of NC_089240.1, from coordinate 114,077,830 downwards.
AGCAATTTATGCTCCAGGGCATTGTTGAACGCAATAGAGCAATTAGCTGACAATTAATAGCTGGGGCTGGTCACGGCAAGAGACAGCCAAAGAAAGCCCTGCAAAAACTACTGTCATTCCAGGGCGACTATGCGCACACCCAAGGCTGTGCTCCATGAGGGCAATACCAAATGCTTAATATTGCAGGGTGAACTAGAGTTCACTAAAATAATCCAGCCACTCACCAAACAAATAAATAAACTCTGGAGAGTGGGAAGAAGGACACACAGTTGCTACAGTATGTAATCTAAAATGTCCAGTTTCCAACAAAAAACAAGACATGTATGTGAACAGGAAAGTATGACCCCTACACTGGAAAAAAAAAAAAAGAGCAGGCAACAGAATCTGCCTATGAAATTGACTAGCTATCTAATTTAACAGACTTCAAAGTAGGCATTATGAATATGTTTCAAGGACTAAAGGAAACCATGATTAAAGAAGTACAGTAAATTATGATGGCATTACATCACATCAAATAGAGAATATTGATAAACAGGGACTTCCCTGGTGGCACAGTAGTTAAGAATCTGCCTGCTAATGCAGGGGACACGGGTTCAAGCCCTGGTCCAGGAAGATCCCACATGCTGTGGAGCAACTAAGCCCGTGCGCCGCAACTACTGAGCCTGTGCTCTAGAGTCCGTGAGTCACAACTACTGAGCCTGCGTGCCACAACTACTGAAGCCTGCACGCCTAGAGCCCGTGCTCCACAACAAGAGAAGCCAGTGCAATGAGAAGCCTGCACACCGCAACAAAGAGTAGGACCTGCTCGCTACAACTAGAGAAAGCCCGTGCGCAGCAATGAAGACCCAACGCAGCCCAAAGATAAATAAATAATTAAAATTTAAAAATATTGATAAATAGAAATTATTAAAAAAATAATTGAAATCGAGTCCCCCTAAAACTGAGTTCCTCTGCTGAGTTTATGATTAACCCCTCTATCCAAAATTTTATTCCCTTTCTTGTCTGGCACCTGTTCCCCTCAGGAATGAGGAGTCTCAATGCAAAGGGGGGATTGGAACCAAGCAGGACTCTCTGTGTCCTCCATTTCTTGTTTGTAGAAAAAGGCTTTAGTCTCCTAGGCCTTCCCTGACTTCCAAAGAGCAAATTCAAGCAGTTACTAATTAGGGAAGTGAGGGAATGCAGAAACAAAGGAAAAGCAGTCAAGAAACAATAGTTCAGTAAACAGAGTCCTAGTTCCTCCTCAAGGGAGGGAGATATACGTGTTTGTGTGTGTGTGTGTGTGTGTGTGTGTGTGTGTGTATAAAATAATCTGATACATATCTTTGAGTTGTTCTGCAGGAGCTAAGGTTCCCCACCCAGGTGGAGGATGGTAACTACCTTCTGAGACCCCAGACTGGTCAGAAACTTGATGACTGAGATTCCTGAAACATCACTCTGCTACCTCACTATCAACCAATCCGAAGAAAGTCATGCACCCTGCAGCCCTCACTCCGAATGCTGCCTTTAAAAACTCTTCCCTGAAACCCATCAGGGAGTTCAGGTCTTTTAGGTATGAGCCATCTGTTCTCCTTGCTTGGCCCTGCAATAAACCTTCCCTTGCTCCAAACTCCGACATTTCTGTTTGTTTGGCCTCACTGTGTGCCAGGCACAAAAACTTGGGTCTGACAACAGAATCAAGTGGTAATTCTGGAGTTGAAAAGTACAATGACTGAAATGAAAACTTCACTACAGTGGCTCAAGAGTACATCTGAACTGTCAGAAGAATTGCTGAGCTCGAAGACAGATCAATAAAGGTTATGCTATGAAAAGAACAGAGGCAGAAAAGAGTGAAGAAACATGAATGGAGTCTCAGAGAAAAGTGGGGCACCATTAAGTGCACCAACAGATATATAATGAGAGAACCAGAAGGAGAGGAGTGAGAGAAAGGAGCCGAAAAAATATTTGAAGAAATGATGGCCCCAAACTCCCCAAATGTATTTAAAAATATCAATATACACACCTAGGAAGCTCAATAAATTCCATGTACAATAACTACAAAGAGATCTACAAACAGACATATCAGAGTAAAAATCCTAAAAGCCAAATAAGAAGAAAAAACCTTGAAAGACAGCAAATGAAAAATGACTTGCCACTTACACGGGAACCCTAGCAAGAATAAAAGCTGAGTTCTCATCAGAAACAACAGAGGCCAGAAGAGAGTGGGATAATATATTCAAAGTGTTCAAAGAAAAATAAAAACTGTCAACCAAGAATCTTATATCCAGAAATGCTATCTTTCAAAAATGAATATGAAATAACATTTCTGATAAACAAAAACTGATGAGAATTCATTGGTAGCAGACTTGCCTAACATGAAACACTAAAGGAAGTTCCTTAGTCTGAAAGCAAGTGATCCCAAACAGTACCTGAATCTACATGGAAAAACAAAGGGCACAAGTAAGGGTAATTATTTAATTATAAAAGATAGTACAAATACAAATTTCTGTTTCTTGTCTTAAAAGATTTTAAAAGCAATTATGTAAAACAGTATGTATGTAGTATATTGTTGGGCAAATAACATATAGAAATGTATTCTATTTGCCAATAACAGCACAAATGAAGTGGGTAGGAGAAAGCTGTACTGGGCTAAAGGAATGACCAGTTAGTAACTTGAATCCACGGGAAAAATGAAGAAAATCAGAAATGATAAATAATGTTAATATAACAAAAGCTATAACATATACTTGTTTTCCTTTCTTCTCCCAGCTCCTTTAAAAGTCTTAAAATTATATAAAGTGATAACTATAACAAGATATTGTTGAGTTTGTAACATTTTTGATATAATATGTATGACAGTAACACCCCAAAAGGGGAAAAAGGGAATAGAGTTACATAGGAGAAATATTTCTATAGCTCACTGACATTGTTAGTATAAATCCGAAGCTGATTATGATAAGATGTACATAATAAATCCTAGAGTAACCACTAAGGAAATAACTTTAAAAATAGTGAAAATTCATTAAAGTACATAAATTTTACATTGAAAATATTTACTTAGTGTCAAAGAAAGCAGTAAGTGAGGGATAGAGGAGCAAAACAGATATGAGACACATACAAAAACAAAAAGTGAAATAGCAGATATAAATCCAACCATATGAAAAATAAGGTTAAATGGTATGAATTAAACAACTTGATCAAAAGGCAGAGATTGTCAGACTGGATTTTTAAAAATCCAACTATATGCTGTCTAAGGAGACACATTTCAGATTCAAATATACAAATAGATTGAATGTAAAAGAATGGAAAAAGATATATCATGCAAGTAGTAACCACAAGACAGCTAGAATGACTACATTAATATCATACAAAATAGACATTAAAACAAAAAAGTTATTAGAGATAAATAGAATCATTTTATAATGATAAAAGAATCAATCCATCAGGAAGATGTAACAATTATAACCATACGTGCACTTAATAACATAATACCAAAATACATGAAGAAAAAATGGACAGAAATAGTAAAAGAAATAGGCAATTGAATAGTAATAGCTGGAGACTTCAATATCTCCTTGCATAGGAAATTTAGGCAGATGATCAACAACAGAAGACTTAAAAATTACCATAAACCAACTAAACATCACAGACATTTATAGAACACTCCAACCAACAACAGCAGAATATACATGCTTCTCAAGTGCACAGAGAAAATTCTACAGGACAGTTGAGATACTATACTGTAAAACAAATGTTCAAAAATGTTAAAGGGGACTTCTTTGGTGGCGCAGTGGTTAAGAATCCGCCTGCCAGTGCAGGGGACACGGGTTCAAGCCCTGGTCCGGGAAGACCGCACATGCTGCAGAGCAACTAAGCCCGTGCGCCACAACTACTGAGCCTGCACTCTAGAGCCTGCGTGCCACCACTACTGAAGCCCACGTGCCACAACTACTGAAGCCCATGCACCTAGAGCCCGTGCTCCACAACAAGAGAAACCACCACAATGAAGAGTTGCCCCCACTCGCCACAACTAGAGAAAGCCCGCGCACAGCAAAGAAGACCCAATGCAGCCCCAAGATAAAAATAGATAAGTGAATAAAAATTTATAAAAAATGTTAAAGGATCACAATTACAAAGTATATTCTCCCACCAAAATGGAATGAAATTATAAATAAATAACAGAAAGAAAACTGGGAACTTCACAAATATTTCAAAATTGAACAACATACTCCTAAGTAACCAATCAGTCAAAGAAGAAATCAAAAGGGAAATTAGAAGTATTTTGAGGTAAATGGAAACGAAATGAAAATGATAACTTAGGACTGTAAAACCAGTGCTTAGAGGGAAATTTATAGCTATGAATGCCTATATTAGAAAGGAAGAAAAATCTCAATAACCTAACTTTGCACCTTACACCATCTCTGGATACAGAGAACATGTGCTCATACTTGAGCTTCTTCTTGGATGAACTTCTTAATTATCTACCAACCTCGCCCCCCACTTACCTTGTCGTCCTACATCCTACATAACATTCAGATCCTTGTGCCTCTGGCGCACTCAGCCTCCACTTCCTGGACTCTCAGAGCCCTGCTCCTGACACTATAACCAGTTTGCATTTCCCAACCTATGCTCATGACCCATGTCAGCGGAGGCTACTGACCATTCCTTGACCCATCTTCTACCCTTCTGATGTTAGTTCCTGTCCTCTACTCTTACACACTCCATAGTATACCATCACAGATGCTGAATGAATTGGACGCTTATTGAAAAGGTTTTCACAGATATCAGCCCTCCTTCTATTTGCTAACATGGTGATAACAGTTATGACTTTTATACAGCAAAGATCAAATACTTTGATGATACAGAATAAGTGAAGGCAAGGAGAATTTGGCACTCTCATATGCTGTGGTGGGAGAACAACAATTTTGGAGGACAATTTGACAATATCTATTAAAGTTTTAAATACCCATTAACCAATCAACCCCACTTCTAGAAATTTAGCCTATTGACACCTGCATATACACAAGGATGCTCACTGTATATTTTATAGCTTGGCTCCAGGGCTTTGAATCAATGTTGAATGGCAGTCAGAAAGCAGGCTCTAATTTCTACTTCTGTCAGGGGGCTCTTCTCTTCACCCTCAATGCAGACTAGTCTGTGTAGCTGCTATTATTACCATTGGATGAGTGGTTTTACAGCAATAGAAGAAGAAACATCAATTGCTATTCAGTTGGTATAAAATAAGAGGGTCCTACAAATAGAAACCAAAGCCTATTACCTTAAATTCAACCATTGCTTCTGTCTTTTAGACTATAGTCTAGAACCTTAGACCTTAGTTTCCAAGTGATGATAATGTGTTGTCCAGGATGTTAAACTCACCTCATGGTTATAGCCAAGAGACTCATCATGGGTATATTTTATTTGACCTAATTAACTGAAGAAATTTACTCAAGAAAAATTGACTGCAGAAAAAGAAAAAAAAGATACAAGGATATAATGTACAGCACAGGGAATATAGCCAATATTTTATAATAACTTTAAATGGAGTATAGTCTATAAAAATACTGAATCACTAAGTTGTACATCTGAAACTAACACAATATTGTAAATCAACTACACTTCAATTTAAAAACTACTTTCTGACCTAAAAAAACTGAAGTATAAAGTAAAAGGCTAGTAGCGACAGGGAAGCATAGGTGCATACTTGTTTTAAAATATAGCTCCAAATTCTTTGATATTTTTCCCTTCAAGTGGTGGAGTTTGATTTTCTTCCCCTTAAGTGTGGGTTGGATTTAGTGACTTTCTTCTAATGAATAGAATATGGTAGAAGTGATGGTGTGTGACTAGTTCATCAAAAACATTGTGGCATCCTCCTTGCTTTCTCTTGATTCGTTTGCTCTGGGGGAAATCTGCTGCTGTGTTGTGAGGACACTCAGGCAGCCTATGGAGAAGATTGCTTAGCAAGGAACTGAGGTCTCCTGCCAGCCCCTGCTGACATCTTGACAGCAACTACATGAGCAGCTCTGAGCCAGAAACACCCTGTCAACCACTCCCAAATTCCTGACTCTCAGAAACTGTGAAGTGATAAGTGCTTTTTCTTTTAAGCTACTAAATTTTGGGGGGTAATTTGTTATTCAGCAAAAGCTACCTAATACAAAGAGGGAAAAAGCAACTTGAGGTTAACAAAGAAGGTGCTTGATTGATGAATGTTCCCCCCATCCCAGGCTCAGGGAATGACTTCATTAAGCCCCATTATCAAACATTGTGTCATAAAGTCTCCACTGTACCAAGAAATATCATTACTATTGTTAGGGCTGGATATTAGTTAATGATACATCATTTAGTATAAGAATAATCTGAAGAAATTTAAGTTACAAGACTCTTTTGTTGCTTTACAGACAGCATTTTTTGCCCTACATTTTACTTTAAATTTTCATCTCTCATATCCTGCATCACCAAAAAGATGTGACCTTTGACATTTTGTATACAATTTCCTAGTGTAAGCTCATGCAGTTAAATTTTAAAAACCTGAGGCTTTGGCAAATGAAAATTGTTCCAAATTTGGTGTACTAATTTTGAACTCCAGACTTTCAAAGATAAGCATGGTATACTTTATATTTTTAGGACCAGCACATCTTTTCTTTCTTATTGCAGACATTCTAATATTTTTGCCTATCTCTTAACATCTGGCGTGTCTGGCTTGAATTCAAATAAGGGATTTTTTTTTTTAAATAAGGGATTTTTTAAAGCTTATGTATTTCTTAGATTTCTTTATATTTTCTACTTAAGTTCTTTTCCCTCTTTCTCTCTTATTCTCTCTTCCCACCCCCCTCTGTATTCACATTAAATGAATATCATTAGGTGAATATATGTGTGTATATACATATATTTTTTTCCATTTTATATATACCCAACAACTTAATGTTTTGCTAACAGGGAATACATTCCAAACTTTAATATAAAATCAACTGACCTCTTCCATTACTTTGAAATTTCTTCTATTCTGCCAGCATCCTGTGCTTTTCACTCACTCAGCCTACAATATGATGTGCTTCATGTAATATACCGAAGATGTTTTCATTTAAAAAAAAACCAGTAAAAGTATAAGCAACCTTTAAATTATAGAACACTAAGTCTTGCGTCATTTTGCAAAGCATAATATATCACTTTAACAGTGATGAAAAAGGGGTCGTTTCCTCTCCTCCAAATTGGTATATTTCACTTGGTTAATTCATTCTATCTCTTCCTTGTTGAACACACTGGACATTCCCGTGCTTTAAAGAGTAAAGTATTAAAATCAAGAGCAACATTGCTGTTCTGCATCATCTGTGATCTTTGTACCTGGGACTGTTGCTAAGAGGAGCAGATTAACGTGGGGAATGAGAGTGCATGTGCAAAAACATTTATCATTAAATATTTCTAGCTAAGTTTCACTACTTGTTGCTGGCATACATACAAAATTACAGATTTTTTAGAACTTTTAAACAGACTATAGACTATAGGTAATGTAAAGATTGGAACGTAAATGACAATATTATATAGTTCTGCTTTGACCATAATATACATACATATGTAGTTGTCGGTTTTTCTTTTTTGTCACCTTTATTTTAAAATATCTAGAGACCCACAAACACCTCAAACTCAAACTCCACATGGTCAACATGGTCAAATCTAAACTCACATTGATCCTCTCTTCTGTTCCCTGTGTCAGTCAATAATATTATCAATCTTCCCAGTTCATTGGCCAGAATCCTGGATACCATCCTTAACCTCTTTTTCTTCTTCATCCAACACCCAGTCAATCACCAAGTCCCATAATTTCTATTTCCTACCTATCTTTCAAATTGGTCTTTTTCTCTCTACCACCACCGACACAATCTTAGACCAGAAAATCATGCTCTCTAAGGTGGATGATTGCAGGATAGCTGTTTCCAGTCTTCCCTCTCTTATTGTAGCCAGAGTGACCTTCTAAATGCAAATCTGTGTATATCCCTGCCTTACTTAAGAACATCCAGTGGTTCCCCAATGTCCTGGTAATAAAGTATATCTTCTCAACAAGGCTGACAAAGTTCTTCAAGATCCAGGACCCTGCTTTCTCTCTCCAGCCTCCTCAGTGCAACTCTGGCTCCTCTGCTTCTCCTCTGCGCCCTCACACTGCAGCAGGAAGTCTTCAGGTATGCCATGCTCTCTACCCCTCTGAGCCTTTGCATAGGCTGCCCATTCTGTCCAAAGCCCTCTCCCCTCCCCACTTCCACCACTCAGCAGGCTTACTGCAATTCATCTTGTAGGTGTCTACCCAGATCCCCCTTCCTCAGGGATGCCTTCCCTCTCTGCCAAAAAGCTGGTTAGGTGGCAATCCTATGAGCTCCCATAACATCCTACTCCCTCCAATACATCATTTAACAGTCCTATTTTCATATCTGAATCATCCATAGGAGCTGAAGCTCCAAGGTGCCTGGGACTGATTTTCTGTCTTGTGTACTAGAGACCCCAGGGTGGCAACCCACTGAATGAGGAAAATATTTGCAAATCATATACCTGATAAAGGATGGATATCCAGCATATATTGAGAACTCTAAAATTCAACAACACCAAAAAAAAAATCAAAAATGTGCAAAGGACCTGATTAGACATTCTCCAAGGAAGATTTACAAATGGTCAATAAGCACATGAAAAGATGCTCAATATCACTAATCATTTGGAAAATGCAAATCAAAACTACAATGAGATACCACCTCACACCCATTAGGAATGCTACTATCAAAAAAAAAAAAACAGGTGTTGGTGAAGATGTGGAGAAATTGGAAACCTTGTGCACAGTTGGTGGGAACATAAAATGGTACAGTCTCTGTGGAAAACAGAATGGAAGTACCTCAAAAAATTAAAACTAGAAATGCCGTATGATCCAGCAATTTCACTTCTGGTTATATACCCAAAAGAAGTAAAAGCAGGGTCTCAAACAGATATTTTTACACCCATGTTCACAGAAGCATTATTCACAATAGCTAAGATGTAGAAGCAACCCAAGTATACGTTTATGGAAAATGGATAAGCTAAATGTGATATATACATACAAAGGATTACTATTCAGCCATTAAAAGGATGGAAATTCTGAACCCTGAGGACATTATGCTAAGTGAAATAAGCCAGAAAGGTGAATGGTGGTTGCCGGGGGTGGGGGGCAGTGGTGGAATGTAAAAATGGGGAGTTATTGTTTAAATGGATCTAGAGTTTCAGTTTTACAAGATGAATATAGTTATGGAGATGGATATTGGTAATGGCTCCACAAAATTATAAATGTATTCAATACCACTGAACTGTACACATAAAAATGGTTAAGGTGGCAAATCTTAGGTCGTGGGTATTTTACCACAATAAAAAAAATTGAAAAGAGAAAAATAGGCTTCCTGAGCAGGGTCATCAGCTTAAGGGGTTTTCAATCCCATTCGATTGAAGGTGCTTTGTGCCCAGCTATTCTCAGAGAGATATTTCCTCCTTCTGCTCTTTTTTTATTTTTTGATTTTTTTGATGTGGACCATTTTTAAAGTCTTTACTGAATTTGTTACAATGTTGCTTCTGTTTTATGTTTTGGTTTTTTTGTCCACGGGGCCAGTGGGATCTTAGCTCCCTGACCAGGGATCGAACCCACACTCCCTGCATTTGGATCTTAGCTCCCTGACCAGGGATCAAACCCACACTCCCTGCATTTGGAAGGCAAAGTCTTAACCACTGGACCGCCAGGGAAGTCCCTCCTCCTTCTACTCTTGATCAGAGTGGCCTGTTTCCATCAGGTTATCGGTATTCTAAGCAACCTCAACCCTGGAGAGCTCTTGAGCTCTCAAAATGGAAACCAAAGAAAGGAAATAAAACCCTTGCCTTACCAGGGTCCAGAAAGGGCTGGCCTTCCCCAGCAGCACCGAAGCTCAGCTCCTGCGGCCCTGCCTGTGGGATCCACGCCTCTGCCACTGGGACCTCCGGGGCAGGTCCCATTACTTGGAGTGGGGGTGACTCCAGGTGGATGTTTGGCGGTATGTGTGCCATTCCCACTGGTGCCAGTTCTTCCAAGAGCATTTCCTGCCTATCGAGCTGGGGGAAATGCCAGAACCGTCACTGAAGTCCAGACCAGCCCTGCCCAGTAGCAATATAATGCAAGCCACCCATGTCCTTTTAAATGTACCAGCAGCCATATGAAACAAAAAATGAAATAGGTAAAGTTGATCTTAATAACACACAGTATTTAACCCAAAATATCTAAAATATCATAATTTCAGAATGTAATCAATATAAACAATTGTTACGAGATATTACACCGACTTTTCTTTCATACTAAGTTTTTGGAATGTGCTGTGCATGTTACACTTACAGCACATCTCGATTTGGACTAGCCACATTGCAAGTGCCCCAGAGCCACCCCTGGCTAGTGGCTACTGTTCTGGGTGGTGCGCGACTAGACCATACAAAGATAAAATCTATGTGGTAAGCTAAACCGAGAAGATGGAGAAAGGAAGGGAAACCATAAATTCATTCTATCCTAGGGGGACAGGGACCCTTGGATGACTCCAAGGAGAGTTGACCCCATCAACACACCAGGCAGAAGTGCCCCTAATGCCCACCAACAAACACTTTCTTCTCCCAAAGATTCTGTCCGTGCTCAGCTATGGCTTTCACTGGATGGTTCTGAACAGAGGCCAGCGCCACCGCCCCCATGGGGCAGTTTGCCTATGATGGCAGGTGGTGGCTATCAGAATGTAACGAGCCAGAGGTGGGAGTCTATGTACTCGGCTGGCCAAAATGTTCGTTCGGGTTTTGCTGTAACGTCTTACGGAAAAACCAGAACAAACTCTTTGGCCAACCCAACAATTCACAGGGCAGAATTGTTCCACCTCCCAAACAATTTAGGAATGTTCCCTCAAACATTCATGTAGGTAAAAAGAACCTTTCAAGGACCTCACCCTGTTGGTCATATAAACACAAAATATTTTTGCATATTTTAGCATGACTTGAATGCTCTAGGAAAGCATTACTTTGGAAATCAAATGAAGACTATACTACTTATTGTTTGGACTGACCAAGAGTTGTTTGCCACTTTGAGAAATCATATGACCAACAGCAACACCGCTCACAGTGTTTGAGCTGTATCACATCAGTCAGAAGTTCTGCCTGTCGCCTTCCCAATGTATCTGTGCATAGATTCAAGCAAATGACAACCTCCTGAAGTTTTGGTGCAGTCAAGTCCAAATATGTGCACGCTCACATGCTTATTAATTCATAAGAAATCACATTCCTTTTCCTTTATATTCCTTCTAGACTCTACTTGACTCAGGGTTGGCAAAATTTTCTTGTAAAGAGACAGACAGTAAATATTCTAGGCTTTGTGGGTAGTATTGGTCTGTTGCCTCTTCTTTTTTAAACCACTCTTCAAAAAGGTAATAACCATTACTAGCTCATGGGTTGTATAAAAACAGGCTTTGTCCAATATTTGGCCCATAGAGCACTTATTATGTTGATTTTTTTTTCTAATTCGGTGTATATAAGGAGGTTATATTATCTATAAATTTCATTTTAGCACAGTAAAGGGGACATTACCAAATATCTGTTATAGAAGTGGAGTTGGGTTTAATAGTTGAGAATCACTGAAACATATGCCAATTCCAGCAGAAGGAAAAAATGGAAAGCCCTGCAAGGAAATCCTGAGGCACCAGACAGAATGTCTGATCCGGTCCCAGCTGCCTCTGCTACTTCTTTTGGTCTAATTCCCAAGATCCCAACCTCTTTTCTCACCTGCTGCTCTGGTATCTCAAGTTCTCTCTGTAAGTCTTCTATCAGTGACACAACTCTTTCTCTGTTCTCCGGGCAATGTTCCCTCACCCAGGTCTCTATCTCTGTGGGCAGAATCGTTAGGAATTGCTCCAACACCAGCAGCTCCAAGATTTGCTCCTTAGAACGCATCTTTGGCTTCAGCCATTGACAGCAGAGCTCCCAGAGTTTGTTGAAAGCTTCATGAGGCCCAGATGCTTCTTTGTACTGGAACTGCCGGAAGCGCTGGCGGAAGACCTCACAGTCGGTATCATACTCTTGAAACACCGAGCCCTGATTCAAGGAGGCCTGGATTGCACAACCCAGGGCCACAGCCATCGCCAACTTCCAGCACTGTACAATTTATCTGGGTCCCGAAGCGGCAGATTCCAATTTCTTTCTTTGTGTTATCCTCCGGGCAGAGCCACCTACAAGCTGAGGACGGGACAAAATGAGGAAGGAGAAACAGCAGTGGTTACCAGAGGGCAGACTAACCTCCCTTAACTTGCTTACTTTTCTCCAAAGCCCTAAAGAAGCAGATCATAATCTTTTGGGGGGTTTTGAGAATCTGATGAAAGTCATGGACAATTTCTAGAAAGATACACTACACAGCAAATTCTGCATTCAATTTCAAAAAGTTCACAAAATCTTCAAGACCATCTACGGATTCTCTAGAACTGTGCTATCCAATATGGTATTCAATAGTCCCATGTGGGTCGGGGGAGAGATAAATTAGGAGTTTGGGATTAACAGATACACACTACTATATATAAAATAAGTAGACAACAAGGACCTACTGTACAGCACAGGGAACTATACTCAATATCTTATAATAACCTATAATGGAAAAAGAATCTGAAAAAGAACATACACACACACACACACACACACACACACACACATATATGTACATATTGGGTTGGCCAAAAAGTTCGTTTGGTTAGTGAATACGTTGTTCCATAAGGTTTCTCATGAAAATGAAAAATGTGTCCTTTATTTTCACTTAAAACCGAACAAACTTTTTGGCTGACCCAATACATATATATCTGAACCACTTTGCTGTATATTTGAAACTAATACAACACTGTAAATTAACTACACCTCAGTAAAAATAAAATAGTCCCATGTGGAAGTTTAAATTAATTAAAACTAAAAATTCAATTTCTCATTCATACTAGCCACATTTCAAGTGCTCAAGAGACATCTTTGTATGGTACATATATACAATGGAATATTACTCAGCTATAAAAAAGGATGAAATAATGCCATTTGCAGCAACATTGATGGACCTAGAGGTTGTCATACTGAGTGAAGTAAGTCAGACAAAGACAAATATATGATATCGCTTATATGTGGAATCTAAAAAAAGGCTACAAATGAACTTATGGACAAAACAGAAATACAGTTACAGATGTAGAAAATAAACTTATGGTTACCAGGGGGTAAGGGGTGGGGGAGGGATAAACTGGAAGATTGGGATTGACACATACACACTACTATATGTAAAATAGATAACTAATAAGGACCTACTGTATAGCACAGAGAACTCTACTCAGTACTCTGTAACGGTCTATGTGGGAAAAGAATCTAAAGAAAGAGTGGATATACGTATATGTATAACAGATTCACTTTGCTGTACACATGAAACTAACACAACATGGTTAATCGACTATACCCCAATAAAAATTTTAAAAAAGAGACATCTTTGCAGAAAGTTCTATTGGACAGCTCTGCTCTAGAATTCCATGGACCCAGTGAACCCCTACAGATTTAGTGGCCTTTAAACCCAGTCCCAGCCTAATTTCAAATGTCTTGTGTTTCTGAATATAGCTAGGCCACAGAAGAAATGCAGGAGCAACACTTACAATGGTGAAGAACCATGAAAGTCCATCTACCTTTGAGTAACCCTTAGTCACCTTCAACCATGGGCATCTTGGCTAGGGCCATGCCTTGCAAAGACAGCAAACCACCAATCATTCCTCTCCACTGGAGGTTATGCATAGTTCAGGCAACATCACTGTGACCCTCATCCTGAAACAGTATTCTAAGTGACTTTCTCATGAGCAAAACACATGGCAACAGGGCAGGCCAGCAGGAATCAGTTCTACATTAATAACCAAGAACATCTGTCACATTCATCACGCCTTGTGCCAGCTACTGTTCTAAGCCTCCCACAGGCATCGGTTCATTTAGCCCTCACCCAACGTTAGGAGGTGGGTTCTAGTACCGTGCCCTGAATACAGATGAGGAGACTGAGGTGAACCTGAGGAGGACGGAATAACTTTGTCCCAAGTCACACAGTAAACGTCAGAGGGAAGTGGGGAGGAGGCTGGAATCTACAGACTCCCGCACTGCTCACGTCCCAAACATCCACATGTTCTCTGAGTGCAGCCTCTGAGGTCACAGAGGCCGTCACGTACATGTCCCCACAGGTCTCAGCACCGGTGCCCAATCCCCCCACCGCCCCGTGTGCTGTGGCCGCACTCTGTCTGCATTTGCCAGGACGCCTCATGTACCTGTCCTCTTCCTTGGAGTGGTGGGACAAGGAAAAATATGCTCATGATCCCACCCAGTCATGCCAGATGGGCACTGCCCCCATAGCACCGTTATCTGGATGGCAGCCTGGGCTTCAGCGGCAGACCCATCTCGTGATAACATGCTAGCTCTGAGTCCCTGACGCCCAGGGCTTCTGTCGCTAACACGAGATAATCACGGCATCTCTTTCATAGAAGTTCCTGAGGCGGATCCCAGCGCAGGGAAAGGAACAGCAGTGTGCCTGGCACAGAGGAAGCGCTCAGGAAAGCTCATTTCCTAGGAAGCTTCTATTTCCTCCCACCCCACCCCGCCAAGGCACCTAACCGTCGCTGGAGGGCATCCAGGGACCGTGCTGGTTTGTGCTATGGACCCGCCTTGAATGCGCTCCAGCCTCACAGCTGGGCAGCCCTCCGCGGACGGTCCCCAACCTTCCACCACGCCGACCAGGGACTTGACCCTCCGCCTTTCTCCCCGTCGGCCCTTCCGGATGAAAACTTCACTCCACCCCGGGGCTGATGGCTTCTCCTCAAAGCCTCCTGAATGAAGCCGGCCCACAGGGCCCGTGGATGAAGAAGGGTGTAAAGAGAGGGCACTCGGGGAAAGGATAGGGGGACAAGCCTAAAAGCCGGCTTAAAATCGGGGGGCCGCGGCGCGGCCCGAGCGTGCTCCCCGGGGAGGATGTCCCGCCGCCCGGAGGGGCGCTCCCCGCCCAGGAGAAGCCCGGGAAGGCCCGGCCGGGTCGCAGGGAGCGGCGGCGGGGATCCGGGCCGGACAGGGGCCCGCCGCCCGTCGCTCCTTCCCGTGCCCGCACCCGGACCGGGGCTGGAAGCGGCCGGTTAGCGCAGCCCGAGCGGGAAGGGAGCCCCGCTCCCCGCGCCCGCGCCCCAGGGACGGCCACGCCCTCTGACCGCTCCGGGACTCACCGCCTCAGCGCCCACGGCTCTCCCAGGCTCACCGGGGGCAGCTGCCCAGGGCGCAGGCGCGCGGCCAGGCTGCGGACTACAACCCCCGGCAGGCTACACGCCACTCGCCTAAAGATCTCGGCCCCTAAGGATGCTGACGCGGGAGAGGCTGGGAGTTTCCTTGGTCTCCCCTCGGCCTGAGGCCGCTTTTGGAAGCGATCCCATTTCCGGTCTTAAGCGACTCTAGATTCCCGGGGACTGGGTGGGGCGTGCTCCAGTTCTAGATCCGAGTGAGGGCTTCTCTCCCGTCAGCCCTAGAGTAACCGGAGCGACTGGGGACATCCTTAAATCTGTTATGACTGTATCAGTGATTCTCAAACCTCTCTTTTTAGGAAGAATTTTTTTGCGAGAATCTTAAAAATTCAGATTTCTGCGCTCTACCCCGACACCCATACTCATTGGATCTCGCATGAACTCGAGAATTTGCATTTCAATAAACTTTTCTGGGGATAATGACTCTGATCTTCCGCTCCCGGGTCACAGTGGCCTAGCTACCTTTGTATTTTCTTCTCGTAAAGAACCGAGCTTCGACGAAACTACCCCGTGCATTCCTCTCTGCTTTCGGCCGCCACCAGAGGGCTCTTGGGTCTTTAAGTTAGCCCAAATGGCCCCTCCTCTTGTCTTCCAATTGGTCGTCCGCAGGTCCCGCCCCTGGAGTCAAATTTTCCCTTCTGGGTGGTCAGCCGTGAGTTGTGGCCAGGCCAGAGGCGATGATGTCATTCTGGAGATGTAGTCCTCACATTCGTCCCGAGCTAGTTTGTGAGTGTGTGTGTCGCTGGACGCCAAAGTTTAGTGTTGGTCCAAGACAGAGAAGAAAGAGCTGCCTGCGATTGTGCCTCCCAGAGGCTCTGGTGGAAGCAAGACCTGGGGCAGGCGCCCCGCTGTCGCGAGCCTACAGAGGCCAAGGCACTTGATCTGCTCCGCCTGGGCTGGAGTTGGGCTCATGGGCTGGGTGGCCCCAGGGGTACGCCGACTCCTGCGGATTCCGTGTATTGTTGGGTGAGGCGCCAGGCGCCTTCGCCAGCTGTCGCAGCTGGTTTCCGGACCAAGATGGTCTGCGTTTGACCCCAACTCCCAGGAGTGAAAAGTAGTCCTCATTGTGATAGCAGAGTAGTTTCTGCGCCTGGAGCCATGCGAGGCCCAGCTTGGAAGCATGTCATCTGCGCTTCTATGGGTTCTGCCGCTGGTCCCCCAGAAACCCTCAGGCGGCTTCTGGAGCTTTGCCACGGCTGGGTGGCTTTGGCTTGAGGTGTGCACCATGAAGCAGGTCCTGGCGCTGCTGGTGTTGGAGCAGCTGCCGACTATCCCGTCCCAGGAGATCCACAACAGCGTGCAGAAGCTGCACCCGCACAGCTTGCCAAGAAGCTGTGAGTCTTTTAAAACGCACGCAGACAGAGGTTGCGAGACGGAGGGGAGGGAATAGGTGAGTGAGACAGAGATGTTTTATGTGCGGTTTGGTGGCCGCGACTGGGACATCACGGTGTCGTACTTCCCCACCCGGAGTCTCTTGATTGCCCTGAGTAGACCTACACGGGCAAGTGACTTTGTAGTTTAGTCTGGAACTTCCATCCTCCAGATTTCCCCCCAAGCGCACAGAGGGAACAGTGAAGAGGGCCTGTTTCCACAGGGAGGCAGGTCACTGCTGCAATAGCCAGTGTCAGCTTGGATCACAGGGGTTCGAATCTTGGCTCTGCCCTCTGCCCACTGGCTCCGTGGCTTGGGACAAGTTACTTTCCTCTTTGCGCCTCAGTTTCCCCTTTGGTAAAATGGCTTCTGGTATTGTTTTGAAGATTAAAGGGAGAGCAGCGCGTACATTTTGATCACACTGCTGGCACGTAGTCAGTGCTTAAAACTGTGAGCTGGCCGGGCGCGGCGGCACACGCCGGTGGTCCCAGCTACTCCGGTGGTTGAGGCGGGAGAACCGCTTGAGCCCTGGACTTCCGGGCTGTAGGGCGCTCTGTGATCGGTGTCTGCACTAAGTTCAGCTTCAATCTGGGAACCTTCAGGAAGCGGGGGACCACCAGCTTTCCTATGGAGGGGTGAACAGGCCCAGGTCTGAAATGGAGCAGGTCAAAACTGCCCTGCTGATCAGTAGCCACATGGCGCCTGTGACTAGCCACTGCCCTCCAGCCTGGGCAACAGAGCAAGACCCCCGCCCTGACAAACAAACAAAACTCTTAGCCATCGAGTTCCCTGGCAGTCCAGTGGTTAGGACTCTGCGCTCTCACTGCCGAGAGCCCGGGTTCGATCCCTGGTCAGGGAACCAAAATCCCACAGCCGCGTGGCCAAATCTGTTAGCTGTATATTAGGGTCAGCAGTCAGGGCTGTGGAATGGCCTCACTGACACCGAGAGGGTGGAGCATGGATGCTAACAAGAAAGAGTTTCTGAAGTCAAGGTTCCTCAGTGCAGAGAGAAAGACCTCAGAAATGGTGGTTTGGGGTTTTTCTGGAAGGGGGCTGGGGAATATCTCTTAGTAGAGTCCCTCTTTTAAATTAAACTTTTAATCTTGACATTATTGTAGAGTGGAAGGCAGTTGAAAGAAATAGAGAGGTCTCCTTTCCCCTCTCCCTCCTTTCCCCAGTGGTAGGTAACATCTTGCAAAACTATAGCACAAGGCACAACCAGGATATTGACATGAATACAGTCTGGATACAGAACAGTTCATCACTGCAAGGGGCCCTCCTGCTGCCCCTTTGTAGACGCACCCACATCTTGTCCTTCCCATCCACCCCTCTCCTGCCCATTCCCAGACCCCTCACCCCTGGCAACCACGAATCTGTTCTCCTTTTCTAGAAGTTTGTCATTTCAAGAATGTTTTATACATGAAATCATATAGTCTGTAACCTTTTGAGATTGGCTTTTTTTGTCCCACTCAGCATAATTCACTGGAGATTTATCCACATCCTTCTGTGTAACAATTATTTGTTCCTTTTTATTGCTGGGTAGCATCCCATGGTATGGATGTACCACAGTTTGTTGAACCAGTCACCCACTGAAGGACCTGGGGGGTGGTTTCCAGCTTTTGGCTATTAGAAGTAAGCCCATGTGAACATTTGTTTGCTGAATTATTTTTACGGTCGATGCTTTACAATCATGGTCAGATCATTCTGACACCTAATTCACTTTGGAGTTAGTGTCACTTGATTGTCTTTTCTCATTCAGGTTGTGAATTTCCTGGTTCTTTGTATGAAGGATGATCTTCCATTCTGTCCTGGACATTTTGGTGTCGTGTCAGGAGACACTGGGTTCTGTTGGAGCTGGGTACTGTAGCACAGGGGTCCCCAAACCCCAGGCCGAGGGCCGATCCTGGTCGGAGGCCTGTTAGGAACCCGGCCGCACAGCAGGAGGTGAGGGGCGGGCGAGGGAGCGAAGCTTTGTCTGCGGCTTCCCACGGCTCCCATTACCGCCTGGACCACCCCCGCTCCCCCCGTCCGTGGGAAAATTGTCTTCCATGGAAACCGGACCCTGGAGCCAAGAAGGTTGGGGACCGCTGCTCTAGCTTGCAGTCCCCCTGTTGAGGTTTGGCGAGCAGGCCCTGGCCTCCTGCCGTGAGCTGTGCTTGGGAGGACAGCATGAATTTCCAAGCCTCTGCGGTGCTGTTTTGGTTTGCTTGGTTTACCGCAGGCTGCTGGGGATGCTGCCTGGGGAAATGGAAGGAGCTTCCCCAGGCCGGGCCACCTTGGCATTCTAGGCGGGGGAAGGGATTCTACCTGCTGCCTCCGAGAAAGGGATGCTTCTGGAGGCAGGAGCCCCTGCCAGTGGGCAATGGGGAATGTTTCCTGGGCCTGGGCTCTTTGTGGCCGGTGCCTCCCAGCAGTAGAGTGTCTCTTGGGGGCGGAGAGGGCAGTTTCAGGGCCAGCAGAGAAGCAGTGTGCTTGCTTCGCAGTGGATGTCTTCCTTGAGTGACCTAGAACTACATAACTATTACATTTTTTTTCAGATTAAAGATGGAAGAAATCTGACATGCAGTGTGATCTCACCATCTCCGCTGTGTCTGAGAGCCCCTGCATAGACTGTTAGGAGGAATAGAATCCCCTCTCCAGTGTAACCCAGGAAAACTGTATCGACATAACAACATATCAAATGAAAAGGAGTGACAGGCACCTTTTATTTTAACAGGTGAAACAAGGGAGGAGTTTGTTATTCTACAATTATTTATTGATTTATGGCTGTGTTGGATCTTCGTTGCTGCACACGGGCTTTCTCTAGTTGCAGCGAGCGGGGGCTACTCTTCATTGCAGTGCGCGGACTTCTCATTGCGGTGGCTTCTCTTATTGTGGAGCACGGGCTCTAGGTGCACGGGCTTCAGAAGTTGTGGCACGCGTGCTCAGTAGTTGTGCCTCATGGGCTCTAGAGCTCAGGCTCAGTAGTTGTGGCGCACGGGCTTAGCTGCCCCACAGTATGTGGGATCTTCCTGGACCAGGGCTCGAACCCGTGTCCCCTGCATTGGCAGGCGGATTCTCAACCACTGTGCCACCAGGGAAGTCCTCTACATTTTTTTTCATTTTCCAAAATTACAGATAGGCATAAGCAGGTAGGTTATACGACTTTTTGGCAATGGCCAACTCCATCCTGGTGCAGCTCGTGTCAGCATCCATAGCCATTTGGACAAATCCACATCATTTCTGTGCCTCCCCAGTTGCCTACCGAGTAAAAAACTCATTATGTTTTTGGAGGCCAGGGAGGGTTTTAGGTATTCATCTGTCATCCTTCTGACGATGGGTGGGGCGTCCTGGGAGTGACTTCAGAGGCTCCTTTATCCATGACTGGTTGACGCCACAGGCAGCTTCAGGAAGAGAGCACAACCGACCGAGGTGGCCTGAAAGAGATGATGAAACCCACTTAATCCAGTGGACCCTGGGGCCTCTTGCCCCGCCCCCAGGCCACCTCCCCACCACACACACTTGTTTCCAGCAGTGGTCATAAGACCTTGCTTTGGGGCATAGTCTGATTTGAAATGTCAACCTTATCATTTCCTTCATTCTGTCATATACATGAGTCTGTGTCGAGAATCTCTGTTCTGTTCCATGGACAAATTTTTGATTCCTGTTTTAATTGCTAAATCTATAATGTAGATTTTCATATCTTGAAACAGCTCACTATCATGGCTGTTTCCACATAGAGTCTCTTCAGTCGGCTCATTTCATGGCAAGATCCTGCTGAGGTTCATGACTATGTTTACACTGAATTCATAGATGTATTTTGGGAAGAATTGATAGGATGACAATAATTAGTTTTCCTATCCTGCAAGAAATGGTATTTTTAGTCTCAAAACAGGAAACATAAAAACGTTTCAAGCATATTTCCCTCTAGTTTAAAAAATGATATTCACATGTGTTTTGTGGCCAGTGTGAAATGGACATATCATTTCTGTTATTTCATATTTTATTCTTCAAGTATATAATATCTTCTGTGTTTAACTTGTATCCAATCATACTTTTTTGCAAAATATCTGGTTGAATGACTTGTTATTCTAAAGAGACACTCAAGAAGACAAAGGCAATTTTTTCAATTTCCTTATGTACATAAATTATAGTATATCAATAATATGATGTAAATTACAGCTATTGAAAATGATAAAGGGGTCCTCTATGTACTGACCTGGAAAGATCTCCAAGAAATGGTAGTTGAAGAAAGAAACTCGAAAAACAATGTGTCTTATCATCCCATTTGTCTTTCTTCAGAGTCATCTATATCAATAAAAGTAAATGCGAAGAATAGGATCTGAAAATTTTACAGCAAACTGCTAATGGCAGTTCTTCTGGTGTAGGTGTGTAAGATGGGGGAATATAAGAAAGGAGTGGGGAGATGGATTATTAGTTGATCTCTATAAATGTAATTCTCACTTGTATTTTCTATAGGAATGTAAAAATATAAGTCAATTCTGTAAAATTATTTAAATAATACAAGATTCCTCAGAAGCATACATTTGAGACGCAGACAGGTACAAACACCAAGGCAGACTGACGCAGATTCAGCCTGTTTTCTCCATGGGAAGGGCACTGGGGCTCAGAAGAATGACATCAAAACCCCCAAACAAAGAGTCAACCAACCTGTAACTGGAGTTGAAGGCAAGAGCACAGACTTAGCCAGGGAAGACTCTCTACCTGTCTGTGGCTTTAAGAGGTTCTCATTCAGGAGGGAAAGTGGAGGTGATGACACCCATTCTGCAGTCTCTTAGGCTTCCTTGTCCTCCCCATTTTACCAGGAATACACTCATGATAAGAATAGCAACAGCAGCAGCAGCAGACGTCTGCTCAGGGAGTCTGCCCGCCAGGCACTTCTCCAAGGGGCTTAACATACACTGGCTCATTTCATGTCTTAACAGGTTTGGTGAGTGCCACTGTCATGCCCATTTACCCAGAGCAGGGCACTGGGGTACGGGAAAGGCATGTAATTGGCCCAAGGTCACATAGCTAGTGCGTAGCAGAACCAGGGTGTAAACCCAATTTGTTTGGCTTCAGAGCCCCCGCCTTCCACCCCTTCAGTTTGCCTCCTCTTGATCCTCGTGGAAGACAAAGAAACAATTCCCCTCCTTCTATTTGTTTTGAACACTGAAAACAGTATCTTAGTGCCTTTACATGGTTCTACATGGGTGAGAAGAAACCTGGATGACTGAGCCTTCCCTGCACTCTAGGAAGGGTGTGTGTGACCTGGATCCCTCTTCCACATATGTGTCTCAATTTCCTCAGTTGTTATGTGAGACTGAGTAGGACAGCCAATATGGGGGCAAGGCACATTTCATCGTAATAGTCATTTTAGTTCCTTAAACAGCAGCACCGTAAGAAACACAAAGCCCTGTCCTCACTGTTAGTAAAAACATCCTGTAAAAATCCACGTCCTACTTCTAGACAATATCCACATGGGTCACACACTTTAATGTTAACTATATACTTGTTCTATATCAGACACTCACAAGGTAATATGGCGTGAGAAGTCTGACCACTCACAACCATATTTTCTACAATTAAACACCCCATTTACGTGAATTGGTGTTTAACAAAAAGCAGTCATGTGAGAGTCATTGCCAAGGCTGGATCCAGAGATCAAGGAAGTGTAGAGAATCCTACCTGGGACTGAATTGCCTTGCAGCTTTCACGGGGTAATTGGATCTTGAGACCACAATCGCTGACAGTACCCAGTGGACCTGTTGAAATGCAATGAACACTGTTAGGACACTTTTTGTAATTCCTCCCATGGGAGAAATTTTAATGGAGAGATTTTGCTCAAGTCAAGGAAAAGCCTGAGAGAAGAGAGCTGAGTGTCCAGGCAACAGATACACAGGTGGTACCCAAACATAGGTAATGTCTGCCCTGCCTTCCAGCACCTCTAATTCAGCGTATTCAGCCCTGAACGTGGAGTAACTCAGGTGGTGGCAGCCACTGTCAGATCTTGCCATTGCATGTGGCCACAGTGTTCTGAGCCATTGTGCGTCACCATGACTCCTCTTGGTGCCTAATGAATCAGGTCCTGGGACTTAGAGAAAGGTAGTGGGAGAAGGAGCAAAAGAATTTTTCTCCCCTTTTTTGCTCTCTCTTCCAGACCAATTGTTACTGCTGTGAGAAATGTGGCTTATCAGAACAACTCCTGGGATAAAACACTCAGATACATCTAGCTAACGTAGCATCTTTATCTGCCATCACAAAATGAATTGGCTTTGATAAACTCCAGCCCTGCTGGGTAATAGTTATGTGAGTACCATTTGTCCACATTAGGGAAATGATGCTGCACACAGAAGTGTTAAGAGTACAAGCTCAGGAAACAGACCGTTTAATTTCCAATCCCAGTTCTGTGGGATCTCGGGCAAGTCCCTTAAACTCTCTGATCCACAGGCTCCCCCTCTGTAAAACGGAGAGGACAACACTTCCTTCCTTAAGAGTTCTCATCTCAGCCAACCTCTTTGATTTGGCTCAGTCTTGGTTGGATCTACTGTATATCCAATCCCTTCAAAGTTCATCTCCCCAGTGGCACTGTTCCCCTCCTCTCCAGCCCATTTCCAAAGAAGAGGTCTTGGAGTGAGGCAAAACTCATGCTCCTTGCAGTATCAGAAGGGCTGGGGCTCCCGAGTCTTGAGCTGGTCTCCACATCACGCTGATGGTCAGGTCCTTGGCTATGCAATTACTTGTATTCTCTCAGGGGAGAACATTCCATTTGTATCCCTGAAAGTTCTGCTAGCATCTGCTGTTGAGAAGCATTGCTGGAATAACTCGGCATGTGCCATATTCCCAGAGAGCTAGGACAACTACTCTTGCAGCCATGCATGACCTCAATTCCAGTTCCCGCTGGCACTGGGGATCCCGAGGTATGCCTGTGACCAGGATGGGTGCCAGTATGGGCATCTAGGCCGGAAGCACTGCTGCTGGTGATACTAATGGTGCTCAGGGAGTCATTGCCCCAAGTCAGGCACAAGACTGTGAAGTTCCATAGCCTACAGACACACCAACCTACCGCCTCTGTCTACAGCATTGCTGGTGGCAGCGAGGGACATGTGTGTCCTCGGGCCAGAACATTTTCATTAATGCAGTACGAGGCACTGATGTAAAGGTGAACTTCATGTCCAACTGGAATAAGGATTCATATACCAGCAGTAACATCCTGAAATTTAAAGGGTAATTGTATACTGTACATAACTGGTGCAACATTTTTCATTAATTTACAGGAATCCAGACATAATAAGAACACTCTGCTCACTTGCTTTGGAAATCAACTCGTTGTTAGTGCAAATGTTCCCCACTTTACCGTAGGTCAGTTAAAGACACAAGCACTGACTGACATAAAATAAATGTGTGCTCAAATCCCATCACTGTGAGAATATGATTTATCTAAGCCACATTTCTTCATCTGTAAAGTGAAGGTCATAATTGCTCCTACCCCAGAGTTTGTCAAGGAAACGTCTGTAGTAACGTGTTTTACTTCGGTTTGAATGTTTGCTGAGAGATTTTAAGCCCTACTACTACCCCTTCCCCTTCTCCCCTACATGTGGGCAAGCTGTAAGAGAGCCTGAGTACTCCCTCCTTTTTTTATATGTCTCTGTTTTTTCTTAGTTTTTATTTAGCATTTTGTGTACTTGGATTATGCATTCATTGTGGAATACATTTCCCAATTTCTCCCTCTTATTACAACTTTTTTTCAAATTCTTTTCCCACTTAGAAACATAATATTGAGCAGAGTTTCCTGTGATATACAGCAGGTCCTTGTTGGTTATCTATTTTAAATATAGCAGTGTGTACATCCCAAACTCCCAGCCAATCCCTCCCCCCACCCTTTCCCCCTGGTAACCATAAGTTCAGTTCTCTAAGTGTATCAGTCTGTTTCTGTTTTGTAAGTAAGTTCATTTGTACCATTTTTTATAGATTCCACATATAAGTGATATCATACGATATTTGTCTTTCTCTGTCCG
This sequence comes from Phocoena phocoena, assembly GCF_963924675.1. NCBI lineage: Eukaryota > Metazoa > Chordata > Mammalia > Artiodactyla > Phocoenidae > Phocoena > Phocoena phocoena. Next base: position 114,053,160 of record NC_089240.1, on the reverse strand, counting down.
ACTTACTTCACTCAGTGTGACAATCTCTAGGTCCATCCATATTGCTGCAGATGGCATTATTTCACTCTTTTTAATGGCTGAGTAATATTCCATTGTATACATGGACCACATCATTTTAAAGAAGATGTGGTACATATATTCCCTCCTTTGATGCAAGCCAGAAGTTCAAACCATGCCAGCCCCACCCAGTGGAAGCAAAATCCCTCACCCCAGCTCCATCTCCTAAGCATAATAAAGACCCAAAGTCAATTTCCTTTCCCTGTTCACTCAAGCCATTTTCAGACCTACTTGGGGAGGCTGCCCTGGTCTCCCAAGAAAGCCTCAATATGTGAGTAGTGATCCTGTTACTAGTGCTTTAATGCATGTAAGGCGTAACCTGTCTTGATATCTAAACCAAATTTGGGGTTAAGCAGAACAGAGAGGACCCTGGAAGTATCCAGTAACTACTCAAAAAGCAAAACGCTGGATGGTGAGGGGGACAAAAAACTAAAATAGAGGTTCATAGTTTTACCCAATTGGAAATCCAAAATTTACTAAAAGAATTTATGCAACAAAAGATTAAATTATGCTAACTGGCTTTTGTACTTCTACAAGAGAGGTTCTGAATTAACTTTAGCATCTCAATATGTACCAATTGGCAAAGCTTCATAGCCTTAATCAGCATCAGACTTAGGACACGAATACAGTTATACCTGGAGATTTTCACTAAATCTTAAAAAGGTACCAATTATACTTTTAGGAGAGCGTTATCAAACACAAAATAAAGGACAAAAATATGCCTCACCCTAACCATCAGAACTGTTGCCTTGCATAAATTCCCCCACAGTCAAATGGCCATTACCCAAAACTATGCTCTGATTCAATGAAAGATAAAGTCTTTGGCACAATTGGTTTTACAAAATGGAAGCGCTTGGACCTTCAATCCCACAGAAAATAGTTAATACAGCCCAATAAAAATTAAAACAGGGGGTTATGGGTTGACTTCCCCCCCCCATATATGTGGAAGTATTAACCCACTGTGTCCGTGTTTTTCTGCCAGCTGAGTATAGTCAGGTGCAAATTATAAGTCAACTGTACAAGGACGTAAGTGTACCTTGCCCTGGAATCATCCTTACACACAATTACCAGCCATGAGCCATTATGCAGACCCAGAGGTTCTGGAACACCAGGGCACCCTGAGGAAAGGACATCCTGTAGCTCTTGTGGAGCCTCCTACTGGTCTTCCCCCAAATTCACCTGAACGCATTGACTCCGGCAACCGTGCAATGAGGAGGACAGAAGCAAAAGTTTCAGAGACTGATTGGATACTAGGTATGAATCAACAGTGATGGCTGGAATTAATCTTTCTTTCTTTTTTCTTTTTTTCTTTTTTTTGCAGCGTGGCATGAGGGATTGCAGTTCCCCGACCGCGGATAGAACCTGCGCCCCCTGCAGTGGAAGTGCGGAGTCTTAACCACTGGACCTCCAGGGAAGTCCCGGAGGTTAATCATTTTGATCACATTAATTCCTTTTTAGGTAAAAGACTAAATCCATATTTAATACAAAGGGAAAAAATTAACGTTCCACAAACGTATGGACACCGAGGGGGGAAAGCGGCGGGGGGTGGGGTGGGGTGGTGGTGGGATGAATTGGGAGATTGGGATCGACATGTATACGCTAATATGTATAACATGGATGACTAATGAGAACCTGCTGTGTAAAAAAATAAAATTCTAAAATTCAAAAAAGAATTTTTTAAAAAAACTTAATGTTCCTTTGGTAAGTATAATCACGTATAATATTTTTAAAATATTACTTATACCTTAAAAGTTTAGAACAGGCTTATCTTATTCAGTATTGGAGATACGCTCTTGCAAATGAAAGCACTAACCACATCTCTATTATTCAGTCATTACAGAATAAGTCGTTTGGAGATGCTTTCCAGGCATAGTAAATATTACATATGATCAACATGTAATTAATATGCAATTAGAAGTTTATTACCTAATGTCTTTTTCTTCGCTGCCTCTTTTACAATTTGTCTAATCGTGGATTTTGCCAGACTTGGAATATGGCCCACCCAGATCTACCTGATGTTTACCTACTTAAAATCTGCATTTTTAAACAGCCTTTAATCATCAAAGTAATTCCTTCTTTGACTATGCAAACTATTTCCTGTGAAGCAGAATATGATAATGAGAAAATAAAATATTAGTGGCAAAGAGACCTTCACAGAGTAAACAAAACAAACTTATGGACTGAATGTTTGTGTTCCCCCTCTTCCCAATTCAGATGTTGAAATCCTAACCCCCAGTGTGATGGTATTTAGAGGTGAGGCCTTTGGGATGTGATTGGGTCATGAGGGTAGAGCCCTCATGAATGGGATTAGTGCCCATATAAGGAGCTGAAAAGACCAGAGTTCTCTTCTGCCATGTGAGGACACTGCAAGAAAACCTCTGTGTAAGAACCAGGAAGTGAGCATTCACCAGACACCGAATCTGTCAGCATCTTGATCTTGGGCTTCCCAACCTCCAGAACTATGAAAAATAAATTTCTGTTGTTTATAAGACACCCAGTTTATGATATTCTGTTAGAGCAGCCTGAACAGCCTAAAACAAACCCATTGGCAAGTGCCTGTCAAACGGGGCAGAGTGACTCCGTTTCTGCTGGTTTGCATTCACAGAGACTTGTTTCTATCTGTGCCTACGTGTTTTTGCACTCCTGCTGTCCACTGTGTTTCAAATATATTGGTAAGAATAACTTGAGACCTAGAATGCTAGCAGCTTACTCCAGAGAGGATTTTCATTGGCTTCTGCCAGATGCCTGGGGTCATTCTACATGGGGTCCAAGAAAACCAAGTGCAAAACTTGAGGCCCCTACACAAACCAGGGTATTTGAAAGTAATCGATAATTCCACCCAATATTAAGTCCACTTCCTGTTCCTCCCAGCCGTTAGATCATAACAACTTGGGGGCCCAGGTCATTTCTGGCAGAGTTAGAATCCCCATGTTGTGTGCCTCTGGTTTCTCTCACCTTGTCAGTTAAGGATGTCAAACCTCACCAGGCTAACAATTTCCCTTAGGGAAATAGTCACTTCCATGCTCCTTCACATGATTAGATTCCTATTTTCCTTTCGATTTTAAATTCAAAATGATATACAAAATTTCAAATATACAGAGATATTGAAAGAATAGCACCATGAACACCCAAATATTCACCATCTAAACACAACTGTCATTAACATTCTTGCCATGAACACTGTGCACATAGGAGAGCAAAATTTGCCACTCCAAAATGTCTCTTAGGCCCAAAAGACTCAAGAAGAAACTTTGACTTTCCCCCTAACCACCTAAAGAATTTAGATACAGGGCTTGTTCTCAGAATAGAACTATCACCAGAGACATCTGTAAGAATATGGGCTGGGGCTGGGGGGGGCAACTCTTAGAGATCAGAGTCCACCCCGGGTCCCATTGTCTCTGCAGGACCCAGCAAACATTTGTTTACCAAACATTTGCTTTTCCATCTTCATGTGGAATGCCTTCCTCCCCTTTTACATTCCAAACCCCTACCCCCAACATCCTTTTCTATCTTTAGCTGAAGTTGGTATTTAAGATGAAGGTTTTGTCCATTTGGGGGAGTTACTCAGTTCTCCTGGGGTCTCTCCCATGTATACACATTATTAAACTTTTCTGTGATTTTCTCCTGTTAATCAGTCTCATGTCAATTTAAGTCTTATTACTTCTGAAACTAACACAACATTGTAAATCAACTATACTCCAATAAAATTAAAATTTTAAAAAGTTTAATTCTTAGACCAGCCAGAAAAAGCTAGAAGGGTAGAGGAAAATCTCTTCCTCCCCAACATGCTGAACCTTTTCAAAGACATTTTCTAACCTCATGACACCTCATTCCTAATTTTTTTTAGCACATATCTCCTAAAAACCAGAACATTCTCCGACATAAAAATAAAACCAGGTTTCCTACCCAGCAAGTAAGGAGCTTGGAAGTCATGACTCTCATCCTCATAACAAGAAAAAAAGATGAACAAATTGAAAATCAACAACTCTTTTCAGATACATCAGATGTTAAAGGAAAACCACTGCCCCTAAAGTTGGAGCAAGAAGCAAATACACCGACTCACAGCTTACAAGGATCAGAAAGCCAGGGAAAGATGCTAGCACACACCCCAGACATCCTCCTGATCTGTCAACCAACCCCTCTCCCCGGGGTCTTTACCACTCTCTTGGGGAGTGTTTCTGGAACGAAGGGGGAAGGAGTAGAAGGACGGGTGTCTCCAGGCTCTGGCCGCTGAGCGTGACCCTGTGCTCATGGGCACCAATGATGGAGCCAGACTGCTCAGGCACACATCCCATTTCCCCCTGGCTGGCACCCTCAGGCAAGTTGTTCCACTTCCTTTAGCCTCAGGACCCTCATCTATAAAGTGCGGATAATAATAATAACGCCGACCATGAAGAACTCGGCAGATGAAATCAGTTGCTGCACGTCAAGCGCTCAGCACAGTACGAGCACAGAGCACACACTCGAAAGGCTCAACCACGACTAGCACGTTAAGGAAAAACCTTGCCTTCATTCTTCCCCATCTCTCTCATTCTTTTTCAGGCTGACACTTGCTGAAAGGACAGACCACACTCTATTCTCCCCTTGTGACTTGCTGCTGCCCAAATCCGTCCCACAGCCACTGGCGATCACCTAAGCCCAGCAGACATTTCTAGCCCCTGCACTCAGCACCACGCCCCCCACGCCCTATAGACCTCCCCTCGTTGTCCGAACACTGCTCTCCCCTGGTTCTCGGGCGTCTCCCTTTCCATCTCCTCCATCAGATGATCCCTTTTGCAGCTCTTCTGCCGTCTCCCTCTGCAGGGCATGAAGGGCGCACAGTTTCCGCCACAGTGCCCAGGCATGAAGCAGTACCCTTCTACTTGGCCTTCCTGCTTCACTCTTCAGCCCATTATAACCTCTTCACAGTCAAGCAGCCACAGGTATCCTTCCAAAACATAAGACAGAATCCTCTCTAAGGATCCAAACCCTCCAGGGACTTCAGATCTCATGTACAGTAGAAGCCTGAATCCTTATTCTCTTTCTGATCACATTTCCTACTATTCTATCTCTCACCTACTCTGCTCCAAGCACTTGGCTTTTCCTTGAACGCATCAGGCACACTCTGGCCTCAGAAGCTTTGCACAGGCTGCTCCCGCATCTGGAGAGCTCCAGACAGCCGCCACAGGAGCCCGCCAGCTGCACCCTCATTGGCTGGACGGCCACAGGGGTGGGCCTTGCATGTGATGAACCCACACACTGGAGCACGGGGCCCGTGTCACCTACTAGGGTGGAAGCTGGGGCACCGAGGCTGAGGACAGACAGCAGGAGGCTCAGGCCCCGAGAGGTCGCTGTGACCAGAGGGCATCCGCGAGGCAGCGGCGTCAGCCTCGTGCATCATCTCGTGTGGCGTGTGCCCAGGCTGCGGTGACCACGCTCAGGCCTCTGACCAGGGCGGTGCCCGTCTTCTGGAGGAGGGGGACCCCGCGGAGGGGGCGTGCCCCGGGCAGCCAGCGCTCCCACCAGGTACCTCTCAGTCCCCTTGTCCCCCCACAGCACCCTCGCAGAGAAGGCCCACGGGGGCGCTTCCCGACCCTGCATTTCCCCAGCTGCTCCTGCAGCAGATGCCTTTCCAGATTTCCCCTACGGTGCATCGGCCCGATCTGAGGGTGACCCTGATTTTACTTGACAAACGCGTACGTATTTGAAGCCAAGTGGAGGAATCATATATCTGTCCCCGTCGGAGGGCAGGGGCCGTGTTTAACTTGCTCACCTTTCTGCCCTAGAAACCTGCCCCAGAGTCTGGCACCGAGGGGATGACTCGGGGGACACGGAGAAGACGTCATTTTCTTGGCGGGCATCTGTTAAATTGAGGTTTGCTGGGGAGGGTGGCGTCCGTGCTCTGGTTGCATTGATTCCGTGGGTGCTGAGCGCTCATCTGTGCCAACCACTGGGCTCAGGGCCTGAGAGGCATCCACGTCCTTTAACCCTCAAGCAACTCCCGGAGACAAGTCGCAGTGTTTCCGAGTCCATTTGGCGGCGGGGTCGGGGAGACGCAGGCAGGGAAGGGCAGGCACAGGCCAGTCTCACGAGGCCCCGAAGCCCCACGGCCGCTTCCTGACCTCTGCGCTTCGCCCCGGGCGCCTACTGCCCGGGAGTCCGTGCGCCGGGCGGGCGTTTGCTCAGGATGGCAGTTTGCCAGAGACGGCTTTTTTTTTTTTTTTGCGGTATGCGGACCTCTCACTGTTGTGGCCTCTCCCGTTGCGGAGCACAGGCTCCGGACGCGCAGGCTCAGCGGCCGTGGCTCACGGGCCCAGCCGCTCTGCGGCACGTGGGATCTTCCCGGACCGGGGCACGAACCCGTGTCCCCTGCATCGGCAGGCGGACTCTCAACCACTCCGCCACCAGGGAAGCCCCCAGAGACGGCTTTTGAGCACCATTATTCCCTCAGCAGGGCCCCGGCTTCCAGGTGCCGGAATCTCCCTGCAGCTTCTCTGCCAGCAGAGCTCGAGGAGTTGGAACCCCGCAGAGGTGGCTGAGGCTTAGTGAAGTTTGCGACGCGAGGCTGCTGCGGAGCTGTTAGCTGACATCTCACTGCAGCGTCCACGAATTGCCACCCTCCCTTTTACCCACGGAAAGACACAGGAGAGTCTTTGACAATTTGGAGGTAGGTCTGTGCTCTGTTTACTTCCATATGGCTCAAAGTCACTTATTTGAGCTTGAGACGCAGTTCCATCCTAGTTTGAAAACTTCACAAATTTGTTTCTCAATGGGCAGTGTCTGCTTTTCACAGTCACTTTCTGCATCCTCTGCATCCCAGTGCAGCAAATATCTCAGTAATGAGATTTTAACAAGTTAAGGCTATATGAGCTACAGAGAAAAACATCAAAGGTCCCCTCTGACATTTAGCTGACTATATTTTTTGGTTTATATATGTATATTCATGGGCTATGTTTAGCATGACATAAAACTTTTAGTAGCTCTGAAAAATATCAAATGTGCAGCGAACACAGAGTGAAAAGTACACGCTGAACCCCACCCCCGCCAATTCTACTCTCTAGAGGGGCCCTTTTTATATCTTGGGTATCTATGCAGATATTTCAACATAAAAATATTTTTCCAGTATAAGAAAAATGGTATTATTTTATGTACATTGTCTTCCAAACTTGCTTTCTCATTCATTAATATATATGGCCATCTTTGCACATTAGTGCACAGAAATCCATCACATTGTTTGCAGTGTCTTCAGTGTAGTCTGTGGAATGGATTCACTATAGTTTATTCAGGGAGGCCTCTGTTGATATTCACTTAAGTGTTTCCAATTTGTAACACATTGGCCAGGGTGGTGGGCAGCTGCATGTTCTAGCAGGATGAGCGATCTGAGAGAAATAGTGCCAGTGAGACTGCCATTAGGCCATTGAAAAAATGCAGGTGAACACAATCTTTTTTTTTAAAAGAAGAAAGTAAATAGAGAAAATATCTTGCTGCATAGGAGGTTCACAAATGGAATGTTGGAACTATAAGTAGAGACGGATAGGTGGGTATATATCTAGGTGGGTATTTCTAAGCTACTTTTTGGATGGGTAAAGGCTGCAGTTCACTTGGGTCAAAGAAATCTCTCTTGAAGGTATAGTATATGAAGACAGTTAAAAAGCAGAGGCCCCTAATGATTCCCCCACAAAACAGTTAGAACAAATAACTGAGTTCACCAAGTTGCGGGATACAAAACCAAAGCACAAAAGTCTATTGTGTTTCTACACACTAACAATGGACAGTCCAGAAAGGAAATCAGGAAAACAATTCCATTTACAACATCATCAGAAAGAATAAAATACTTAGGAATAAACTGAACCAAGAAGGCAAAGGACTTGTACACAGAAAGCTATAAAACATTGCTGAAATTAAAGAAGTAAATGGAAAGACATTTCATGTAAATGGGCTGGATGACTTAATATTGTTCAGATGTCAGTACTCCCCAAAGTGATCTACACGTTCAAGGCACTCCCTATCAAAACCCTAAACACATTTTTTTGGGCAGAAATAGAAAAAGTCATCCTACGATTCCTATAGAATCTCAAGGGACCCTGAATAGCCAAAACAATCTTGAAAAGAAGAAAAGTTGGAGGGCTCACACTTCCTGATTTCAGAACTTACTACGAAGCTACAGTAATCAAAACAGTGTGGTTCTACCTCCAAAGTAAATATAAACATACAGATTATGAACAGGCATTAAGTTAATGTAGCCACAGACTCTTTAATTGGGACACAAAATCTCTCCACTGTATACCTAGTGAAAAATAAAATGCACACTCCATGGTCTTACATGACCTCACCTTGGAATTCATAAAGCATCACTTCTGCTGTGCTCTGAGGGTCTATTCATTTTTCTTCATCCTTTCTTCTTTCCATTCCTCAAACTGGATAGTCTCCATTAGGCTGTCTTCACACTTGCTGATTCTCTCTTCAGCCTGCAAAAATCTGCTTTTGAGATTCTCTAGGGACTTTTCATTTCCAATACTGTATTGTTCAACTTCAGAATTTTCACTCAGTTCTTTTTTTTTTAATAATTTCCCCATCTTCATTAATATTCTCTGTTTGGTGAGATATTGCTCTCCTACTTTCCTTTCATTTTTAAGCATGTTTTAATTTATACCTTTGGACACAGTCAATACAGCTCTTGAAAGGCTTTATCTAGTAAGGCAACATCTGGGCCTTGTCAGGGACAGTTCCCATGAACTGCTTTGTTCCCCTCTGTATTGGTTACACATTTCTGCTTCTTTGCATGCCTCGATCATTTTGCTTAAATTATACATTTCAAATACTATAATGTGCCAACTCTGGAAGTCACATTTTCCCCTTCTTCCAGGTTTGTTGTTGTTGGGAGTTTGTTTTATCGTTTTTGTTGTTGTTGTTTGTTTAGTGACTTTCCCGAATGAATTTTTACTGTTTGTATTCTTTGTCACTTGCGGTCACTGAAGTTTCTTCTCAGTTACCTTTGTGGTGAACAAACAACTGGAAATAGATTTTATTAAATATCTTGAATCAATAAGTCTCCCAACTTTTGTGTTCATGTTAGGTCATACCTTCAATGCACATGTAGACAGGTTACAAGTCTACTTTAGTCTCAATTCTTGCTTACACAGAAACTCAAGATCAGCCAGAGCAAAAGCATCAGCCTTCTCAAGTGTACCATAGCCTCAGGCAGCCATAAAATTAGCCAATTGCCAGTAACTTTCTTTTCGACAAATGGCCTCAGGAAAGGCTTTTCACCCTGGGTTAACTCCAAGTCAGGACAAATAAAATCAGGTTTGCAAATGGAACCTTCCAGGGAACACCCCAATCTCGTCAAATAATAATGCTATGAATACTAGACCCTTGCTTCTATTAATAGATATGATTTGCAAATATATTCTCTCATTCTGTGGGTTGCTCTTTCACTTTCTTGATAATGCCCTTTACTCATTCACGTTTACCTCAAATATTTATTGAAAGTCTCCTATGTACCCCTCACACTGCCAGCTGTATGTTCCATGAGTTTAACAGTGAACATGATAGGCAAGACCCCTGCTCCAGTGAGCTTAACAAACAGGCTAGGGCGAGGCGGGGGGTCACACACCATACATAAAGAAACAGCAATTTCCAATTACAGCAAGAGCTATGAACGAAATAAGCCATTCAACCCAAATGCAAGCATTATTAGCCTTCTAATTTATAAATGGGTAGAGATTTGGACTAGAGTATTGGTTTTCAAAATATGCCCCTTGAACCCCTAGAGAACAGATCCTTAAACTTTGGCATATCAGTGTTCCTTGTTAAAATCAAATGAAAATTATAGGCCATGGGGATTATGGATTTCCTTAGTGAAAAAGCACATGCACCAATAACTTCCTATCTCTCTCTTAGGTCTCATAGATTACCTGAAGTCTATCTGCAGGAAGCTGGTAGGGGTGGCTCTAAGCTTAGCCCATCCTTCTGCCAGAGCAGCTCCTATTGTCCACTAGTTTTGCATATTGGACCTTCAAGAAAGATTTTATTTGATCCAAGTGTGTTGTGGGCCCCACTCTCCCAGAAAATAGTTTAGAAACACCAAGTTACAGGATCTCTCTGTGTTATCTCTTTCAACAAAACATTAGTAAGAATTCTACCCTTCGAGATGCTTTTTCCTTGTTTACTTTCTTCAATGAAAAAACTAGACTGTGTTCACTTTCTCTTTTTTCATTCTTGCCATCCTCCTGGAACCTGCCTGTCCCCCTTGCCAGCGACATATAAATTGGGATTGATACAATGTCTCTCGATAGGGGCCTGTCTGAATGAGTCATGGTGAGTTCATTCCATGGACTACACTGCAGCCATTGAAAACAAGGTGGTTGATTTCTGTGCACTAATATGCACAGTCTGATTTCTTAGACTAAAAGCACGGAGTTCTGATTAAGATAAGGTCCACTACATTAATCTAGACAGAAAATAGAGTGAAAGCCTGAATTAAAATAGTGCTGCAGGGCTTCCCTGGTGGCGCAGTGGTTGAGAGTCCACCTCCCGATGCAGGGGACACGAGTTCGTGCCCCGGTCCGGGAAGATCCCACATGCCATGGAGCGGCTGGGCCCGTGAGCCATGGCCGCTGGGCCTGCGCGTCCGGAGCCTGTGCTCCACAACGGGAGAGGCCACGACAGTGAGAGGCCCGCGTACCACACACACACAAAAAATAGTGCTACAGCAAATGAAGAGGGAAAAGAGATAAGGAAAACATAAGGAAGCAGAATCCATAGGATCTGGTGATTGATAACATAATACTTCGCTTCCCCCCACATAATGACACCACAGTAACAGGATCTAGTATAAGAACAGGGGATTATTATACTGTTACACTGCAGTGGAAAAGGCTGCAAGGTCCAGCCTCTAAGAAGGAGTTTTTAGGGACAACCAAGCCAACAAGGGAGATAAAAATAAGGATGCTAGAGGAAATTGATGTGTCTGACACTTACAGCTAGAGCAAGCACTAAACAAAGCCCAACTCCTAGGCAGATTAACATAAAACCTCACTCTGAAGGCCTATTTACCTTAGTTCCTGTTATCTAATATATCATTACAGCTTTCAACAAAGAATTACAATCCATGTTAGAATGAAATAATATTCAGAGTCTGAAGAGACAAAGCAAACATCAGAACAACATTCAGATATGGCACAGAGTTTAGAATGGTCAAACAGGGAATTAAAAATGGCTATCGGGCTTCCCTGGTGGCGCAGTGGTTGAGAGTCCGCCTGCCGATGCAGGGGACGTGGGTTCGTGCCCCGGTCCGGGAAGATCCCACATGCCGCGGAGCGGCTGGGCCCGTGAACCATGGCCGCTGAGCCTGCGCGTCCGGAGCCTGTGCTCCAAAACGGGAGAGGCCACAACAGTGAGAGGCCCGCATACAGCAAAAATAAAAAAATGAAGTAAAAAATTAAAAAAATAAAAAAATGGCTATGGTTAATATGTTAAGGGCTATAATGGAAAAAAAATAGACAACAGGCAAGAATAGACAGGTAGAATACAGAGGAGTGGCATCAACAAAAGTAGTAGAGTAGGGAATTTGAAGGGCCTGTCCTTCCACAGAAACACCAAAATGAGCAAACACTGTCAGAACTAAATTGGTCAGACTCTAGGAAATAAAGGTTTGAAGCAACCAAATGAATGCTGAATCAACAAAAAGAAGCCTTCGACAGGAGGGCTTTGTGGTGTTTTAACTGAGCCTTGCCCCCTTCCCCTCCCCTCCATGGTGATAGTCTTGAAGACAGTAGCCCTCATTCCTGATGTAGGTATCTTGTTCTGGAGGAACAGCATAGACCTTGTTCCCAAGGAATTGTATTTGTCTATTTTGACCCGTCTAGGGTTTCCCTGAGGACAGATACAAGGTGCAAGTTTTTTTTCACCCAACTCAGAACTCTCTCATGGTGACACAGTGGCTGTAAAAAGACAAAGATAGAATCTTGAAAGCAGCAAGAAAGAAGTGACTCATCAAGTAAAAGGAATCTTCAATAAGACTAGCAGTCAATTTCTCAGAAGAAACCATGGAGACCAGAAGGTAATGGGATAACATATTTAAAGTGCTGACAGAAAAAAAAATCTGTCGATCTCTCAACCAAGAATTCTATATCTGGCAAAACTATGCTTCAAAATAGAAAGAGAGGGCTTCCCTGGTGGCGCAGTGGTTGAGAGTCTGCCTGCTGATGCAGGGGATACGGGTTTGTGCCCCGGTCCAGGAGGATCCCACATGCCATAGAGCAGCTAGGCCTGTGAGCCATGGCCGCTGAGCCTGCACATCCGGAGCCTGTGCTCCGCAACAGGAGAGTCCACAACAGTGAGAGGCCCCCGTACCGAAAAAAAAAAAAATGGAAAGAGAAATTAAGACATCCCCATATTTTAAAAAAGCTGAGAAAAGTCATCGCTAGTAGACCCACCCTAGAAGAAATGCTAAAGTTAATTCTTCCAGCTGAAATGAAAGGATATTAGGCAGTAAATGTAAGTCATATGAAGAAATAAAGAACAGTGGTAAAGATAACAATACAGGTAAATATAAAAGCCACTTTTATCATATTTACGGTTTGTAATACCTCTGTTTCTCCTACATTATTTAAGATGCAAACACATAAAACAATACTTACAAATCTATGTTAATGGAAACAATAAATAGAAATTTAACTTGTAATAATAAGTACAAGAGTGGGGACTGAGCTGTATAGGAGCAAAGCTTTTGTATACTATTGAGACTAGGTTGCTATTAATTCAAACTAGATTGTTAAAAGTTTAATATGTCAAGTGTAGTCCCCAGGGTAAACACTTAGAAAATAACTTTAAAAAATACAGGGCTTCCCTGGTGGCTCAGTGGTTAAGAATCCACCTGCCAATGCAGGGGACACAGGTTCGAGCCCTGGTCTGGGAAGATCCCACATGCCACAGAGCAACTAAGCCCATGCATAACAACTACTGGGCCCACGCACGACAACTACTGAAGGCCGCGCGCCTAGAGCCTGTGCTCCGCAACAAGAGAAGCCACCGCAATGAGAAGCCCGTGCACTGCAACGAAGAGTAGCCCTCGCTCGCTGCAACTAGAGAAAGCCCGCACACAGCAACGAAGACCCAACACAGCCAAAAATAAATAAATAAAAATAAATAAATTTATAAAAGAAAGAAATAAAGCGCAGATTAAGATCACATTTAACCCTAAAGTGGTCAGGCCCATTTGTTCAGGGAGTTTCGATTGCTATGCAGCCCTGGGCCAGCCTCTGATAGAGTTACTAAGCTTCTAAGACAACCTCTGCCCTCAGGAGAAAGTACATGAGACAGGTTCTAAGGCAGAGGTTCTCAAAGTGGGGTTGCTGGCACATCAGCATTACGGGGGAACTTGCTGGAAATGCCAGTTTTCTGGCCCTACCCCCAGCTAACTGGAGCATAAACTCTGGGGGTGAGGCCCAGCAATCAGTGTTTTAGCAAAATCTGGGTTTTAAATACTGTTCTAGTGGAAAGGACAGTCAGTATGGAGTGAGTTTGGGGCGGAGGTAGAAGGAGGAAGGGGGGATGCGATGTTGAAAGAAGGACTTGGACAGGCCAGGAGGCAACACTGGGGGCTAAATGCAAAGAATAATTGAAGACAGACTAACAGCCTGGTTCAGCAGCAACAATATGTGAGCTGGGAGAGAGGAGAGAGGGTTGGCGATCATGTGAAGCCACGTGATCTACTGAGCCAAAGCAGGGAGTGGGACTTAAACGATATGGGAGCTGTTGAAAATTGAGTGGAAGAGTGACTTGGTGACCATGGTGCTTGAGGACAATTAATGAATATGTAGCACAGAAACGAGGAGGTGGGGGACTTCCCTGGCGGTCCAGTGGTTAACACTCCACACTTCCATTGCAGGGGGCACGGGTTCGATCCCTGATCGGGGAGCTAAGATCCCACATGCCGCGTGGCACAGCCAAAAAATAAAAATGAGGAGGGGGTATTTGGAGGAGAGTCTGCCTCTCCAGGGACATGCCCCTCTTGTCCAGCTTTTCCTGTGACTCTCCCACAAGTCCCAGACCCCTTCGGGCGTTAGAATGGGGATGATTATCTGGTCACAGTCTGTGTACAGGGACAAGACGTACTTTTGAAGGACACAGTATCCCATTAACAGGGAAGCCCTTTCTTAAAGAGCTCAGGAGTGGAATCCCTGCCTGAGTGGTTATCCTGAAAGAATAGTTTGGAGCCCTCCTAGAACAGAACAGACCATCACTAAAAAGGAATTCCTAGCCCCTGGGAGACAGCCAAGAGATCATAATTTGAGAGTGATAACATTTCCTGAGATGCCACTGCCAGGAGGTGAAGGTATTGTGATGTGTAGAAAGAGGGACCTTAGTCTCCAGGCCTGGGGCTTGGGAGACTCTATTCCAATCCCCCCTCTGCCTCAAGGTCCTGGAAAGGAAACCCCCTAAGCTCCAGTTGCCTCTCTGTAAAACCAGGGGCATGGTCTCCACGGCTTCTCCAAGGGCTCTTTCAACCCTAATGCACTACAAGACTTGAGGGAGTTGGGGATACAGCTTTAAGTAACTGCAGCTGTAATTGTACCTAAATGCTTGGGGGTCACGAAGACTTTTGATAACCCCACAAAGGTACGGGCTAGCTTTTTGGACAATTGCCCGCATACTCAAAACTTTGAAGGCCCTTTGAAGTCATCCATGGACCCCCAGATGAGGAAGCCTTGCTTCCCAGGTTGGTCAAAGACCACTGAAGGAAAGATATTGATATACTGGGTTGGCCCAAAAGTTCGTTCGGGTTTTCCATAGGATGCCACGAAAAACCCGAACGAACTTTTTGGCCAATCCAATGTTTTTTTGTGTGCTGATCTATCCCGTGGGTATGCCCAGCTCCCAGAGGGGCCCTTGCCAGCAAAATGGGTGGAAAAGGCTTTGGATCCCTTTGGCAGGGGAGGGGGAGAGTCTTTGCACAAGGACCATTAGGAGCCTGGCCCTGGGTAGGCCTATGTCCACTGAGCCTGAAGACTTGAGAATTTTCTCCATTCTTGAGAATTTTCAGGAAGATTTCACCCACTGTGTCAGGATCTGTGGGAGTGGGGACTGGACAAAGCAGAGTATAATCCATATAGACTGCCCTATGCTGCTGTATTTTTCTCAGCTCACATTCCCGCTTCCCTGTTGTAGCAAGGATTTTAAAAGCAAACAATGTGTAGAGTTGAGATGATTATTTTTCAATCTTGGCAGGGGGTTACATTTATCCCTTTAGGTTTATTTCTCTCACACACAAAAATCTGCAGACAGCTTACGCCCATACTACCTCTACTCTGTGTGAGATCCTGCACCAGCTCCAACAGGGGGAATGCCCAAAAAATAAGGTGCTGACACTCCAGTGAATGGGGCACGAGGTGAAGAAGAAAACCCAGAATAACACCCTTTAGGAAAGCTGAGAGCCTCCCCAAGGGAGGCCTGGGGATGGCAGATATATGGGTACTACCTGAAGAGAGAATGCTCTCAGCCATGACATCTTCTGCTACCAAACTCGAGTTCCTCTGAGGTGTCTGCAGCCCTTGGGTCGGAGTCAGTTCCTTCTTGTCACCCCAAGTCGCACACGGCCATACCAGAGCCTAAGGAGGGACGAGGGAAATGTTTCTTGGTGTTTCGTGGCTCTTCCTCTCCACTTCCCCCCTAAATCCCAACCCTGGAGCAGAGCTCCCTCCGGAAGCTGGCCTGGCCACCTCCCTCCCTCCTTCCCCCGGGTTGTCCAGATCTGAGGGTGAAGGGTGCTCACCACCACTCCTCTCACCTCGCCTCCCGCCCTCTCCCCCTCATACGCTCATGATTGTTGACCCTCGGGAGGGCTTCCCTGACTCCCTGTCACTTTGTCCACAGCTGCATCCCTTGCCTGGCACCACGATGGTAGTAAGAAGCAGGGGGCACAGAGGGAGGGAAGAGAGGCGAAGACGGCCACGGGAATGGAAGGGCTTAGAAGCGACTACGTCCGGCTGCCGAGCCTGGGACAGACTTTGGCAGGGAGTCCCCTCCTTTACATGACCGACAACCTAACATTTAATGATTTTCAAAGGACACAGAGGGAAGGTAGCAAGGAGAGCATTTAAATCTCCTGACAAAGATGAGACCATGATTCCTTTTTTCTTCTCTCTCCCGCCCTGCCTGCCCATTCTCAGTCACCGTGGCCGTTCCTCTGGGAACAGTGGGACAGTTTACACTCACTATTGGCAGTGGCCATGGCAGAGGGAGACAGGCAGTGAAGGAGGAAGAGGCCGCTGGAGTGGGGGAAGGGCTGGAACGGACCCCCCCACACACAACAGGCTCTTGAGTAGCAGTCACCTCGCTGTTTTCTGGGAGGGAGAAGCTGAAGAGCCAGGCCCTGCACGCAGCTGGACAGATCTGGCCTGGACACGCAGACACGCACTAGCGTCTCGGCCACAGCGGGCAGCGGCCCCCTGCTCCCCGACCCCTTGACTCCCAACCTCAGGCATCACAAATGCAGACCGATCAGAGTGCAAGAGGACCGCTGGCCTCTGCTCTCCTGGCTCCTTTCTCATCCTCTTTGCTCAGCCCATCTTTTCCCTGATGTCCCTCAGTTGCTGAGGGCCGGAGCACAGGGGTGGGGATAGGAGCCCACACCCCTCACACCTGGCTCAGGTCAGCTTTCGTCTCCTCAGTGCCATCTCTGCCTGTGGGATCTGAAGTTGGAGTGTTCTGCCTCTCCATTCTGTCCCCTGAGTGAATATCCGGCCTGTGTCTCCAGCCCCTGGGCTTTTGTGTGATGTCTTCCTGTTGTGTCCTCAAGAAAAGCATCAGAGTTCTCGTCTTTCAGCCACACGCTGGGGAGGTGGCAGGTGAGTATGAAGCAGAATGACATCTCCCCTCCATTCCCTCCTGCCATTTCCTTCCTTAGTGCCCACGTCTCTTCTTTGTCTGAGATGATGAGGGCTGTGAGTGGTCAAGATGCATGAGCAAGGAGCCCCTGCGAGGCTGTGGCAGAGGGTTGATAGGGAAGAAGAGGTACTAATGAGCCAGCTAGGAGCCCCAACTTCTACATCCTGTGCCACAACAGCTGGGACAAGAATGTCCATTCTTCCTGGAGCCCCTGTGTTCAAAGGGTGCTGGACTATTTGAACTTGGAACCAGGAATCCTCGATTCTTTTCCTGTTTCTGCCCATTCACATCTAAAGGTCTTCCTGCCACTTGCCTTAAAAAAATAATCTCTAAAACAGGACCCATGTTCCATGCTTCTGACCTCTCCTGGGAAGGTCAGCATAGACGAGGACCTGGAAGATGAGCTCTGAAGCTAAAAGGTGTTGTAACGGGATGGCAGCTTTGGGAAAACAGAGTGCCCTTTTGCTGACCCGTTTTCAGGAACTTTGCTGAATCTCATGAAGGGGCAGTATCTGCGGGCTCCATCCACGCGGTACTTCCTTCAACTTTTGAATCCATCTCTTCTTCCTAAATGCTAAACAGGGAATTCCCTGGCGGTCCAGTTGTTAGGACTCCGTGCTTCCACTGCAGGGGGACGCAGGTTCGATCCCTGGTCGGGGAATTAAGATCCCGCAAGCCACGTGTCGCGGCTAAAAAAAAAAAAAAAAAAGCTACACAAATAAATGTCCTTTGCGTGGCAGCATGATACCAGCTATCTAGGGTGCTACCAAACATGGATTCACACAGAAAGTGCCCTCTGCAGGAAGCTGAACTTCCCCTTAGTTCCAAGGGCACAATCACAGAGAGACCTGGAAGGGATGGCGGGGCAGTCCTTCTCCAAGCCTTTTGCAGTATAATGGTCTCCTTTCCTTCCGGGTCACTTCCTCCTGTGAGATTAACTCTTTCATTCTTTTTAGTGGCCATTCTACAGTCACCTCTCATGAGTTTGAGGATATACCTAATAGTGTAAATACTGTCCACAAAATTTCCACCCCTAGCCATCACTTGCCCTCCTTTTTCAAGCATCTCAAGTTTAAGGAATCTAATATATTGTGGTTGTTACTCATTAGCAGTGTACCTAGCTGAATGGGGACATTAGCTTATTGTTTACCACTGACGAGAGAGGAGCATCTCTAGAAAGGAATGTCACACCAGAAGGCTACCCTTCTGACCATCATGAGCCAGCTTTAAAAAGAGCTGGAGAGGCTTCCCTGCTGGCGCAGTGGTTAAGAATCCGCCTGCCAATGCAGGGGACACGGGTTCGAGCCCCGGTCCGGGAAGATCCCACGTGCCGCGGAGCGGCTAGGCCCGTGCACCACAACTACTGAGCCTGCGCGTCTGGAGCCTGTGCTCCGCAACGGGAGAGGCCGCGACAGTGAGAGGCCCGCGCACTGTGATGAAGAGTGGCCCCCGCTCACCGCAACTGGAGAAAGCCCTCGCACAGAAACGAAGACCCAAACACAGGCAAAAATAAACAAACAGGGCTTCCCTGGTGGCGCAGTGGTTGAGAGTCCGCCTGCCGATGCAGGGGACACGGGTTCATGCCCCGGTCCGGGAGGATCCCACATGCCCCAGAGCGGCTGGGCCTGTGAGCCATGGCCACTGAGCCTGCGCGTCCGGAGCCTGTGCTCCGCAACGGGAGAGGCCACAACAGTGAGAGACCCGCATACAGCAAAAATAAATAAATAAATAAATAAATTTATATTAAAAAAAACAGCTGGAAAACTCAGTAAGGATGCTTAAAAGCTGAATAAGTAGACAGTTGATTTTTTAAAACAAGATGAAAGATGTTCCAAATGTTTATGGACCATCTTCTGTAACATGGTTTAGGGACCATGAACATAGACTGTTCCAAATGTTTATGGACCATCTTCTGTAACCAGTCAATGTTAGGCAATCTCACCAGTCTCTCTTAATTCTCACAGCAGCCCTGATAGGAAGGAATCACTATCTCCATTTTATAAACATGTAAACAAGCTTAGAAAGGACTCTTCATGGAAAAATTATCTGGGGAATTCCCTGGTGGTCCAGTGGTTAAGACTCAGCACTCTCACTGCCGGGCCCCGGGTTCCACCCCTGGTTGGGGAACTAAGATCACGCATGCCGTGCGGTGTGGCCAAAAAAAAAAAAAAAGAAAAAAAGAGAAAAATTATCTGAAGACACCTATTCTAAAAAAGTGAACGCTGGTCATCTTTGGGTAATATGGAAACAATGGAATTTTGTCTGATGTTTAAATCTCTTATGAAACAAAATGCCGTTTTCATTTACTTTCATTAAAAAGTAAAATTTTTGAATAAAAATTTTGAAATAATAAGTATATAGAAGGCTTGACCAACATCCTAAACTAGGATCTGACACAGGTATAAACCCATGTCTTCCAACTTCCCTGCCCTTCCCTTGACATCACATCGTCTTCTCAGGAGATACAGTTGTCTCTCCCGCAGGGGATTGGTTCTAGGACCCCCTGCAGCTACCAAAATCTGAGGATGCTTAAGTCCCTTATGTAAAATGGTGCAGTATTTACATATAACCTACACACATCTTCCCATATACTTTAAATCACCTCTAGATTACCTACAATACCTAGTACAATGTAAATGCTATGCAAACAGTTGCCAGCATGCAGCAAATTCATGTTTTACCTTTCCTAAGCTCTGGAATTTTTTTGATCCGCGGTTGGTTGAATCTGTGCACGTGGAACCTGTGGATATAGAGGGCCAACTGCGCAACCTCAGGCCAATGGGGAAGGAAGAGGAACCACCATGAACAAACCAGTTTCTGTCTGACCTGGCTCTCACTGAGCTATCACTCTAAGTCACAGGCCTCACCCTGCTCTGACTGGACACTCCCTCCTCACATCCAATGTTCACCGAGGCTACGAGGCCATGAGGCCACGTGGCTCTCCTTACCACTCTAGTAAATCAGTTTGCAAAATCTCCAGACCTTCCTGCAAAGCATCCATGTATATGGGGCTGTGGCTGAACAGCCATAAAAATGGGCCTCCTGTTAGGTCCTGGAGCAGGGTGGCATCAACTTGAAAGCCTTCCAGTCCACATAGTGAAAGTCAAAAAAAGGCCATTCACCACTGCCCTCTGCCTTCTACAGATACCTGGATGAGGGCCCCGATTACCTCCTTCATCATTTCATTCTGAATACCTCAGTGTTGAGAGGACCAGCAGGAAGAAAGATATCAAGTGCTTCCAGGGTCCCTAGGTCTGTGCTGGCATTCAGGCCTCTGCGTGCTGCTTGGAATTCCTTTGACAGAAAACACTGCAGCAGTAGTGGCTGCTCAGGAGAGAGGCAACTAGAATGGGGGTACTTCTCCCAGGGCAAACACTGAACCCTCTCTTCCTATTCCAGAATGAAGTTCCCTGAACCCTGGTTTGGTTGTTCATGTAGCCAGAATGGTAGCCACAGAAACTGCCTCAAACTTAGTAATTCTCTCTGAGCTCCCTTCAGAGGACCTGAATACTTATTTTCCGTCTCTCCTGAGAAAGAATGGGAGTAGGACTCATGGCCATCACATATTTGCTGAGCACCTGATACCTGAAGAATTTAGATCACGGAGGGTGGGGAAGCTGAGTAACCAGACAGATACAGATAGTTAGAAATAGATAGATAGGTAACTTTAGATATATGAGAACTATTTCACTCTTTTATTTATAAAGAAGTCATTATGGATCAGTCTTGTGCTAGGAGGCACTGAGGATACAATGCTGAATAAAAGAGAGTTTAGATTCCTTTTTATGAAACATGACATGTGCCCCTCCCAAATTTTGTTGATGATAGATTCCTATCACTGGGTGCCTCATCATTTTGTATTCTTTTATCACCTCTAGGGTCAAGCTCTAGCTGCTGGCTTTCTTCAGACTGGAGACACTGGACACGATTCCCTTCTCCTGTGGAGTTTCTGGTGTCTAAGAAGGCTTGACCGCCTGCTAAAATTTCTCCTGCATATGCTACAAGTATAAGGCTGCTCACCTGTGTGGGTTCTCTGGTGTTTAATAAGGTGGGAGTTCTGAATGAATCTTTTCCCACATTCATAACATTTAAAGGGTTTTTCTCCTGTGTGAATTCTTAGGTGGGTGTGTAGATTTGTGTTATGACTGAAGCTTTTCCCACACCATGAGCATCTATATGGTTTTATTCCTTGGTGTGCCAGTAAGTGCTTATTAAGATCTGAACTCCACCTAAACCTCTTATCACATTGTTGACATTTATAGGGTTTCTCTTCAGTGTGAATTCTCTGGTGCTTAATTAGGTCAGAGCTAACCCTGAAGCTTTTCCCACATTCCTGACATTTAAAAGGTTTCTCTCCTGCATGGCCTTTCCCATGAAGATCCATACGTTTTGGAAGCTCTTGTCTGCAAGTTGTAAGTTTCTTTCTTTTCTTCCCTGGAAAAGCTCGATGCCGTTTCCGTACCCTGTGTGTACCACCATGATTTTCTTTGCCCGTTGTTTTCTGGGCAACTTTCATTCTGGCCTTTCTTAATACTTTGCATCCTGATGCTTGTATTTCTAATGTAGAAAGAGACATAGGTTGGTCATTTCCAGTGTCATTTTTGAGCTTTAACCCTGTTGGAATAAACAGAAGAATCAGACATCTGATCCCAAAACAAGAAAACTACAGGAATGAAAAGAAAAATCAACGATGACAGCTTTTAAAAAATACAAGAACAAGTGATTTCTGGTCCAATCTGGACAAAATGGCACAGACCCATTTCTCCCTGATCCTCCTTGCTAGGCACAACAACAAACCCATTCAAGAATGCAAGACACAATGAACAGAGAATTCTAAAAAGTGGTAAAAAGAAGGCAAAATGGTTTGGGACCCCAGAACTACAAGAGTAACACAGCAGGTGTCTTACATCCCCACACCCAAAAAAGAAGGCAAACCAGATCTAGTGTTTTCCAAACCGCAACCTAGCAACAGAAGGCTATCTGGATAGGCTTATTCCTTCCCAAATCTGAATGGGAAACCTTCTGACAACACTAGAACTCCAGTGAGGAGACACCAAATTAGGCATGCAGAACTAGCAAGAGGGACCTAGCCACAAGTGGCCGGGCCCAGGAAGCCTCTTCATCCCTACAGGTCAGAGATTCCCACTGAGAGACACTCTGGCCTAGGTAAATATCTTCCTCACCATCAGGCAGCACCAGCGGGGACGCAAGGGAACCCTAGCAGTACCATATAAACCAAGGAGACCACAATAACACTATAAAGGCTCTGAAAACTAAACTGTCACTAGACACATACTCCACAAAAGTAGGAAAGAACCTGTGTGCTAAATTAAAACAGAGTGACTGCCCATTAAAATAAAATATTTAAATAGGACCCAGACTCTCCTAACATAATAGACAAAATGATCAGGATGCAATAAAGAAAATAACACATCACACCTAGAACCAAAAAAAAAAAAAAAATCACAGCTTGAGTGAGAAAAGGCAATCTGACAAAAATGGAATCAGACTGGAAGTCAAAACCAGAAAGACAACAGAAAAATCTAAAAATATATGGAAATGAAACAGTATACTTCTAAATAATCCATGATTCAAAAAGAAAGTCTCAAGGGTAATTTAAAAATACATAGTTAAATGAAAATGAAATTAAAATATATCAAAATATGTGGAATGCAGCTAAGGGAATGCTCAGAGGAAAATGTATAGCCCTAAATGCTTACAATAAAAAAGAGGAAAGGTCTCAAATAAATAATCTTAAGTTCCTAACTCAAGAAACTAGAAAAAAAGCAAAATAAAATTTTAAAAAGTTGAAGAAAGGAATAATAAAGATCACAACAGAAATCACAATCAAACAAAAAGCTTATTCTTAAAGAAAATAAAATTGATAAACCTATATCAACACTGACAAAAATAATAGGAGAGAAGATATAAACCATCAGTGTCAAGAAGGAAATTGGGTATATCTCTACACATTCTGAAGCAATTAAGAAGATAATAAGGGGGCTTCCCTGGTGGCGCAGTGGTTGAGAGTCCGCCTGCCGATGCAGGGGACGTGGGTTCGTGCCCCAGTCCAGGAAGATCCCACATGCCGCGGAGCGGCTGGGCCCGTGAGCCATGGCCGCTGAGCCTGCGCATCCAGAGCCTGTGCTCCGCAGCGGGAGAGGCCACAACAGTGAGAGAGGCCCGCGTACCGCAAAAAAAAAAAAAAAAAAAGATAATAAGGGAATACTATGAACAACTTATGTTCATGGATTTTAAAAGTTAGGAAAAATGGGCAAATTTCTCAAAATCCACAAACTACCATAATTCAACCAATATGAAATAGATAATCTGAATAGCACTCTGACCATTAGAGAAACTGAATTCATAATTTAAAAGCTGCTAAAAAAGACATCCCCAGGTTCATATAGTGTTACTGAAGAATTCTACCAAATATTTATAGAATTAACACCACTTTTATATAATCTCTTCCAGAAAAGACAAGAGGAAGAAATACTACCCAAGTCATTTTATAAGGCCAGTAATTACCCTGATAGCAAAATCATACAAAGACAGTACTAAAAAAGAAAACTACAGACTAACATCTCCCATGAACTTAAATACAACAATCCTCAACAAAATACTGGCAAACTGAATGTAACATTAAGAATTATATACCATGATCAAGTAGGATTTACTGCAGGTATGCAAAGCTGGTTCAACATTTGAAATCAATCAACGTAACCCACCATATCAACGAGCTTTGAAAGATCATAATCCCATTAACTGACACAGAAAAGTATTTGACAAACCCCACATCCATTCACGATAAAAAAACACTCAGAAAATAAGGAATTATATCGACCTGATAAGAGTATCAACAAAAAAACCTGTACTAACATCATAGGTAATAGTGAAAGACTTAAAAAACTTCTTAGAACTAATAAGTGAATTCAGTAGGGTCACAGGATAAGAGAACAAAACAAAATTAGTGGCACGCCTATACAAAAACAATAAACATGCAGAAACCAAATTTAAAATAATACCATTTACAATTGCTCCAATGAAAATTAGCTTCTACATACACGTAACAAACATGCAAAAGATCTGTACACTGAAAATTACAAAAAGCTGATGAAAGAAGTCAAAGAAGACCCGAATAAATAGACATACTGTGTTCACTGATTAGAAAGATCAACATAGTAAAGATATCACTCCCCCTCAAATTAACATATAGCTTTAATGTAATTTCTAGCAAAATTCCAACAAAGTTTATTGTAGACATAGATAAGCTTATTCTAAAATTTACATGGAAAGGAACAGGCCCTAGAATAGCTAAAATAAAATTTTATCTTGACAAAAGAATAAAGTAGGAAGAATCACTCTACCTGATAGATATTAAGGCTTCCTAAATTGTACAGCTACAGTAATCAAGACAGTGCAATACTGGCAGAAGGATAGACACATAGCTCGATGGAACAAAATAGATGTACACAAATATGTCCAACTGATCTTTGACAAAAGTGCAAAAGCATTTCAGTGGAGGAAGGCCAGTCTCTTCAACAAACGAGGCTGAAGCAACTGGACCTCCATAGCAAAAAAATGAACTTCAACCTAAACTTCATACCTTATATAATAATCAACTCAATAAGAATCGTGGACTTAAATGTAAAATTATAAAACTTTTAGGAAAAACACAGAAAATTTTAGGGATCTACAGCTAGTCAGACTGCTAGCCTTGATAACAAAAATACAATCTGTAAAAGGAAAAAATTAAAAATTGGTTATCACAATTCAAAACTTTTACTCTGTGGAAGCCCATGGGAAGAGGATAAAAAGAAAAATACACAGCCTTGGGGAAACTCCTTGCAAACCACATATCCACGAAAGCACTAGAATCTAGAATCTATAAAGAACTCTCAAAACTCAACAGTTAAAAAACAACTTAATTAAAATATGGGCAAAAGCCATTTCACTGAACATAGAGATAGCAAATAAGCACATGAAAAGCTACAAAACATCATTAGCTATTAGGGAAATGCAAATCCAAACCACAATGAGATAACACTACATACTTAGCAGAAAGGCAAAAAAAGTATTTTTTAAAAATGGTGATACTACTAAGCAATGGCAAGAATGTAGAAAAACTGGATCACATCCATTGCTGGCTGAGAATGTAAAATGGTACAGCAACTTTGAAAAACAGTTTGGCATTAAACACGTAATTACCATATGAACCAGCAATTGCACCCTTAAAGGCATTTATCCCAGAGAAACGAAAACTTATCTCTACACAAAATCCTGTACGTGAATGTTCACGGCAGCTTTATTCGCAATAGCCAAAAACTGAAGACAGCAAAAATACCTTTCGATGGGTGAATGGTTAAACAAATTGTGGTATATCAATATCATGGAATGCTTCTCAGCAGTTCATCTGAACTACCAATACACGCAATAGCTAAGATGAATTTCCAGGGACTTATTCTGAATGAGAAAAGTTAATCCCCCAAAGCTACATACTGCATGACTCTATTCATATAACATTTTTGAAATGGCAAAATTAAAAAACTGTAGAACAGATCAGTGGTTGGCATAGGTTGGTGATGGGGTGGGATGTGGGAGGGAAGTGTGTGTGGTTATAAAAGGGCAACAGGAGGGCTCCTTGTGGTTATGTAACTGTCCAGTATCTTGATTGTGGGGGTGAATACACAAACCTCAACATGTGATAAAACTTTATAGATCTAAACACACACACATACAAGGGAAAACGGAAACATGAATAAGGTCAGTGGACTATATCAGTATTAATATCCTGGTTGTGATATTATATACTTTTGCAAAAGTTATCATTGAGGGAAAATGGGTAAAGTGTACATGGGTTCTCTTTGTATTACATTTTAAATATGCATATGAATCTACAATTAACTCAATTAAAATTTAATTAAAAAAATACAGGAACAGAATCTTAAAAATGTTAAGCTCCTATAACGGTTCCTATCAAGGAATCTTCTCCTCTTCCTATGTATACACTTACCTCAAGGAGACTCTCTAAGACTGTCCTTGAACTCTTGGGGACCTCGGGTCTATGGTTCTTGCCCTTGTGCTAAACAGATCGCTTTAAGTTTAGGGTGCAATGATAATGTTCTGAGAATAAAACTTTGAGGTCATGGACTGCCATCTTAATTCCAGACTATTTTCAGGAAAAATGAATGACTCTTTTATACTTTTATTTACTCCCACATTTAAACGGGCAGAATCTTAGATTCCACATCTTCTTTATACTCTACTGTGGTTGTAGGTGGATATGCAATGATGAAGCGAAGAACTAAACCTATAAGGAGGACAGATGGAAACGACGTGGAGGGGGCGGGGAGTCCAGTGGTATTCCAGCAGACCTGTTTAGAGATGAGGTGGCTTAGACCAGATGGTGAGAGCAGAAGAGGTTGAGACGTGGTTGTATTCAGCACCTTTTGTTAAAAACTTTTTTATCTTATACTGGAGTATAGTTGATTAACGGCGTTGCAGGACCTATTTTGAAGACAGAGCTCAGGGCACTTGCTGACGGATCGGCTGGGGGGTGTAACAAAAAGACCAGAAAGAAGGATAACTGAGAGGTTTTGGGCCTGAGCAACTGGGTAAGTCGTGGTGCCTGCTACTGACATGGAAAAGATATGGGAAGAGTGGGTTTGCAGGGTGGGGCACGAGTATGAGAGATCAAGAACTCTACCTAGAATAAAGAAGTGAGATGTGTATTCGTAAAAAGCTCTCCGGGTGGTCTGGATATGCCTTTCCTTTTCCCCACACCATCAAGCTGAGAACCAACCCGCCACTGGAACACTGGGACTTTCTCACAGGAGTTCATTTTTCATGAACTGAGGACGGGACAGATTACACAAGTTCTACACAAAGGAAAGGAAGAATCTTTACCTAGAGAGATGACAGTCTCATAGTTTTCCTGCATTACATTATTGTAGAGGATCTTCTGAGCAGGGTCCAGTAATTGCCATTCTTCCTCGGTAAAAAACAAGGCCACATCTTCAAATGTCAACAGACTCTAAAGAAGAGAATAAGTTGTAGTTCAGTACTTGCCACGACAAAAGCCATCCTATCACTCATCTCCGAATGACACGGGAGGTCAGCCACTGAAGACCTTAAGAGTATAATATTTAAGGGAAAAGAAGTGAGATGGCAGAAAAGGAAGGCACCAAAGAGATCAGTACACAGCTTGGGAGGTGCCCAATTCCCACAGGGCCAAGCCTCGTTGCCTAGCGAACACCTGGGGCTAACGCCCCTCAGAGCACCTGCCAGGTACGGGTGGGTCATCGGTAGCAGAGAAAAGCAGACAAGGCCACGTTCAGGCTGCCTGGAAAAGCTGGAAAGTACAGCTCACCTGGGACTCAGGCAGGATGAGCTCAGATGCCATCTTCCAGCTTGGGGTGCTTTCCTGCTCAGAAAAGGCTAGAATCTGTTGAGCAGGCACAGCTGTGGGGGGAAAAGAGCCAGAAAAACTTTCTCTTTTCTATTTATGAATACCCTGAGGCAATTTCTACAATATAGGACTCCTTCGGTAAAGATGGCTCATCTTCGCGCACGTGTGTGTGCGTGCGTGTGTGATGTGCTGTGCCAGAAGTGGCCTTCTCCTTGCGAACAAGAACCAAATATCCACCACTCCGCAGAATTGGTTCCCAGTTGACTCTTTCCACAGATTTCATGAAATAAAAGGAAATCCATTATGTTTTTCCTCTCATAAAATAAACTGTTCGCTGAGCTGGGCAAGAATTAGAGGTGTTTGAAAATGAAAGCCTCAGGTCCTCCAGTGTACAGTAGGAAATGTGGGAGATTTATTACTTTTTTCCTGGTGTACAATTATCTTCCCATTCTGCCAATGACAGCCCATTTCTGATCCCAATTTCTCCTTTAACTTGTAAGGGTGAGATGACCCCGCCTGTCCCTGCTGTATCTTCCTCTCTCCTCTCACATTTCTAAGGAGCAAGGTCCACATTGTAAATACCAGGGTTCTGTGGTTGGGATGTTTCTGTACCACAGAATGACCCTCACCTTCACCCACCACTGGCCTACTATACTCCCACCAGAGAGACATCCTAAGTGCCAGCAGGGCTGGGCAGCTGGAAAATTCCCGTGACATTCTAGCTGAACCAATTACTATCACAGCTCCCAGGAGAAGAGAATTATTATGAAGCTCCTCACCTCTTCCATATAAAGGCTGGGTTTCTTTCTGAGTATTCCAGCCCAGCTGTTCTTGCAGTACCCGGTATGTATTCCAACATTCTTTCTGGAACACACCCATTGGTTGGGGCTCTGCTGGCTTCCACTTAAAGCCTGGGGCCACTGCTGTTCCTCCCAAGAGCAATGCCTCCTTTCCCAGCTCATGGGCTGTGACCTAGAAATAATCCCCATCCTCATTAGCAAAGAACTTTTGGTCTTGGGGTGGTGGTGGAGGAACAAACAAGACTAGAGCCCAGGTTTGGGGAGCGTGTAACGTTAAAGGAAGTCATTTTTTAAATTAATTAATTAATTTTTGCTGTGTTGGGTCTTCGTTTCTGTGCGAGGGCTTTCTCTAGTTGTGGCAAGCGGGGGCCACTCTTTATCGCGGTGTGCGGGCCTCTCACTGTCGCGGCCTCTCTTGTTGCGGAGCACAGGCGCCAGACGCGCAGGCTCAGTAGTTGTGGCTCACGGGCCTAGTCGCTCTGCGGCATGTGGGATCCTCCCAGACCAGGGCTCAACCCATGTCCCCTGCATTAGCAGGCAGATTCTCAACCACTGCGCCACCAGGGAAGCCCAGGAAGTCATTTTTTAAAAGAGATACTGCACCATGGTTTCCTCACAAGGAACTATACACGTGATCTGGGAAGATTAGGATAAAATGAGAGAAGCTGTGACTGCTGCTGGCCTCCACCCCTCAACAGATGGCCACAGCTCAGGCCACGAGCAGGGTGGGGTAGGATGCCTGTCCTTTCGCTGCCTCCACTCTCTTGCTTTCTAGACTTGGATCCTTGACCTAGTGGATTTGTATCTTCTAGTTTTCTCTAAAACAATAAGGATGCAAAGAAAAAAGGTTTTCCTGTCAGTCAGATTTTCCAATCCTCCCATGTCCAGGGAACGATTTCATGGAGAAAGGGGATGCAGCAGAGGGAAAAAATGAGGGAAGAGTTGGGACTCTAACTTTCCTCCATATGCTTCAGTTGTAATAAGACACCTGTGTTCCTCAAGGTGGACTCTCGAGGAAAGGAAGTGTGCTGCCATCTCCCAAGGACAGACCTTGGTTCCCCACTCACCAGCAAGGCCAAGGCCGAGCACTAAGGGAGGCCACAGGGCTCTTTCCTCCTGGCCCTGAGATGTGTGTTCCCACCACAGAGGGCACCACCCCTCAGCACTTTCTCTCCATTTTTCTGTTGGCACTTTTCTTCTTTCCGTATCCCTGTTTCCCTTTTTTCTTTCTATCTCTTCCTTTGCAGTCTCCCCAGAGATGTTTGATTTATACTTCGGTTGCTACCCTCTCTTGCCTTTGACCTCTAAGTGCTGTCCACGCTTTCAGGTTTTTTTCTCCTTCCCCAAGTCTTTCTTGCCTTTTATTTCTCTGTTGCTAAGTCCTGTCTCCTCGGCCATGCTAGACCAGGCCCATCACCCTCAATTCACCCTGGCCCTGAAGAGGGCGAAATGCATTTCTTTTCTCGAAGGCCAGGAAAGACTCCCAGGAACTCCGAAACCTGGAGGCTGACTGTCGCTGCCAGTCTGTGATTTCAGATCGCACTTAGCTGTTCTAAAGCAACAACAGAACAGTGACCTAATCCATCCCATTATCCAATTAGCAGCCCCCCCCCCCGGACCTTTACCCTATTTCAGTGTACACGTAAGGAATCTTTCTGCTCACCTCATTACTTATTCCACCATGTTCTTTCTGAAAACGGTCTACCAGGGCCACAGCCTCTCTGATGCTCTGTGGATGATACTTCTGCACCCAGTTCTGGATATCCCTGGGCAGAATGGTCAGGAACTGCTCTAGCACCAGCAATTCCAAGATCTGCTCTTTTGAGTGGATCTCTGGCCTCAGCCACTGATGGCATAATTCCTGCAGTTGGCTGACAGCCTCAAGCGGTCCAGGTGCTTCATGATAATAGAAGCTCCGGAAGTGCTGGCGAGCGCTCTCAGGACCAAGACTGTCCATCTGTGGGCTGGATTTCTTACTCTGACTGGAGCTCTCTTTCACAGACCCCTTAGTCTCCCACAAAGCCTCCACGTGTGGGTACAAGCATGCATTCACCTTCAGATGTCTCATCATCATTTGCTCTAGGAATAGTTTTACTCCTATGTGTGACATCCTCCTGGTGCCACCTTTGACAACTGAGGCCTTGTCAGGCTTGGTACAAAACCAATGAGTGGATCTTCTCCCCAAGGTCACTGAGGGGGGGCAGAAAAAAAAAGTACACGTCAAGAAGAAAGCCACATGACACATATTTACTTGCTATTTATAGTTATCAGAGAAGAAAGAACAGAAAAGTTCCTGTCCTGCCTCGCCTTTAAAATCAACTGCCACTCAGGATGACTCAAGACTACTTCTAGACATGTTTTTCCCCTTTCCTTTGTTACCCAACTCTGAAACAAAGCACAGCTCAGGGAAGACAAAAGTCAGTTGATCACTTTTTTTTTTTTAAGGTTGATGGGTGAAAAAACTGGCACCCATTCACTAAAATGAGCTTTGATATTATCCAATACTTAATCTATGTGCTTCCTGTCCCACCTTTACAAATGGGGCATATCTGACTTTCTCTAAATTGTAATAGATCACCCCAGTTTTTTGTCTTTAGTCAGGGTGAAAACAACTTCTCTGCCCCTTCATCCTATTATGGAGACTGATGCCTTTGCTTCATGGAACATTTGATATTCTCTTTTCCATCATATTAATATTGGAAAGGAAACTGAGGCGGCCAGATCAGAAAAGAAGTAATTAGAGAAAAAGTAACCTTATTTCTCTCAGCAAGTATCCTCCCACTAAGCAATCAGATGGCGTCAACATTGTTTTTTTGGGGGAAGACTTATAAAGGGCACTGAGCGGCTTTGTACCTGTGTCTGAAATTTTTTGCTTACTTTACTGGAAAAACTGACAGTTGGCTTTGTTTACAAGATACCCAAACGTCAAACTATAAAAAAGGAAAGGAGAAACGGTGACAATTAAGGTTCTTCAGAGACAGGAAGGGTCCTTGTAAACGTAAGCCTTCTCTTGACTTTACACTTCCTCAGGGTCATAGAGATCTTTAAGCAAGGCTGAGGACGGCCTTGAGAGTCTGATTTTCTCGGAGGTGATCCAGCAGAAACAACAACAAAGTTCTTTCAAGGATGCCACCGGTATTCAAAGAAATAATTTGGCTGGTTCCTTGCTGCCTGTACAGGCTCAGGAGGTACAGGGACACGTCCTGTTTTTCTTTGTCAGCCAAAACTAATGTCTAGGAAGCTGAAATGACCCTTTCTCCAGGGATATGCTCATAAGCCAGCGGAAACGGGCAAGTTTCGCTGGGCTCATTGGTAGGCCTTACGCCCCATCCCCCATCTACACCTACATGTGGGGACCGACCGCGAGGGCGCCCGCGTGCACTCAGCACACCGGCAGCCTCCGAGCGTGCTTCAGCAGCAGCCCCGGGTTATATCTGCACACAGGGTACAAAGAGGTTGCTTCCAGAGATTAGATGTGGCTGTAGGAGACTGAGTGCCGGCCTCGCTGAGAACAGGTCCCACCGGCTCTCAGGCCGACCCGCCGCCCGGCAGCGACGCCACCGCGAAAAGGAAAAGGCTGCGCGCCCGCACCCCAGCTCGCCACCACGCAGCTGGCGCGTGCGGCCGGCATCTCTCGGGGGCCCTCCTGACCAAACCCAGAAGGAAAATCAAATTACCTCCACCCAGCTCCGGCTTCCGTGGACGCCACTTCCCTCTTTCTGGGCTCGGCTATGAAGTCGCCACGCCTCTCGCCCCCGCGGGGAGGAAGGAAGGTCCGGGTTCCCGCGCTCCCGGGGGCGATGTCGGGAAAGCGCGAGGCCCCGCGAGCGGCGCGCCAAGACGCCGGGGTCCGGGAGCGCGGGGCTTTGGCAGCTCAGTCCCCAGCCCAATCCCACTAGCGGCCCGAGAACATTCCGCAACCCGCCATTTTGGGGTCGCGGGCTGTGGACAGGCCCCAACCGGAAAAGGAAGAATGCGTTTCCGGTGGCTCCGTGACAGCCACGCCCAACCTCGCCCTCCCTCAGTCTGGGGAGTCGCAGCAGAGCGAGTTTGGAACGGCCCGCGGGTCCTTCCCATCCCGGGTTTAGCCCCGGATGCAAGAAAAAGAGTTCTGGTCACCGCGTCTCGGGCTCGCGGGAGGCCTAGCTATGCCACAAAGGCGTCTCGTCTCTTGGGAACGATGCAGCCTGCTGACGCGCGACGCCGTGATCTCGGACCCCCGACTTGCGGAGTGGCGTCCAGATTACTCCTGCGTCGCGTTCTGGCAGTCGGTGTCCCTTTCTACCGGGAAGTTCGCCTGGTTAGGGCCACCAATCCCGAAAATCATCCCTAGGCTTGTCCCGGGACTCCTTAAGTTAAGAGGCCTTTGGTCCTCCTGGTCAGACCCCTCGCTAGATCAGGAATAACAGTCCCTTATATTTTTAAAACCCTTGTCTGGTTCGCTGGCACTTCCTTCCCAGCTATTATTATTTTATTCTTGTTAGGTAGGTTTTAACCGTATGGTGTGGGTTCCATTTATATTTCTCCTTGACATATAAAAAAATTGAGATGTAGGACGCGACGTCCGCAGGGTCACTTGGATTACCGGTGGCAGTTTTTAGACCAATTTTGGTCTCCTGTTGGCATACCCCGTGTTTCTGCTACTACATTATGCTTCCCTGAAGGAGAGGAACCTTGTTTCGTCTTATATCTTCTGTAATGCTTAGCATAGTCCTCTGGAGAAGGCGTCTTTCTAAGAACCCGAATATCTCGGGTTGTCAGTGCCTCCAAATTTTCAGTGTTTACCTAGTGTTGAGCCATTTGGACAGAAGTTATCCATATGAATCAAAGAGGAGAAACTGTATGTAGCTCAGTTGTACAGTGGGGATGAAATTGACGTCTTTTGTAAATCAGTGTGAGAAACCACTCAGGCTAGGGGACCAGAGCTCTGCATGCCTGGGAGGAAAATAAACAAGGATCTCCTGTCCACCTTTTTACATGCAAATGAAGATTACTCTCAGAAGATAAGGTCAATCCATATTTGCAAAGTAAAGCTGCCCAGAAGTGTGCGAGAGGACACTGCGTTGTCTGTGATTGTACACCTAGTAAAGATGTTTGCTTCACCAGAGAATCATTTTCAGAATGATTCCTTCAAAGCTCTGTTCCTGAGGTCAGGCACTGTCAACCGAATGTTTTAGGACAATGAAGGGGAAGTCAGAGCACTGTTGCTTCTGGACAATTCCCAGGCTTACCTTTCAGCTGAGTCACTAACCAATGAGGACGGTGGGATAAAGGCATTTTCTTTTTCTTTTCTTTTTCCTTTTTATTTGAAATAGTAAGGTTTTTAAACCGTGTGGAGTTTAATATTAATCTGCCAGTTATCCCTTGTAATTGTCTTCAATAGAAATTATCTATAGATTATATAGTTAGCCATTTAGAACGAATATGGACATAAATATAACGATCTCTTCAATTTTTCTTATAGCCTACTATGGCTTTTACGCTTCAAAGAAAAGAGAAAATTCTTGAAAAGGACTAGAGGTTCCAGGAAGACAAGTTGTAATTCACTTAAAACAAATTTCATCACATATTGTTAATATGGTTAGTGGTAAAAGCATGCACTGAGTCATGTTTTCTTTTATAAAACTCTACAAAATTAAAGGTTTATAATTTAAACCCATAACACCCGATCCCATCCACAGTAATGTCTTGGCTAATATGTTTGAAACACAAAATAAAGAAGAGAAACTATGTAAAATCTAAAGGGCATTTTCTTTCCCCTAAACACTTCAACCTCGATTCACCCAAGGAATCAAGATGTGATCCTGGGCAGCAAACAACTTTATAGGTGGAAGCAACTTGAAGAAGATCTTGCAATTTTTGAATAAGGTCATATGAGCAGGACAAAGAAGGAGAAGGAATTTCTAAAATTAAAACCTACAACACAAAAATGTTGTAATTTCTAACTGGGCCAAGAGTTGGGATAGAGGAATTTGTTTAGCAACTGCGTAGGAAACCTTTACAGAAAGGAATCTGAAGATGTTCTGGAAGGCTTAGCAGAGGGCAATTGTAGATAAATTCTTGAGAAATACAGAGAATTGGAAACCAACTTGGAAGAGAAAGGATGTGGTTAAATGAGAATGAGAAAGAAAAGGATTGCCTCCAAAAACCAAAGTTGTGATGACAAAGGGAGTCGTTTGGAAAAGAGGAAAGACGGGTGGAGAATAACAGCAGGCTGCTGAATTGAAATTATCTCTGCTGTAAGACAGAGTTCGGACTCCCTCCATGATTCTGTTGATGCTACAAAGGAATTTTAAAAGTTTTATTTCGTGCTGAAGGAGATGCAACAGGTAGTAATCAAAGAACAGTTCCAGTGCAGATTCCATTGTAAAAGTGGTAGCTTTTGAAACTGAGGCCTCATAATATTAAGGAGTTGTTAAACATGACTTTGACTTCTGGTTCTAGTAATCAGATTTTTAAAACAGCTTTATTGTGATATAACTCACAAATCATACAATTCACCCATTTGTAGAATGCCAAAAGTCAGTAGTTTTTAGTATATATGTAGAGTTGTACTACTATTATGGCAATCCATTATAAAATTTTTACATCACCCCCAAAACAAACACCAAACCCTTTAGCTGTAACTCCTCATTTCCTATAATTCCCCCCATCAACCCTAAGCAACCACTGATCTACCTTCTTCTCTGTAGAGGACATATCATATAAATGGAATCATACAATATGTGATCTTTTGTGTCTGGTTTCTTTTATTAAGCCTGATGTTTTCAAGCTTCATCTATGTTGTAGCATGTATCGGTACTTCATTTCTATTTTACTGCTGAATAATTTTCCATTGTATGGATAGACCACATTTTGTTTTGTATGGATATACATATTGAAATGTTTAGGGGAAAAATATGGCTTTTATTTTTATTTATTGGCTGGGTTGGGTCTTCGTTGCTGCGTGCAGGCTTTTCTCTAGTTGCAGCGAGTGGGGGCTACTCTTTGTTGCGGTGTGTGGGCTTCTCATTGCGGTGGCTTCTCTTGTTGCGGAGCATGGGCTCTAGGCGCGCAGGCTTCAGTAGCTGTGGCACGCAGGCTCAGTAGTTGTGGCTCGTGGGCTCTAGAGCACGGGCTCTAGATCGCAGGCTCAGTAGTTGTGGTGCACGGGCTTAGTTGGTCCACGGCAGGTGGGATCTTCCCGGACCAGGGCTCGAACCCGTCTCTTGCATTGGCAGGTGGATTCTTAACCACTGCGCCACCAGGAAAGCCCAAAATATGCCTTTTAGATTTTACATAGTTTCTATTCTTAGTGTTTCAAAATGTATGGATTACATTTTTACCATTGTATGGATAAACATATATTGCTGTCGTATGGATAAACAAGATGGATCAGTTAATGGATATTAGGGTTGTTTGGCTATTATGACTAATGCTGCTATGAATATTCATGTACACCTCTTTGTGTGGACATATGTTTTCATTTCTTTTGCATATATACCTAGAGGTGTAATTGCTGGATCATATGGTAACTCTATGTTTAACTGTTTGAGGAACTGCCAGACTATTTTCCAAATAAGCTACACCACTTTATAGTCCCACCAGAAGTGTATAAGGGTTCTAATTACTCCACATTCTTGTTAACACTTGTTATGATCTGTCTCTTTTGTTATCTCCATCATAGTACATGTGACATGGTATCTCATTGTGGTTTTGATTTGCCTTTCCTTGATAGTTAATGATATTGAGCATATTTTCATGTGCTTATTGGCCATTTGTATAAGGATATTAATATCAACTGCAAGATTTATCAAACACTTTGAGGGTGTGATATCAATAGACATTGTCTAATATTTTAAGATTTTCCTGGGTCATTCCTACTGCCTCTTTTCTTTGTACCTATTGCAAGCAAGAGGCACTCTTAAACCTTTCCTCCTGTAGAAGAAACACACATAATCCCTTCTTTGTAAGAAATTGTATGACCATAATGAAATGAGTTTTCTTTTCAAGAATGGAAGTCAATTTTTATTCAAAAGTGCTTGTAAGATAGCTTGAAGGGTAAAAGAAAATGTTTCAAAACAAACCCATTTTTCCTTTCACTGATCTTCATATTCCTGAGCTCTTGGGGAGAAAGAAAAGTTAGAAATTCTCTTAGTGCTAGTTGGTTTTCTTATAGCACATATGAAGACTCAACTGTTTCAACCACTTGTAAAACATTTAGATAAATTCCAGCTGTTAAGTAGTGGTGGTGATTTTGCACATTCCAAAATTATATAAGCAGATGGAGTGATTCAACAGTAAGCTTCTAAATTCTTCTTAAAAAGGTGCTGAGTATAAAACCTCAAATTTCTGATTATGATGTTTAGACCCATAAGTTCCTTTATGACTTCAGTAAAAAAAACTTCAGATAAAGTGATTTCTAAGGGATTTTCCCGAAAAAAAAAAAAAAGTGAAAGCAATATAGTGATTCTGTTGTCGTTGCTATAAAACTTCTTCCATACTCCCTGTCCACTCCCCACCCAACCCCCGGTACCACAGGCTTTGTTTTCACTGTTAGGCTGGGCATCTCATTTTACCTTTGAACGTGGCTCTGCCGAGCCTTTCACTTTGATTTAGCGTGGTACTGAAGCTCCACCCATGAGACTTCTGCCAGTCTCACGTGCTACCTTTGTTACAGGGAGTTGTGGTTCTTGCTCAAGGTAAGTCCACATTTCCCAGGTCTCCTTTTGTACCCACTTGGATTTGGGGGCCAGGGATCCTTATGACCCCACATTTAGTCTTCCTTTGATATAAAAGACAGTGAAATCTGTTCTGGCTTCTTTTATGAGAGGACTTGAGAGTAAAAGTATAAATGTAAAAGTAGGCATGTGATGTACAAATATGAATGTAAAAAGTATGAACTTAGCCATCCTTTGTAGTGACCTCATAGGAGCCTCCAGTAAAGCACTGATACTGCTGTTTGAAATATGACTACAAGTGGATGGAAGGTCATTAGTCCTGCTGATCAACAGCAGATTACTCTTTGAAATTCCTTCCAACGTTGTCTTACATTGACCCCAGTGCCAGGGACTTAGAAGAAAGGAAATCTGCTAGTTTTATCTGCCCACAGTTGACACAGATACATGTGTGCACCAGGCACTGTGCTAAGTGTTTTACACATAATATTTTGTATAACATCATCTCATTAAAACAAAACAGAGAACAGCAGTGCCTGTAAAGTTTGCCAGAAGGGGAACTAAATTAGGGACTGGATGAAGACCCCTATTGGAATACCTTTCTCTGGTGCCTAAGGGCAATTATCTGGGCCTTCTCGTTGCTCCAGCTCCAGGCACAATGCTCTAAGTAGGAGCAACAGCAGTTTGGTGACATCATAAGATCCGCATGGGGGCTATTACAGTGGCCATGGTGGTGAGGAGAGGCTACATCCTTATGAGGTTTACCATCCACATAAATTGCCATCTTAACCAGAGAGAATGCTTAGTAATAGTGTCAACTTTACTCCCCCCAACACATTTCATGTCTTCAACACATATACCAGCCCTGCCCTGCTGTATTTGACTTTGGCCCTGGTCCCGCCATTGGTGATCATATATCAATCTCTCTCTAATACCCCTCCCCTTGCCCTTCCTAATCTTCCTAATCCCTGCCTCCCTGTCCCCCACACTGATTTCCTCCTGTGAACAATATGGATCAAAGAAAGGGAGAAAGTAAGAGAACATTCGTGTTTTATTTTGTTTGTTTGTTTGGTTGGGTTTTTTTGCAGTATGCAGGCCTCACTGTTGTGGCCTCTCCCGTTGCGGAGCACAGGCTCCGGACGCGCAGGCTCAGTGGCCATGGCTCATAGGCCCACCAGCTCCGCGGCATGTGGGATCCTCCCGGACCGGGGCACGAACCCGTGTCCCCTGCTTCGGCAGGCGGACTCTCAACCACTGCGCCACCAGGGAAGCCCAACGTTCGTTTTTTTAATTGGCTAAGAAAACCAAGGAAAAACTCATACTAAACTGGTGCAGGGCTAAGACAAGGCTGTTAAGGAAAGGGAAGCAAGGGTGTTTCCATCACTTGAATTGCTATTTTGGATGGCCTGTTGCCAGTAGAATTTTCTCACCTGCTCTTTCTCCCAAATAATAGTTGTTAGGTGTCTTCCTTCAGAGCCATATCCTGAGATACTTTCCTGGCATCGCAGTTCCCTACTCCTAGAATACTGCCTGGTGTGTGCCTCATCGTGGTGGTCATCATAATGTATATGGATCTTGTTTTATGTTCTTCTTTTCTTTTTTGAGGTCCCTGGGTAGGCATGAACCATAATGTTGTTTTTTAAGGCTTTCCCAAATTTCTTCCCATGAGGATTTTCCTATGTATAGAAGAGTTGGAAAAATTGGACCATGAACACCTCTATACCCTCCAGCAAAATCCAGTGATTAGCTTTTTGTCATGCTTTATGGGCATCATTGTACATTTCTGTGTAATAGTTCATCATATCCATGCATATTATTTATTTAGACAGCCTCTTATTTTGGACATAATCCTTGGTTCCAAATTTCCACAATTATAAGTATGCTTGCTGAAAATCTCTGAGCACACAGATCCTCCTTCCTGAATTTTTAAGGCCCTTGACAGCTGATAAACTGAAACACTGAGTGAGTGCCCCTGAAATATTTGTCTTTGGGAAGGACCCTAAATATACCAATGGAGAATAGAAAGTACGAGAGATTCAGAAGCACACGTTCCTTGAAATTGCAAGGAGTCAAAAACTTCAAGCAGGCGCAGTACCCTGAGACACCGTGAGTGTGTGTGGGGTGAGGGCGTCACTGGAGTCTCCTTGTTCTGCCCTAGGACGTCCACTATGGTGCAACCTCCCTTCCGGAAGCTCTGGTGGCTGGGGCTTGAGTCTGAGGACATCACATCAAGGGACACCTCCTGTGGAGCTTTCTTGGCCCAACTCAGAGCTGATGTCAGGAGGTGGGTGTCTAAGGGACAGGATCCTGGTCAGAAACAGCCCAGTCTTCATCCCTGGAAAAGAAGTCCTCACCCACTGAGTCCACATTCCCATTAATCTCCTGTACCATGTCCCTGGAGAGGACCCTCTTGCTGGGACCCTGACACCCCATGGCTCCTGGGAGAAGTACATAGTCACCAGAAAGAGCACAAGGTCCCCTTCAGCTCCAGATCCATCAAGAACAGTTCTATAAAAGAGGCAGGGGGTAAAGGGACAAAATGGTCGGGCCAAGAACAGGTTTCATGGGGGAGAAGGGGAGCAGGCCTGCATTTGAGATGGGGGGAGACAAACAAGGAGGGTGGGGTGACACGTGTGGGTGACAGAAGAAGGACCCTCTGCAAGTGGCAGGAAGGGCCCCCCAAGAGGAGCACTCAGGAGGGGGTAGGGCACTGCGGGGAGACAGTAGCATCTGTCACACCACCCGGGGCCATCATGACTTTGTCTTCCATGGTTCCCTCAGGAGGAAGGAGAGGAAGTCTGGGGACAGAAAATGCTGAAGGCGACGGAAATCACAATGACAACAGCATCGCCCAAACCCAGTCCCTGCTCCTTAGGACTAAACACTCTAAAAAGAGAAGGCAAATGGGGCTTAATAATATCCCAAATGGTGAGGTCACAGTAAAGGAATAGCGGCCATCCTTCCCTGCTGGCTGTAGGGCTCCTGTCATCCAGGGGCCCTCCCTCCACATTGAACAGGACTCCCCTCCCCACCCGGTCTGAGGCTCCCCTCCCTCACACAGAGAAATCTTGTAACTGGGGGCACTGGCAAGGGACGGGTCACCAAAAGGAACACCCAACCTGGGAAATTCTTTCCTTCACAGCTGAGACTCCATTCCTCCGTGCAAAGACACACAAAGGGGGGATTGGACCACAATAAAGTGCCTGCCAAGCAAGCACACTGCTTCTCTGCTGGCCCTGAAACTGCCCTCTCCGCCCCCAAGAGACACTCTACTGCTGGGAGGCACCGGCCACAAAGAGCCCAGGCCCAGGAAACATTCCCCATTGCCCACTGGCAGGGGCTCCTGCCTCCAGAAGCATCCCTTTCTCGGAGGCAGCAGGTGGAATCCCTTCCCCCGCCTAGAATGCCAAGGTGGCCCGGCCTGGGGAAGCTCCTTCCATTTCCCCAGGCAGCATCCCCAGCAGCCTGCGGTAAACCAAGCAAACCAAAACAGCACCGCAGAGGCTTGGAAATTCATGCTGTCCTCCCAAGCACAGCTCACGGCAGGAGGCCAGGGCCTGCTCGCCAAACCTCAACAGGGGGACTGCAAGCTAGAGCAGCGGTCCCCAACCTTCTTGGCTCCAGGGTCCGGTTTCCATGGAAGACAATTTTCCCACGGACGGGGGGAGCGGGGGTGGTCCAGGCGGTAATGGGAGCCGTGGGAAGCCGCAGACAAAGCTTCGCTCCCTCGCCCGCCCCTCACCTCCTGCTGTGCGGCCGGGTTCCTAACAGGCCTCCGACCAGGATCGGCCCTCGGCCTGGGGTTTGGGGACCCCTGTGCTACAGTACCCAGCTCCAACAGAACCCAGTGTCTCCTGACACGACACCAAAATGTCCAGGACAGAATGGAAGATCATCCTTCATACAAAGAACCAGGAAATTCACAACCTGAATGAGAAAAGACAATCAAGTGACACTAACTCCAAAGTGAATTAGGTGTCAGAATGATCTGACCATGATTGTAAAGCATCGACCGTAAAAATAATTCAGCAAACAAATGTTCACACGGGCTTACTTCTAATAGCCAAAAGCTGGAAGCCACCCCCAGGTCCTTCCACAACTAGAGAAAGCCCACACAGAGCAACAAAGACCCAACGCAGCCAAAAAAATAAAAATTAAATTAAAAAAACAAAAACAACTTAACCCTAATAATCTTTGGTAAATAAAAGCTAGTTTAAGTTTGTTGGTTTAATTAAACATGTTTTCAAAGTTATCAGCATTCAATATAATGCAGATAAACAACTTACAGTCTACCTGGGTTTGTTAGGCAAATAAGTTCACGTTATTTCCGTTGCAAAAATTTGTCTGCAGGAAAAATAGCTTAGTCTGATAGCTGACTCTGTCTAATGACTCATGAAGTTTTCATGAGTAGTTTAAACATAACTGCTGGGAACAAATAATTTAGATAAATGTAAGTGGGATAAGAGTTTTAGGTGAAGTTTTTTTTTTTTGTTTTTTTTTTGTTTTTTTTTTTTTGCGGTATGCGGGCCTCTCACTGCTGTGGCCTCTCCCGCTGCGGAGCACAGGCTCCAGACGCGCAGACCCAGCGGCCACGGCTCATGGGCCCAGCCGCTCCGCGACACGTGGGATCCTCCCGGACCGGGGCACGAACCCGCGCCCCCTGCATCGGCAGGCGGACCCCCAACCACTGCGCCACCAGGGAAGCCCTAGGTGAAGTTTTTAATAGTAATTATGGTTTACGGTACACGTACTTAAAAATAGTTTTCCACATCTCTTTGGTAATTTGAAACCTTAGAATTTTTGCTAATTTAGATTAAATGATGAATAGTAATTAAATATCTAGATCATTTCCAAATAAGATAAAATAATGAAGCATTAATTACCTACTCTTGTCTTATTACAGAGGAACTAAAGATATATGGGTTTATTAGTAAACATGTCTTGTGCTACACTGAAAGCTCACAGCATGAAAAGGCATATGTTTCTAGAAATTATGAAAGATATTTATAAATTTGTCTACCTAAAGAATGCTGGTGTAACAGACAGTACACAATTGCTTACTTCTTAGTTTTCACTAGAAATTAAGGTTTCTAAGGGTTAAAAATTCTAATTAATATATGTAATCAAAACTACTAGAAATAATAAGGGAAATATCTCTGTATGCAAGAAAAGTAGGGTACGTGTTTTTGGCAAGAAAATGTGTAAGGAATGGAGACGCATTTTTGTTGAGGAAATAAAAGTGATTTTGTTCTAAAAGCCAGTTATTTCAGAATGAGAAGGAAGAAAATGAACAAACTAAAATAGACATAGAAAATTACAGAAGGCTTATTTTTTGAAATCTTGGGATAGGAACTTTATGTGTGGTCAAGCTGGCTAAGATTGGAATTAATGTATTTAAGTTAAAAAATGAGTTTAATATCAAAAGTAAGGTGGTACAAAATTAAAATTAGTTTCTTTCTCTGTAAAAGGACAAAGTTTTTTTAGATTATTGGTCTGATCCTGATAAGAGATTATTAAAAGTTTTTCTTTACCTCTTAAGTGATCTGCCTAGAAAGCAAAGATTTTGTGTGTTATCAAAATTATTTTCTGTGCTTTATCAGGTCTTTGATTGGTTTTACTCATAATTAGGTAACCTTCTGCATTTGCCTTTGAAATCTTTTATTGTCAGTTTGGTTAAATGGATAATTATTGTTTCATAATAGTCTGTGATCCTATTTAGTCAAGTGTGCAAACCTTTTTGATATTTTTGATAAAATTCCCCAAATTCAAATTCTAAATGAAGTCTTTTTGCCCTTGAACTAATTTGAGATTTCCAGAAGGCCCTTGGAACATCTTAAAGGATTTGTTCTCCTGCCTTATTTAAAAAAAAAAAAAAAAAGGAGGGGGGAGGGGAAGAGATGTTAAACTAGCTTACTTGGTATATTGAATTACATGGGAAGTACTGTAAAATAAATAATGATAAACCTTCTTAGGTCATAGTATAAGGGTGACTTTTTTAATATAAATTTTCTAGAAACTATAAAATTCCTGAAATTTTGATGTCCTCGTATAATGTTATCAGTCATAATTCTACTTATTATCTTCACTCCACCACTCCTAAAGTAGAAAATTTTTGAACCTCACTCAAGCCATCACACACCGCTGTGGGTTTAGCTAGTTGTAGAAAGCTGGACCAAAAGCACCCTTGAAGACCACAGAAGTGTCCCAAGGATCTTTTTTATCCCACACTAGATGAGAATACTTCCTTGCACATAATTTGATATTCGTGGAATAAACTGATAACAAATTTGAAAAGGGGAATGAGTGAAATTGGAAAAGGGAATGAATGAATTGAAAAAGGGAATGTCTTACCCGTCTGACACTGCCCTGGCATTAACTTAGGTTAGTTATACTCCTTGTGTCTATCTCAGAAGACTAGGCCTGCAAGGTAAGGGAGGCGTGCAAAAATCCCCTACAAGGTTTAGAGACAAGAAAAAGACACAGGACTTCCCTGGTGACGCAGCGGTTAATGAATCCTCCTGCCAATGCAGGGGACACGGGTTCAAGCCCTGGTCTGGGAAGATCCCACATGCCGCAGAGCAACTAAGCCCATGTGCCACAACTACTGAGCCTGCACTCTAGAGCCCACGAGCTGCAACTACTGAAGCCTGTGCACCTAGAGCCCATGCTCTGCAACAAGAGAAGCCACCGCAACGAGAAGCGCATGCACTGCAGCGAAGAGTAGCCCCCGCTCACCGCAACTAGAGAAAGCCCGCATGCAGCAATGGAGATCCAACGCAGCCAAAAACTAAATATTAATTAAATAATTAACTTTTTAAAAAGACACGGTGCTCAAGAAGGGGAATTCTCTATTTTTTTTTTTTTTTTGCAGTACACGGGGCCTTTCACTGTTGTGGCCTCTCCCGTTGCGGAGCACAGGCTCCAGACGTGCAGGCCCAGCAGCCATGGCTCACAGGCCCAGCCACTCTGCGGCATGTGGGATCTTCCCAGACCGGGGCACAAACCGTGTCCCCTGCATCAGCAGGCGGACTCTCAACCACTACGCCACCAGAGAAGTCCCTCTGTAAACATTTTTGACAAGGGTTCTAAAGTGTAATCTTACGCCACTGATATGGAGATTGAAATTTAGATCTTTCTAAGTTAGTTCTTGAGATCCCCTAAGAGCAGGGGATCTCAACCTTGGCTGAAAACTAGAAACACCAGGAGAGCTGTTAAAATCTCCCGATGCCCCAACTCCACCCTCAGCGATTCCAGTCCCATTTGTCTGGGGTTTGGCCCAGGCATTGGTAAGGTTTTAAAGCTCTCCAGGTGATCCTAACGTGTAGTCATCCTGCCAGATGAATGGTTCACAGAGTTCAGCCTTGCAACTGGTGATAAATACACAAGCAAATTC
Source organism: Phocoena phocoena (assembly GCF_963924675.1). Lineage (NCBI taxonomy): Eukaryota > Metazoa > Chordata > Mammalia > Artiodactyla > Phocoenidae > Phocoena > Phocoena phocoena. Next base: position 114,008,973 of record NC_089240.1, on the reverse strand, counting down.
ATTGCCACCTCCCCTCCCTTCAGAGACCCAGTGGGAAAGGAAAGAGAAAATTCCTAGCCAAAGAGGAGAATTAGGGAAATTACTTTTTTACCACTCCTGGCACAGTAAGGGCATGTGTGCACCATGGAAAAGAGGAGTTAATTTTCCCAACAGCTGCAGGTTCTCAGAAACCTGGGCCCTTGCTTTCAGGGCTGGAAGAAGAGCAGGTCAGCAGATTCCAGGCAGGGATCACGTCCACAGTGAGGTTCATACAAAACCCCATTGCTTCAGGCTGTCCCAGGGAGGGGCCCTGGGGTGAGGCAGCTCAGTCACATGGGAAGTGACCAGGAGGGCAGGGGTAAAGGGTCTGCAGGCAAAAATAACCATCAACCCTTGAAAAATACATGAGCAGAAGACATCCATATGTTGTATCTCCAGCGTAGAGCTGGGGCCTGCCTTATGGAAGGGTCGGGAGCAGAATGCGTCAGTCAAGTTTCTATCTAGCAACCAAAGGAAATCTGTGCTCCTCAGCCCTTTCACGTCCCGGTCGGTGGTCATGGAAAGTAGCATAGTCATCTACACACGGGTCACCTGCAGGGGACGAGGAGACGGCGTCCGGATGGACTTGGTGAAAACACCACTGCATTTTCTCTGCATTGGACAATTAAAAGAAAAATAAAATGATAAGTATTCAGGAAAATGTTAAATATTGAATCTGTTTAAAATTCCCAAATAAAATCTGATTAAAAATTTAAAAGAGAAAATTGAACTTGGCTTGAAACCAAGCAGGACACTGAGGGGTCTTCCTGGATACAAATGCCCCTCTGTGTCCCCCTGTTTCTTGCTTGTAGAAGAAAGACTTTCATATCCTAGGTGTTCCGCAGTTCCAAAGAGCAGACTCCAGTAGTGAATGGAACAGTAGAGTCACAGGACCCCTAGTGCCTCCTGAAGGGATAGAGATAATAATCTGACACAGATCTTGGGTTGTTCTTTAGAAAGTAAGACCCTCCCACCATTCCCACCTAGTGGAGGATGCTGACCACGAGCATCTAGACCCAGACTGGTTGGAACCAGAAGGTTGATGACTGAGATTCCTGAGACATCACCCTGTTACCCCTCCACCAGCCAATCAGAAGAAGGTCCACAAGCTTATCGGGCCCCCTGCGGCCTTCATCCCTAACACTGTCATTAAAAACCCTAACCTGAATGCCGTAATGATGAACTGTCCCTCCCGAAATGTCAGTAACTGTCTGGCTCCTTATAGGAGCGAATAAGACCCATTTCTGCCTATTTTCAGCTTTCTTCTCCAATCTCATTTCAAACTTGCCTTGTTAGGTTCAATCCCTTGTTTAACCTTTGGATGCCATTTTGCCTGTTTGCTTTTAGATCCTAATTCTGTCATTCCAGATTAAATTCAGAGTAGCAAAAAGGATAAGGAACCATTTACACCTACCTAGTATAACTCCTAGATTCATTCCTGAGAATATGGTCCTCCAGGTCTGTCCTGGAGGCCCACACGGCGGCTCTGAAAGAGTCTAAACATCTAGAGATCCTTAGGGAAGCCAGTGGGTCTAGAAATGTCTTTCATCCAGACTTTCAGTGTTGCTTAAGAATGCAATGCACTTGATCTAGTTTTGTACATCACGGGTTTTCAAGTGACAGAAAAATTTCGCCATTTGGTTCATTATGATTTTGGAGTAACTGTAATAGCTGATTCACTGAACCGAATTAAGTTATTCACTAATGCTTAGTTTCATTTCACTTAATTTCATTACTGGAAGTTCAGGTAACAGAGCCGTGCCAAGGCTTGTTTCACCCTATCAGACTGTGATCTGTTAACACCTCCTAAGTCAGAATGTCTGAGATTTTTCCCTCTTGGTTTACGATAAACATGGAGTGAGAGTTAGAGTGACAGAGGCACCTTGAGTTTTACCTACTTCCATGTGCTATTTTCCAGTTAGCCCCCCAAGATAGAGAGCTATCTTGCTTCTGCAGATCACAGATCTGTAATGATTCACATTATACTACTTCCCAGATAACCCAGTGTGAACAATTAGTTGTCACATTGCCTGGTATGCAGTCGGCACTTAGAAATATTTTCTGATGAAGATTGAATAAGTGAAATGTTCAAGTTGAGTTTCACTTTAGGTCCCTTTTGTCTTTCTTGGACCTTAGCAAAGAAAACTGCTCAGTATTTTTCTCAAAGCCCTTTATTGGACTTGAAGAGAACACCAAAGTCTTTTCTCTTGATGAAATGACTTTTTTAAACTTTTAATAGGAGCACTTTGTAATTTTGCAATTTTGTTTGTAATTTTTTATGATAATTCGGATAACCAGTCTCTGTATTTTAGGGAAGAACAATGAATACAATAAGCTGAGAAGGCATCACAAATCGAGTGAGGAAGAGGAAGGAGAATATTCTTGACCTTAATGTCACCATCTACATGGATTAATTTTTAAGCTAGCCCCATAAAATAGAACTAATAGTTTGGAGAACGGCGTCATCTGCTTCTCATCAAGATTCAATTCAGTTAGCATTTATTGAATATCTTTCCATTGTGCTCTGGGCAGGTTGAAAGAAATAAAATACACAGTCCTCCTTTTGAGGAGCTAGTAACTCCAAAGGTGCTGGGCTCTCTCAATAGTTTCTTAATTCATTAAGAACTCTGTTCTGGTTTTATATACTCTGAGAAGGCTTTTGCATGAAACACTAATTTCTAGTGTTTACATGCCTTAGAGCTTTGCCTCAGGAGGCAGAGAAAGAGTTGGGGTGTGTGTGAAATTTTTTAGTTGGCCAAGAGTTTCCATTCACTTTGAATCCTCTCTTTCCTTTTTGCTATTTCATGGTGTTTTTTTCTTCTTTTTTCTAAATACAATCAAAGGTTTTTGCTGTATCCCAAAGAAGTTCATGTAAACTTTGCATATGTAAATAGAATTCCCAGCATAGCAGAGTGGAATGCGTGTTACTGTGAGTAAATAACTTTTCCTTCTATTTATTCTCAATGCCCTTTACAACTCTGTGAATTAGCCCTTTATGTGAAATTTTTTTCCAGGGATTTTTAAAAAGACAGGCAACAGCTTTTTACAAGTTGCATTAACCATTCTTAGATAACACATTATAAAGTTTTGGACCCAATTCCAATGTGTGTTTTTTGGGGGAAGTTCCCACAACACCAAGGAGCAGCTGGGTGTCCTACAATTCAACTCAACTCTGACACTATCCACCTGGAGACGGCATCAGCTCCCACAGGTCGGGTCTCAGACCCACGAGACTGCCCTCCACTTCAGACGGCAAGCACAAGCCCAGGTTTTTAACTGCGCTTCTGACTGACTGGCTACAGATTGGACACTGACGATTCTCTCTGTGGGTTTGACTAATTTGCTAGAGCAGCTCCCAGAGCTCAGGGAACCCACTTACTCACTGGATTAGTAACTGATGGCAGCTTCATACCATGCGTGACCAGGTAGCCATTCCAGGGGTCAAACGTCCTTCATCCTTCACCCTTTATCCTTTCTCTTAACAAACCACGTGTTTGTGTGAGCCAGGGCCACTCTAGCAAACCCCTTTTCTCTGACACCGACTAAGGGTTCTGGTCACTGTGTCCAACGTGTGGAGGGCGTCCCCACACCACCGAGCAACTCTCAGACACCAACTAACCTTGGCATGAATCTAATAAGAAAAGCGCTTGAGCTACGTGACAAAAAACTATAAAACTTTAAAGTCCTAAATTAAAGGGTGGGAAACAATTCTATAAAAACAGAATTTTTAAAAAATGTTTATTTATTTGGTTGCATCAGGTCTTAGTTGCGGCAGTCGGGCTCCTTAGTTGTGGCTCGCCGGCTCCTTAGTTGTGGCACACAAACTCTTAGTTGTGGCATGCATGTGGGATCTAGTTCCCGTACCAGGGATCAAGACGGGGCTCCCTGCATTGGGAGTGTGGAGTCTTAACCACTGCTCCACCAGGGAAGTCCCATAATTATTTTATATTAACCTGTACATTTAATGTTATTCCCCTCTAAAAATGACAGTGGAAAGAATTTGACAAGATGATTCTGATATTTTTCAAGAAGAGAAAAATACAGAAGTAGAAAAGAAATTCTGAAAAAGAAGACATAAAGAGGAAAATGATATAACAAATATGTTTTTAATAAAGGTATATTAAAAGAGTTTGGTATTGAAAAAGGAATAGATAATTAAATCAATTGAAACAAATGAGATTCCAGTATGATTCATATGTAAACTGTAATTTAAGATACAAAGAAGACAAGTAGAGTAATCAGTAGATGGCTTTGAGATAATGGCTATCATTTGAGAACAAAACGTATTTTATTACATTTTACATAAAAATACAAATACAGAAAAAAATAGGTAACAGTTCTACAGTCTTGCGGTGGGAATATCATTCTAAGTAAGTACTAGAAAGAAAGGGAAATGAAAAGCAACTTAAAGGGAGTAATATTTGTAAGATATAAAATAACAGTGTTACTATCCATCATGTTGGATACATACTGGATACATACAATACATAAAAAGCTTCAGCAAATCTGTAAGAAGACAAACAATCCAACAGAAAAGGGTCAAAATGCATGACACAGTAGTTTAGAGAAAAATAAATTAAAATGGTAAAATAACCATTTGAAGAGATGGTCAACTTCATTAATAATCAAAAACGTGTAAATTAAAACAAGACACCACTTATACCATCAGATTTTGAAGAATTCTAGATTGAATACACAGTTTGGTGAATGGGCTGGACAATCAGGTACTTTTAAGCACTGTTAGTGGAAATGTAAACAATGATTACCTCTGTGGAAGGCAGTGTGGACCCTCTGGTCCGGTACGTGGCATATGGTAGGCATGTGATAATTATCCGTTGACTTAACGCAGGATTACTTTTGTGAATGGAAAGAGCATGGACTTTGCTATCAGACAGAGTTGAATTTTATTCCTGGCCCCGCCATTTATTTACTAAGTAAACTTGAAGCGATTTACTTCTTTATGCTCCAACTTCCTTTTCTAGAAAATGGAGCTACTTCCTATTAGAATTGTGACAAATAATGAAACAACGTACACAGGGTTTCATCTTATGGCTGCCAAGTTTATGTGCCGGAAAAATGGAAGACACTATTCTCTCCCAAAGATTTCCCTGGCTACCCAAGAGAATTCCATATCCTCAGAAAAGTTTACCCAGCCTCCTTTCACATTCTCCTTCCTGGTCATCCAAGCACCTCGCTGTTTAAATCCAGCCATCCTAAATCTGCCCTTTGATTCTTCTCTTTCATGCTGCCAAGAGTTCATTCAAATCTTCCAATGAAGGATGATTTTCCACCATCACATCAGCCTTTTAATAGACTCACCAACATTGCCTTTTGTGGGTTGAATTTTGTCCCCCAAAAAGATATGTTCAAGTCTTAACCCCTGCCTCCTGGGAATGTCACCTTATTTGGAAATAAGTTCTTTGCAGATGGAATCAAGTTAAGACGAGGTCAAGATGGAGTAAAGCAGGCCCTGACCCAACGTGACTTGGTGTCCTTATAAAAAGAGGAAATTCGGGCACAGGCACGCGCTGGGCGAGCGCAACGTGATGATGGAGGCCAAGGGTGGAGCAAGGTGCTTCCAAGCCCAAGGATCCCAAGGACGGCTGGTAACCACCACGAGCCAGGAAGAGGCAAGGAAGTAGCCTCTCCTAGAGCTCTCAGAGGGAACACAGGCCTGCTGACACCTTTGTCCCAGACTTCCAGGCTCCAGAACTGTGAGAGATTAAATTCCTTCTACTGAGTCTGTGGTACTTTGGTGAGACAGCCCTACGAGACTAACACACTGCCCCCAAAAGGTCATTTGACTCCGATTTTTGGCTTAGTAATAATCTGTGGATCAGATGGAGGCAGCACCAGGTTTTGATAATTCTGGATAAATCCGCTAAAATATAATCTTGGTTTTCCAACATGCAGCCAGGCTTAGAAAAGGGGAGAATATTTAAGGATGAGATGGGTTAAAAAAAAATTCTAAGGAAACAAAGCAACAACCTAGTTGTCTCAGGCTGCCTGGCCTCAGGAAAGATGGTTTCAGGGGTAGATTCCCCACCAGGGAGCCCCAAAGCCCCACATTTCCCTGGCAGCGTGCCAGAGGGTGGTACGTTCTTAGTGTCCGTTCAGGTGCTTCTGGGGCTGCCAGGTTCTTTTCTGCTATGCTGCCTAGTGGGGAGGATGTCTCCCATGGGGGACAGGGACACGACAGCAGAGCAACTTCACCATCATGTCTCACGGCACAGGGTCGCATCCCAGATACGTGTCAGTCTTGCCCTGACAAGGGGAACAGAATTATCATGATGAGTTCAGAATAACTGACACTCACACAGGTGCTGCGTTCCTTGAACACTTGCTACAGGTCCTCGTGTTGGGACTCAAGCCTCAGTGTCTGCTGGATGACCGTCTCCTGCCAGCCATGGTGCCGGCACCGCCACTGCCTCTGATTAGGCCCCAGCTCTCTGTGCTGCTCAGTGGCAGCTGAAGCTTCTGTCCCCACCATCCTCACTGCTCTTCAGTGAGGTTCCTGGAGGGGCAGCTTGCTTTCTCGGGGCTTACTGTTAGCTTTAAGAACTCGGGATGAATTACGGCAGAGCTGCACCTGAGGATTACTTGGTGGCTCCACCCACGGTCACACCAAAAGTGAATCTTTTTATGAATGATTAGGACACAATCAAGGACAGAGCCCAGGTACACTTCAGCCCTCCTCCTGTTACCGACCAGGGTTCTTGGCCTTCCCCAATCAATAGAAATTGACTAGAGGCCAGACAAGAAATTCAGGCAAGGCTTCAGTGGGGCCCCTGCTACAGCAGGGGGGAGCGAGAACAAGTAGCGGGTTCCCTCACTCACTCCTGGGGGGCAGGCGAGCTGGTTCCTTATATGGGGAGGGTAGGGGTGTGTCCAGGGGTTTGGCTTAGGTGGTGTGCCCACCCCTTTGGTGGTGTCGAGTGCCGGGGGCGTGTGCAGTACCCTGTTTTTGCTTCAGCTCTTCAGAAGTGGCAGCTGGTTGTTTTGGCTTTTTTGTAGCTTTTTGTCCGTAATCTGCCCCCACTGCGCATGCGTGCAGTGATTTTTAGTCCCATGTAGTTTCGTTGTATTTTGTTGCTCCTGGAGACATCTGTCCAGGTGCAAGCTCTGCAGCCCTGCAGCAAAGGGGCCCAGGTCCCAGCCTACCTCATTTCTAGTCCTAGAGAAGATTCCTTAAGACATGCCTCCCAGAGGTCAAAGGAAGCTTTCTCGGTGGGGGAAGAAGGGGCCATTAAAAAAATTTATTAGCATCAAAATTCTTACCATGTCTCCCAGCAGGTCTAGCAAATTCTCTAATGCATAGGATTTGTGGTGCATGCCTTTATAATCCTAATGTTCCTCTGTTACCTACACACATTGGGCCCCTAGCCCAGACCTTCCTGGGCACACAGGTATTGGAGAGAAGATTGGAAGCCAAAGTGGACTCAGCCTGGAGAAACCGGAAATTTATGACAGCATCCTGAATATGTTCAACATATTAGTACAGAAGGATAAAGTTTTCTGGAATTAGAATTCTTACAATTAAAAATGACACCTGGGGCTTCCCTGGTGGCACAGTGGTTGGGAGTCCGCCTGCCGATGCAGGGGACACAGGTTCGTGCCCCGGTCCGGGAAGATCCCACATGCCGCGGAGCGGCTGGGCCCGTGAGCCATGGCCGCTGGGCCTGTGCGTCCGGAGCCTGTGCTCCGCAACGGGAGAGGCCACAACAGTAAGAGGCCTGCGTACCGCAAAAAAAAAGACACCTGTATCTTAACCTTGAGGCAATTTTGACATATTATAAGGGTCAGAGTAGTAGCCAGGAACTGGAAGGTTTCCCTAGGCAGTCAAGGGTGTTTTATTACCTCATCTAATTTAAAGAATGATGTATTACCCCTACTCTAGTGACTATTTTGCGTTATGGGAGATTCACTTTTTATTGGTCACAGCTTTAGGAAATATCACAAAGGGGGAGTGAGCACGTATGCGTCCCAAAATCCAGAGAGGAGAATGCTAAAAATCAGAGCCAAGGGCCACTTAAAGCTTCACATGCTTTCCCCCTGAGTTTGATGCCAGTAACGGAAAAACAGCGTTGTGTGCCTTGAGTGGAGATTCTAATGAGACGGTACAGCAGTGACCCCGAGGCTGTTCTCCCTGGGATTTTTGTGAATTAAGAAACTAAGACTACCAGAGGGGAAAACTTTCCCAGTGGATAGCTCTTCTAGCTTGAAAACTATTAGTCCAACTAAAAACTGAAATTTTAAAAACAAAGGAGGTAGGGGCAAGGTGACATCAGGCACACATGCTCCACTAGAGATAGAGTGTGCATAACAGGGCCTAGAGAGCATCCTTCTAATACACGTTTGCCTGAAGACAGAGAGCTATCTGGTGGGAAATTGTATGAGTGAGGATGTGAGAAGCACGTCTTCGATTGTTTTGGATACATTTTCCCTTTTCTAAAATCATGGTCTAAAAATCTTGCAATATTGTGATTTCATTTGTCAAGTGGGAAACCCCAAAGTGGAGGTGACGGATTTCAGGAAGTCCTCACAAACCTTCCAATTCTGTTTCTAAAACTCTGCTGCTTCTGCCATAAATCCTAAGACAGGAGACTCACACAAGTTAATTTTATTCTGAAGAGAAACACAGTGGAAGACAGAGGTCTGAGTTGTCTCATCTCCAGTGGAGTTGGAGCTGATAAGATTTTACTTAAAAATTTGCTACTTCGGGGCTTCCCTGGTGGCTCAGTGGTTGAGAGTCCGCCGGCCGATGCAGGGGACATGGGTCTGGGAAGATCCCACATGCCACGGAGCGCCTGGGCCCGTGAGCCGTGGCCGCTGAGCCTGCGCGTCCAGAGCCTGTGCTCCGCAACGGGAGAGGCCGCAACAGTGAGAGGCCCGCGTACCGCAAAAAAAAAAAAAAAAAGATTCGCTACTTCTATCCTGCTTTATTTACTGGAAAACTGGTATAAATCCTGAAATAGAGGGAAAATAAAAAGGAAATGGTCTCTTCTTTCCCACTGGATATTTTCCCTGCTACAGCTCTTCTCTCTCAATTACACACACACACACACACACACACACACACACACACACACACCCATTTCGTTGGCCTTTCTATGGAGGTGAAGGGTACCTGTCTGGAGTTTCTGTCTCGTCCGTACTGCTGAGTCCATCAGAGTTTAGAGTGGGACACAGAAACCACCGAAGGCAATTCACGTAGAAAGGGATTTAAGGCAAGATATTCTGTTAACAAACTCTTTGCAAGAAAACAATTTGGAAGTTTAAAACAAAACAAACAAACAGAAAACCCCAACTAAACATGCAATTACTATATGGCCAAGCAATTACACTCTTGGGCTAAGTGAAAACTATAGTCACACAAAAACCTGTACGTGAATGTTCATAACAGCTTTATCTGTAGCAGCCCCAGACGAGAAGCAGCCCAAATACCCTTCAATGCGTGAATGGCTGCACAAACCTGGGGCATCCACACCATGGATTGCTACTCAACAATAAAAAGGGATGGACTGCTGATACACACAACTGGGATGGACCCCCAGGAAACTTCGGCTCAGTGAAAAAAGCCAGTTCCCAAAGACTGCAAGCTGTATGAGTTCATTTATAATACTTTTTGAAGTGACAAAACTTGAGAAGTAAAGGGCAGATTAGTGGTTTCCAGGGATGAGAGATGGGGCTGTAAAAGGGCAGCAGGAGGCATCCTTGTGTTGCCAGATATTCTGTATTTTGATCTTGGTGGTAGATAAACGAACCTATACATGTGATAAAATGGCATAAAGCTAAACACACGTATGCACAAATGAGTACAGGTAAAACTGGGGAAATCTGCATAATAGAAGCCAATTGTATCAATGTCAATATCCTGCTTGTGATGTTGCACTGTAGTTTTTGAGCATGTGACCATGGGGGAAATTGGGTAAAGGGTGCATGGCATGTCACTGCATTATTTCTTACAAATACATTTTAATCTACAATGATTCCAGTAAAAACCTTGGTTTAGAAAAAAAAAACTTTGTAAGGAGTGGAGGAACAGAGGCTAGAGGGCTATCACTGGGCTGTTGATGTCAAGGGCACACCCCCAGAACTCCAAGCCAGAATTTAGGAAGCTGCTGCCGCCACCGCCCTGACCGGCTCCGGTACTCATGCAACTTGTGACAGACCTAAACTTGGAACCTAGCTGCCGAAAACTTTTCTACTATGTGACCAGCAGGAGAAAGATGGTGCCTGTTTCCCTTCCACCTGTCACAGTCTGACTGGTGGAACTCAATTTCCAAAACCCTGGATGCAACATAACCTGGGAAATGTGGGCTTTAGCACTTCAGTTTTTCCAAATAGAATATGGAATGGAGTTGGAAGAGCCAATCATGGTTTTTACCCTAACCAGCTACTAGCTATGTGACCTCGGCAACGCTTTTTACAAATTGCAATCACCATTCTTAGATGACATGTTATATAAGGTTCTGGACACAATTCCAACGTGTTTTGGGGAGGGTTTCCCATACCACCAAGGAACATCAGCTGGGTGTGTCCTAACAACGCAACTCAATTTTTTTTTTTGGCCAGGGATTGACCCCACGCCCCCTGCAGTGGAAGCGTGGTGTCTTAACCACTGGACCGCCAGGGAAGTCCCAGCGTAACTCAATTCTGACACTTGTTACCAGGAGGTAGCCGCCTCTAAGCCAAGGAGAGAGGCTACAGAAGGAACCAACCCTGCTAACACCTGATCTTGTTCTTCCAGCCTCCAGAACTGTGAGGAAACAAAATTCTGTTGTTTAAGCTCTCAATCTGTAGCAGCCTCAGCAAACCAATATACTGCTCTACCACTGTTCTCGGGCCCTCTCCAGATTCTGGGACAGCAAGACCATAGAAATGACTGTCGCTCCCACAAGACTCCTAGGCGAGCAAAGCTTTTTATTGGAAGGAGAGCTGGTGCACGAGGGAGAAGGTATGAAAGAATGCCAGCTCCCGGAGGACTTTCAGGGAAGGGGTTTTAAAGGCCATGTGAGGGAGGGGATGCAGGAGCCTGTGCTCAGGTCTTCAATTCGCTGGCATCAAGGTGAAGTTTAGAGCATCATCAACCATCTGGTTTCAATAGGTCTGGGGTCCACATGCTTGTAGTCAGCAGTTTTCGTCTGCTTCCTGCAAAAACAACTTAGGAATGTGTGTCAGGCCTTTATCTATATCTTTCAGGGAACCGGCAGTTCAGTGGTTCTGCTAGGTGGCGGTTTTACAGTCCTGCTTTTGTTCTTTGGAAACTATGTACATTCATCAGTGGAACAGAGATAATCTTCTACTCCTGTGGGTCTCTGGTTATTGTCTCAGAAGGCCAAGCCTTTAGGTGCTTTGTTTTACTGGGCCTGTCAAGCCCACTAACTCAAGGCCATTCCCCGGTCCTTTTCCAAAATGGCTGTACTCCTGTCTTCCTGTCTCATCACCTTTCTTCAGAGAATTTTTCTAGAGAAATTTCCTTCTTTTTAAACCTCCCACTGTACTTCTGAACTATCATTTCCCTCAATATTTTGTAATTATTTTATTTGCAGGCCCTAAAATATAATTGCTTTTCTTTCCATGGGTCTTCCACTGTCATGCTTCTTACCAGGACAGGCCAGCAGTGTGATCAGAGGTCTCGGCTGCCGGATAAACTTGGCACGTCCTCCCTAAGGAACCATTTTTTTCAGCAATTTGGGGGAATGTTAAATAATTTATCTGCAAATTAATTCAAAGCATATTTATATTAAAACAAACATAAGTTTCTAATAGAATCTAGTAGATTTCAAAGACATTTCTTGCTTATAGTGAGTTGCCCTAGTGAGAAGGTTTCCTCTCCTCTGCCTCTGTTCACCAGTGATGCAGCCCTCTGCTGGGGCTAGTAACAGACCTTCCTTTAGTCATTCTCTGAATGGAACGGACAGGGGAGAGGCAAGTGAATCCAGAGACAAGTCTATCCATAAAGTTAAGGCATATTGCTGACATGCTTAGGGGACAGAGAGATTTTTAATGAAATCCTGAGCTCTTCTATTTTGGGATTTGAAGGGTGTAAGGGTCTTTCTCCCCACCCCCACCCCCATTTTTTGTACGGGCCCTGCCAGCATGCGGGATCCTAGTTCCCCGACCAGGGATCGAACCTGCGCCCCCGCCTGCAGTGGAACCGCGGAGTCTTGACCACTGGACCGCCAGGGAAGTCCCAAGTCTGTAAGGGTCTTGCAGGTTAGGTTGGGCACCTCCTAGTCACTCAGTTTGTGATTTCAAGCGCTGGTCTGTGCTGATCCGTTGGGGAGAGGAATATGTACAGTGCAGAGAAGCAGAGCAGTGGGCACTAGGAAGTTCCTCTCTCCTCCCTGGTTCCGGCCAATGCTTAGGTACACACACCTGCTACCCTGCCAGCGTCTGAGTCAGCTCCTCTCCTCTCCCTGCCCTATGTGCAACTGCCACACGGAAGCCAAATTCGACAGACGTCAAGCTGGGACGCCACCTTGCATCTGAATTACTTTTTGAAATTCGGCATGTCCAGGTTTACTGACCTGTGCAGTCTTTTCAACATTTCCTTCTGCTGCATATGGTTGGGGTCAGAAACTTTCGTCTTGCTCTGCCAGTCCTCTGACTACAGCATTTTGAATCGAGTTACTTGGAATCTCGTGCCTGGTTCCAAGCCTCAGAAAAACGCGAGAAGATCCAGAAAGCAGGTTATGCGTGAGGCCGGTCATTGTCCCTATCCGTGACCCCATTCAGGGCCCTTGTAACGCTAGTGCCCTTCAGGAAACAGAGAACCAGACTCCTCAAAGGGCATTGCAGCAGGTTTCCAGGAATTACTTATCAAAGCCGATGACCCAGGGGCCGTGACCCCTAGATTCGGACGGGATTCAGGGCTTTCTCCTAAGGGAAAGGTCTGCCCCTACTTCTTCCCAGGATCCTCGGATAGTGTGACGATTCCTGGGAGATTCAGGAGGGTGGAGGGGAGGACGTGCAGCGTGAGATGGTGAAGTCAGGCCGCCGACGGCCCGCCCCGTCTACTGCCAGCCCTTGCAAGCGGCATGCCTGGCGTAAAGACCCGGCATCCCAGCCTCTCCTGAGGATCTGGATAAGCCCGCGCAGGCGCGCCCGACGGCCCACCTGAAGCGCGCGCTGCCGGAAGTGGGCGTGGCCTTCCGGCGTGGGGGCGGGGCCTGCCGCCGGCGCGTCGGCGCGTCGTGCGGTTCTGCAGCTGACGCTGCGCTCGCCAGGCCGCAGTTCGGCCGCCCCGCCCCCGGCCCGCCCCGCCGGCCTCCCAGGCGGCCTTGTCAGAGTGCGGCGGCGGGCGGCGCGGGGCTGGTCCTTGCAGCCGGCGAGGAGGCTCCTGCGGCACACCCCCGTCGGTCGGCGCCTCTCTTCAGCGCGCGCAGACGTGGCCCAGGCAGCGGCGTGCTGCCCCAGCGCCCGCGGCTCTGGGGACGGCGAGACTGGCAAGCCCAGGAAGGTGGCGCTCATCACGGGCATCACGGGCCAGGTGAGCAGAGGCGGGGGCCGCGGGCACGTGTGCGCTCGGGGCGCCGCGGGGGCGGCCGCGAGGGCGCCGGGAGCTCGGGCCGCGAGGAGGCCGGTGCCAGCGCGCGGGGTTCCCTTGCTGCCCGGTCCCCTCGCCCGGATCCCAGGTCGCGGAGGAAGTAAGACGGAGCGGTGCTGTGCAGTCGCAGACCAGGAAATGTTTTCTTGTTTTGTGTTTTCTTACACGTTATAAGCCCACCTCGCAGGAACTTCCAAGACCAAGGCCGCACGTGGGGCAGGCTGGTCTGGGCTCGGGCCAGGTACCCTCCCTGCCCCAGACCCTCAGGAGTGTCCGGAGCCCGGCCCGCGAGCGGCGGGCGGCGCCGGGCTGGGCCTCTCGGGTCCCCCTGGGCGGTGGCGGTGCCGACACCCAGGAAGTGATGGGGTGAATAAAGGTGATAATCCTAATGCGCACGCAGGCTGTGCTTATTACGCGCAGTCACTTGGCTGATAGGACCTCATTTAGTTTTCCCAGCTGCTCTTTGAGGCGGTGCTCTTATGATCTCCACTTCACAGATTGGGAAACCGAGGCCCGCGGTCAAAGCGCTAGGAAGTGTCCAGTTGGGATTCACACTGCTCTCAGACTCTGGCAGGAGAAAAGAGGTAGAAACTGTCTAGATGTACAGCCAAAGGGCATTAGACAGTTGTAACTGCTGGATACCTGATTACTTCTTAGTTACTCATGCATCGTGCTGTGTTTAAGGTAATTACAGTAAACCCCGTTTTGAAAACTGGTGGGAGGGGTGTGGGGGAGGCACAGGGATCTGAGGCTGAGTAAGAGAACCCTCAAAGTCAGTCAAGGGCCTGCATACTTTCAATATTATGGAGAAATTAGTTAAGCAGTTCATGTAACTCTGTTGGTATGGCTTATGCCTACGGAAGCGCCAGCAGCGTGAATCCATGCAGGTTAGAAGGGAAGCCTTATTTAGAGCCGGGAGTGCAGTGGTTGGGTTGGTGCTGAGTGGCCTCCTCCAGGCTGTCTTCCTGAGCTACTCCCTGGCCAGACAGTTTTGGCTCCCCACTTCATTTCCACCTTAAAACCCCTGCTTGAGGGTCAGGCTCCTTCTAACCTCTGCACCAGTATCTCCCACTTCCCTCCAACTCCACCCTGTGCATTGTCCCCTCATTTGTTGGGTGTTGTGCTGGCTTCTGCAGCCCCTGGCACAGTGCTGAACTCTGGTTGCCACGTAAATCCCTGCTGGTGGAGTTTACTGCTCTGCTTCGCATTTATCTCCCAGGACAGTGACTCCCGCCGTGGGTCTCGGAGTGCTGTGAGGTTAATGCAAAGGGTCTGGAGAGCCATACCTGCTGTCCAGTTTCTTAGTCGTGTTGGGTGAGAGCTTGTTGAGCTACTCACTCTGCTGAACATTTTATATATTCCTATGTAAGAGGCAGGTACAGTTTTTGTCCCCATTTTACACCTGGCTTAGTAAGTAAGGTTAAGTATGTTCCCTGAAGGCGCACACCTCATGAGTGTCAGGGCTGAGATCTGAACCCAAGAGTTGCTGTAGCCATTTTGTTATACTGCGTCTGTGGTAAGCCACCCACATTAAGTTACAGCCCTGTGTGTGTGTGTGTGTGTGTGTGTGTGTGTGTGTGAGAGAGAGAGAGAGAGAGAGATTGAGAGAGACAGAGACAGAGACAGAGACGGGGGAGTAGGGGAGAGAGAGGGACTGTTTTACTCTAAGAAGAGGTCTCAGATTCAAGGTGAGGTTGAAACCGCTGCTCTGGCCCTTAGGGCTGTCGTGGCCTTTGTGCCAAGATGGGCTCTTGCATGGGTCGTCCCACGTTCGCCCTTGAGAGTGCATGCAGGTGGCCAGGGTGCCTGTCTGCTGTGCATCTCTAGTGCTCACTGCCAGCAGTCACTCCAGCTTTCTTCCTCCTGTCTCTTCCTGACAGTAGTTGTGAATCATTCCCGGAGTTTTTTTTACCTTGTTAAATCACCTCGAAGAAAACCAGGCTGTGCTCTGCATTGCTGCTTCAAGGCCCTCTGCCAGCCATCCCCAGGGCTCACCTCATGGTCTAATTATGCTTGCTCTTTGCTACACCCGGGGAAATGTTATTGCTGGTCCCTGAATATTGCTGCCTTGTACCTCCGTGGGGTCATTATTTTGCACCTGAATGCCCTCACAAGTCTTACTCCTTTTAACTCAGCTAAAAGCCTCAGCCAAATGCAATCATTCCAGGCTTTGTATTTTCAATTCTTTGTATTTACAGATGTGCAATCCATGTTGGCTACATAGATAGTTTACATAGCTTAGTTCTTTGGTTTCTTAACTCCTTTAGGGTAGAAACCTTCTTTTGAGCTTACTACCTCCCATGTGGCTTCACCTGGTGGGCTTCCAAAATGTTGACTTACTCTTCCCATGAACAGAACTTGTCTCTACTGTGTGCCTGCAGGGTGCAAGGCTTGCTTTGTGGCTGCTGGGAGCCAGAGCCTACGTAAGCTGTACTCTCTGCCCTCCAGGATCTCACAGTTTTTGAGGGACTTAATGCACATGTCAAAGTCCGTATTTTACAAATATGTTAGGGGCCGCATGCCTTGTTCATCCAACCTCACCGAATGCTGGCAGTAGCAGGGGCTGTGTTTGGGGAGAACAGCGTGTACAGGAGTGCAGAGAGGGGAGAGTTTGGGGGGCCATGAGGACCAAACATAGTAATAATGGGAGGAAAGAGAATTTATTACATTTTGTACCCCTTGCTTATTTCCAAAAAGATTCTGAGGTGACTTCAATAAAAAAAAAAAAACACAGCGTTGGACCATCCTAAGAAGAATGAAAAAAATAGGAGTCTGCAGTGAAGGCTGTAGAAAGATGGAGGTAGTGTCCCCAGCACTGAGGACACCTGCCAGGTGGGCATGAAATTCAGCTTTGAGCTTCCTGACCGTCGAGGCAGAGTGGGTGGGCATGTGGAACTTTGTTAGTACTGAACTCTCGGGGGGACACAGCAACCTGATGCACAATGAGCTCGATAGAGTCATCTCCTCAGGACGCTCTTGTTACCCTGACGGACTGTGGGAGCACATTTTTCGGTACGTGGAGACTTCAGAGAACTGAATGGTCAGCGTTTGTGAATTTTTCCCTTTCTGATATCTGTTATGTCAAGCTAGTCTCTGCCAGGAGCATAGGCAAGTTGGAACTGTAGATTACCTTGTCAGGTGTCCTCGGTACGAAATTAATATTGGTGTTTTAAATATGGAAGAACTGACACGTTGAGGTCCTCCACACCTGCAAGTAGCCTAGGTTTTCCTTAGGAAGCGCTTTAGTTGTGGTCAGACATCTAAGCAAACACCAAGTCCAGAGTTCTGCGCCATGACACATGGAAGGCAAAGTGTTTATCTTTAAATGGTTGGAAAGTTAGTCCTGGTCAAGAGGAGTTAACTTGTCTGCTGTTGGCAGACAACACATTTTTACCAAGTCTTGCGTAGAGGAAAGAGATGGACCCTTTGAGCTGTCAGGCAGATTATTTAAGCCGTAATATTTTGTTTCAGAATTTTATTTTTATGGCCTTATTTTTTATTTTCACTAATTTAATTATTTTCTTTTGAGCATCTAGCTGCCATCAGACAACCATAGCCTTTAAAGAGAGCATGTTTAAAACAGATACCCAGATTCCCTAGACTTAGGTGGCTCTCACAGGCTTTATCTTCTTCATTTAAGATGCTGGAAAATGGTAATTGAGAATTGGCAGGAAGTACCATTCTTTCCACAGTTTTCCTTATCCCTTTTAAATAATGCTTCAATGGGATCATAATAGATGACGGGGATATTACATCTTCTGGTTTTACTTTCTAATCCATATTTGGTGTCCCACAAATTTCTGCATTCCAGTATTGGCATCAGAATCATCACTTGTGTAGATAGAGATTTCGTGAAATGTGATGAAGTCTATTAAAATAAGCCTATTTGATTGGTAATGGCTACATGGAATTGCGGAGCCAAAGCTGTGTCCAGTTCAAGGGAGAGGCCCATGATAGATTAGTGATGTCTGCCTGGGAGAGGGATGGGAGTGATGGCACAGTGCTATGTCTTTACAGGATTGTGAATCCTTGGGTTTAGGAAAAAAGTGTCTTAATCACTTATCCCCTATATCTAGCATAACTGGTAAAGGTTAGGTACTCAAAATATTTCATAATTAAGTCTTTACTTACTGATGTTTATTATCTTGCAGAAAACTTGCCTGGAAGTTGTAGAAGTCTGTAGAAATGAGAACAGAATGCAGTTGTTGTTGGTTGGGTAGAAGCAAGGCATTTCAGGGTACTGTGGGGGAATTGGACAGTGTATACCCAACATAGTTGCAATTTAGGAGATAAAATGATTTGTTGTAACTTCAGATTTAAAGGATTTAGAAAATACCCATTTCAGGGGAAAAAAAGTAACGTATCCAGTTTTGTATGATAGATTTCCTACCGTTTTTGTACTCATGTTAACCATTGAATTAAAAAAAAATATTCCATTGTCGTGTGCGTTGAGATCTTCATACTGGAGTTAAATAACCATCATTGTGTGGAGGAGGAGGGGAGGCTGAGAAGGTGTGATTCCCCAGGTCACACAGCCGGTTAGCACGGGGGCTAGGACTGATCAACACTGTCCTTCACTGACAGCAAAGGGGCTGCTTTGAGCCAGAAAAATTGGGGTAAAGGAGTCTATGGTAGTGAAATGTGGAGGATGGTGTTCTGTAAAGTTGAATAATAATAAATTACACCTGAAAAGCCATCAAATCTATTTCAGTATTTAAGGAAAAGGTGACTTTATGTTAAGTTTTATAACATTTAACATCTTATTTTGACAAAATTTTTGCAGTTTGAAAAGATTGAGAGGCAATTAAATAGGAGTCTTTAGTATTTAACTTACAAAGGAAAATTAATAAAATACAGGGACTAGAAAAGGTGGTTCACGTTCGGCCATTCCTTAGAGAACTCGGACACTCCCTTCATTGGAGGCGTATGCTGTCCCGAGCTAGAGTTGCCTCCGGAGCCTGCAGACTTCTTGAGCACGGCCTGTCTCCCCGTTACGCGCGAAAGCCCAGTGCTTCTGTCTCCATGTGGGGCTTCGGGACTCCAGGGCTGAAATCAAGGGGAGTTTTATTAGTTACCACCTGATCGCTGAGATGAACTAGAAGAACTGCTAATTGTCCTTGTGATCTTGAACGGCTTTCTTTGAGGTGTGGAGTTCTCAACTTGCCTGTCCTTTGAAGCAGCCTTTCCTCAACTTTTGTTAGAGGTTTTCACTGAACTGGGATTATTTGGCTATGATTCCATGTAAAGAATCAGGCTTAAGGAGTGAGGCAAAATGTTTGCCTTTAACCAGGATTCTGGACACTTGGTAGATAATTATTTGGGGGGAGGACACAAAAAAAATTTACTGACATTGATAGAATGATTGCTGTGTGCCAGGCAGTGTGCCCAGCATTTTATATAAATTATCTCATTTAACTGTGGGTGGTAGGTATTTTTACTGTCCTCCCTATACCGAGCAAGGAAACTGAGATTTGGAGAACTTCAGACTTGCCTGAGAACCTCTTGCACCAGTCTTTTCTCAGGACCTTCTCTCCTGTGTCAAGTCAGACTAGCTCTGTTGGCCAGATTGTTGACAAACTGTACAAGTTCACTGCTCTTGAGAAGCAGGTTGTTTTTAAAGGCTACTTTTTGATTAGTGCTTTACCATGCTGTTTAGGTGATATTAACATTACTAGCCTGTGTGTCTAGGAGAAGTCTGGGGTGAGGGGGGGAAGGGGGGTGGAGGGCTGCTCTCTGAAGCCTGCTGAAGACCCCTGGTGGCTTCTTCCCAGTTCTCTGAGGGTTTTACGGTAAGAAATGGAGATGGGGGAGCAGAGTGGCTTCCCTGCCCACAGACCTCCCGGTGGAGGGTCAAGAGCCAGCAGCCACTTCGTGGGCCCTCAGAAGCGGGCCAGGGCTGCAGCTTGGGTGAGGGCGGTCTGGTTGGAGCCTGTGGCGGCAGAGCTTGCCCGCGGCCCAATGTGCACAGGGACAGCCAGGTCTCCGGGTGGTGGAGAGAGGCGGGCGAGGGCCCTTCTCCACCTGCATGTGGACCGGAGTTACAGCTCCGGATTCACTTGCTGTGCTTCTTTCCTCTCTGCAGAGTGGGGTTTGTCCTTGCTGTCAAGGCCCAGATTCCTGAGGAGACTAAGAAGTCTCCTGTTCTAGACTCTTGGACGCCGTCATGTAAGCTGGAACATCTTTTGGCCTGCAGAGTGCCCTTAACGGATACTTTGGACTTGCCTTTTCTCCAGGTGGTAGTTTAATCTGAAGAGATGCTTCCTTGACTTGAGAGGACCCTCCTCTCTTCTCTCTTCCAGTAAGCCTTGCATTCGGGCTGAGAGTGGTTCTCTATTTCATATCCCCAAAATTTCCAGTAGCAATTTGGTGTTTTTGTTGTTGTTGTTGTTGTTTGCTTAATTAATCTTTTCTCTTGGAGGCAATTACATTTGGGGGCAGATCATCCTCTACTTAGTGATAGAAGTACTAGTGCTCATGATTAATTCGGTCGATGGATGTTTGAGTGCCAACGATGTGTCAGGCAGTGGGGATACGACAGTGAACAGAACAGACAAAAATGAGCCTCCTGTGACACTCATGTTCTGGGTGGTGGTGATGGCGGTGATGGTGGGTGGATGACAGTAATTAAGGTGTGTTGAGCATGCACTCTGTGCCAGGCACCGCTTAGCGGGCTTTACGCCTGTTTCCTTTCTGGAGCAACGGAGCCCTCCTCTGAGGCGGTTTTCTTGTCACCCCTGAGGAACGCAGAGGTTAAACAGATAGCCCAAAGGTCACTCCCGTCCTTGTTTGCAAAGTCAGAGGTGAAATGTAAATCCCAGTAATTTTATTTTCTATCAAGTTTATTACTAGAATTAACAAATAAATTCTAAGGAGAGGTAAATAGATGGTGTGTCAAATTTGAAAAATAAAGCATATTCAAGAGGTTTTTTGTTTGTTTTTGGAGTTGTGGAAAGATATGGATTATAGTAGTAAAATAAGCCTGTATTAATCACTACATTATATGGCCCTTATTTTATTTTCTTTGCTGTCATTTAGGTCACACCGTTAATTAATTCGTTGATGACTTATCTTGCGAACTCCCTAAATGCTGGGACTCTGTCTTGGGACAAGTGGAAGAGGAGTTGAATTTCTTGGCCAGCGTGTGTTTCAGTTACTGCTTAGCTAGTTAGGAGCTGCATCGATTTGGGCAGGGTATTTACCTTTGCTGCCAGGTTGGAAGAGTTATTCCTACCGAATAGAAAAGAAGTCCGGCATGGAATAGGGCGTTTGCCCCATGACTAGAATGGATCTCTCTTCACAGTGCTAACTGGATAGTGAGAGTACTCCAATATGGGGAAAGGACATTGAATGTGGAGGGCGCCAAAGTCAGCCTTGCTCTGTGGGGGGAATCTATCGCCTAGGGCGGAAAGTTCCCTGGGATTTGGAATCAGCCACAGGCTATAAACAGATTTGAAGTCCGGTGTGTCTTACAGTGCAAAGCAGATCTGGGGGCCGGTCTTACCTTCCCGTGTGAGAGGACTGTGGGCAGTGGACTGGACTCTAATCCTTCTTACTGTGATTTTCGGTCCAGGAGGAAAGGTTTGGCATAACTGGGAATGAGAAGGATGTCTTCAGTCCTGTCCTGCTTTGGTCAAAGACTGTTATGTGGTGAAACTTTTTTTTATGTCTTTACATTACACATAATTAATTGATTAACTGAGGAAAGAGCGTGGACTTGAGAATCAGAGGCTGCGTTTTAACACCAATTAATTGTATAGCCTTAAGTTTTTCTTAATCCATAATACAAAGGGATCACCTGGCGATCTCTAAAGTCTGTTCAGAGTGGAGCGTGCTATAACTTTAGGATTGAACACTAATTATAGTTTATTGTATGCAAGAAAGTCTTGCATTTAACCAGTGCAGTCATTTAATATCAGTGGCAAAGCTAAGGCCAATAGGACAATTAAAAAAAAAAAAAAAACAGTGACTGTTAACTGTAGTGAATTTGTAATTAAGTGTGTAAACTGGGAAGAAATTCACATATGAGTTGTATTTTGCTAGAATTTATAAGGTTAAAGCAGGAATTCTGAGCTGTCTGCCCTAGTAGGTTTTACCAAATGAAATGGTTTTTTGGTGAGGAAGGATTTAAAATTCCTAGAGATCACGCCTCATTTTCCACATTAAAAATTAGATTCAGAGAGGGCTTCCCTGGTGGCGCAATGGTTGACAGTCCGCCTGCCGATGCAGGGGACACGGGTTCGTGCCCCGGTCCGGGAAGATCCCACATGCCGCAGAGCGGCTGGGCCCGTGAGCCACGGCCGCTGAGCCTGCGCGGCCGCTGAGCCTGCGCGTCCGGAGCCTGTGCTCCGCAACGGGAGAGGCCACAACAGTGAGAGGTCCGCATACCGCAAAAAAAAAAAAAAGCCGTCTCTGGCAAACTGCCATCCTGAGCAAACGCCCGCCCGGCGCACGGACTCCCGGGCAGTAGGCGCCCGGGGCGAAGCGCAGAGGTCAGGAAGCGGCCGTGGGGCTTCGGGGCCTCGTGAGACTGGCCTGTGCCTGCCCTTCCCTGCCTGCGTCTCCCCGACCCCGCCGCCAAATGGACTCGGAAACACTGCGACTTGTCTCCGGGAGTTGCTTGAGGGTTAAAGGACGTGGATGCCTCTCAGGCCCTGAGCCCAGTGGTTGGCACAGATGAGCGCTCAGCACCCACGGAATCAATGCAACCAGAGCACGGACGCCACCCTCCCCAGCAAACCTCAATTTAACAGATGCCCGCCAAGAAAATGACGTCTTCTCCGTGTCCTCCGAGTCATCCCCTCGGTGCCAGACTCTGGGGCAGGTTTCTAGGGCAGAAAGGTGAGCAAGTTAAACACGGCCCCTGCCCTCCGACGGGGACAGATATATGATTCCTCCACTTGGCTTCAAATACGTACGCGTTTGTCAAGTAAAATCAGGGTCACCCTCAGATCGGGCCGATGCACCGTAGGGGAAATCTGGAAAGGCATCTGCTGCAGGAGCAGCTGGGGAAATGCAGGGTCGGGAAGCGCCCCCGTGGGCCTTCTCTGCGAGGGTGCTGTGGGGGGACAAGGGGACTGAGAGGTACCTGGTGGGAGCGCTGGCTGCCCGGGGCACGCCCCCTCCGCGGGGTCCCCCTCCTCCAGAAGACGGGCACCGCCCTGGTCAGAGGCCTGAGCGTGGTCACCGCAGCCTGGGCACACGCCACACGAGATGATGCACGAGGCTGACGCCGCTGCCTCGCGGATGCCCTCTGGTCACAGCGACCTCTCGGGGCCTGAGCCTCCTGCTGTCTGTCCTCAGCCTCGGTGCCCCAGCTTCCACCCTAGTAGGTGACACGGGCCCCGTGCTCCAGTGTGTGGGTTCATCACATGCAAGGCCCACCCCTGTGGCCGTCCAGCCAATGAGGGTGCAGCTGGCGGGCTCCTGTGGCGGCTGTCTGGAGCTCTCCAGATGCGGGAGCAGCCTGTGCAAAGCTTCTGAGGCCAGAGTGTGCCTGATGCGTTCAAGGAAAAGCCAAGTGCTTGGAGCAGAGTAGGTGAGAGATAGAATAGTAGGAAATGTGATCAGAAAGAGAATAAGGATTCAGGCTTCTACTGTACATGAGATCTGAAGTCCCTGGAGGGTTTGGATCCTTAGAGAGGATTCTGTCTTATGTTTTGGAAGGATACCTGTGGCTGCTTGACTGTGAAGAGGTTATAATGGGCTGAAGAGTGAAGCAGGAAGGCCAAGTAGAAGGGTACTGCTTCATGCCTGGGCACTGTGGCGGAAACTGTGCGCCCTTCATGCCCTGCAGAGGGAGACGGCAGAAGAGCTGCAAAGGGGATCATCTGATGGAGGAGATGGAAAGGGAGACGCCCGAGAGCCAGGGGAGAGCAGTGTTCGGACAACGAGGGGAGGTCTATAGGGCGTGGGGGGCGTGGTGCTGAGTGCAGGGGCTAGAAATGTCTGCTGGGCTTAGGTGATCGCCAGTGGCTGTGGGACGGATTTGGGCAGCAGCAAGTCACAAGGGGAGAATAGAGTGTGGTCTGTCCTTTCAGCAAGTGTCAGCCTGAAAAAGAATGAGAGAGATGGGGAAGAATGAAGGCAAGGTTTTTCCTTAACGTGCTAGTCGTGGTTGAGCCTTTCGAGTGTGTGCTCTGTGCTCGTACTGTGCTGAGCGCTTGACGTGCAGCAACTGATTTCATCTGCCGAGTTCTTCATGGTCGGCGTTATTATTATTATCCGCACTTTATAGATGAGGGTCCTGAGGCTAAAGGAAGTGGAACAACTTGCCTGAGGGTGCCAGCCAGGGGGAAATGGGATGTGGGCCTGAGCAGTCTGGCTCCATCATTGGTGCCCATGAGCACAGGGTCACGCTCAGCGGCCAGAGCCTGGAGACACCCGTCCTTCTACTCCTTCCCCCTTCGTTCCAGAAACACTCCCCAAGAGAGTGGTAAAGACCCCGGGGAGAGGGGTTGGTTGACAGATCAGGAGGATGTCTGGGGTGTGTGCTAGCATCTTTCCCTGGCTTTCTGATCCTTGTAAGCTGTGAGTCGGTGTATTTGCTTCTTGCTCCAACTTTAGGGGCAGTGGTTTTCCTTTAACATCTGATGTATCTGAAAAGAGTTGTTGATTTTCAATTTGTTCATCTTTTTTTCTTGTTATGAGGATGAGAGTCATGACTTCCAAGCTCCTTACTTGCTGGGTAGGAAACCTGGTTTTATTTTTATGTCGGAGAATGTTCTGGTTTTTAGGAGATATGTGCTAAAAAAAAATTAGGAATGAGGTGTCATGAGGTTAGAAAATGTCTTTGAAAAGGTTCAGCATGTTGGGGAGGAAGAGATTTTCCTCTACCCTTCTAGCTTTTTCTGGCTGGTCTAAGAATTAAACTTTTTAAAATTTTAATTTTATTGGAGTATAGTTGATTTACAATGTTGTGTTAGTTTCAGAAGTAATAAGACTTAAATTGACATGAGACTGATTAACAGGAGAAAATCACAGAAAAGTTTAATAATGTGTATACATGGGAGAGACCCCAGGAGAACTGAGTAACTCCCCCAAATGGACAAAACCTTCATCTTAAATACCAACTTCAGCTAAAGATAGAAAAGGATGTTGGGGGTAGGGGTTTGGAATGTAAAAGGGGAGGAAGGCATTCCACATGAAGATGGAAAAGCAAATGTTTGGTAAACAAATGTTTGCTGGGTCCTGCAGAGACAATGGGACCCGGGGTGGACTCTGATCTCTAAGAGTTGCCCCCCCCAGCCCCAGCCCATATTCTTACAGATGTCTCTGGTGATAGTTCTATTCTGAGAACAAGCCCTGTATCTAAATTCTTTAGGTGGTTAGGGGGAAAGTCAAAGTTTCTTCTTGAGTCTTTTGGGCCTAAGAGACATTTTGGAGTGGCAAATTTTGCTCTCCTATGTGCACAGTGTTCATGGCAAGAATGTTAATGACAGTTGTGTTTAGATGGTGAATATTTGGGTGTTCATGGTGCTATTCTTTCAATATCTCTGTATATTTGAAATTTTGTATATCATTTTGAATTTAAAAATCAAAAGGAAAATAGGAATCTAATCATGTGAAGGAGCATGGAAGTGACTATTTCCCTAAGGGAAATTGTTAGCCTGGTGAGGTTTGACATCCTTAACTGACAAGGTGAGAGAAACCAGAGGCACACAACATGGGGATTCTAACTCTGCCAGAAATGACCTGGGCCCCCAAGTTGTTATGATCTAACGGCTGGGAGGAACAGGAAGTGGACTTAATATTGGGTGGAATTATCGATTACTTTCAAATACCCTGGTTTGTGTAGGGGCCTCAAGTTTTGCACTTGGTTTTCTTGGACCCCATGTAGAATGACCCCAGGCATCTGGCAGAAGCCAATGAAAATCCTCTCTGGAGTAAGCTGCTAGCATTCTAGGTCTCAAGTTATTCTTACCAATATATTTGAAACACAGTGGACAGCAGGAGTGCAAAAACACGTAGGCACAGATAGAAACAAGTCTCTGTGAATGCAAACCAGCAGAAACGGAGTCACTCTGCCCCGTTTGACAGGCACTTGCCAATGGGTTTTGTTTTAGGCTGTTCAGGCTGCTCTAACAGAATATCATAAACTGGGTGTCTTATAAACAACAGAAATTTATTTTTCATAGTTCTGGAGGTTGGGAAGCCCAAGATCAAGATGCTGACAGATTCGGTGTCTGGTGAATGCTCACTTCCTGGTTCTTACACAGAGGTTTTCTTGCAGTGTCCTCACATGGCAGAAGAGAACTCTGGTCTTTTCAGCTCCTTATATGGGCACTAATCCCATTCATGAGGGCTCTACCCTCATGACCCAATCACATCCCAAAGGCCTCACCTCTAAATACCATCACACTGGGGGTTAGGATTTCAACATCTGAATTGGGAAGAGGGGGAACACAAACATTCAGTCCATAAGTTTGTTTTGTTTACTCTGTGAAGGTCTCTTTGCCACTAATATTTTATTTTCTCATTATCATATTCTGCTTCACAGGAAATAGTTTGCATAGTCAAAGAAGGAATTACTTTGATGATTAAAGGCTGTTTAAAAATGCAGATTTTAAGTAGGTAAACATCAGGTAGATCTGGGTAGGCCATATTCCAAGTCTGGCAAAATCCACTATTAGACAAATTGTAAAAGAGGCAGAGAAGAAAAAGACATTAGGTAATAAACTTCTAATTGCATATTAATTACATGTTGATCATATGTAATATTTACTATGCCTGGAAAGCATCTCCAAACGACTTATTCTGTAATGACTGAATAATAGTGATGTGGTTAGTGCTTTCATTTGCAAGAGCATATCTCCAATGCTGAATAAGATAAGCCTGTTCTAAACTTTTAAGGTATAAGTAATATTTTTAAAATATTATACTTGATTATACTTACCAAAGGAACATTAAGTTTTTTTTAAATTCTTTTTTGAATTTTAGAATTTTATTTTTTTACACAGCAGGTTCTCATTAGTCATCCATGTTATACATATTAGCGTATACATGTCGATCCCAATCTCCCAATTCATCCCACCACCACCCCACCCCACCCCCCGCCGCTTTCCCCCCTCGGTGTCCATACGTTTGTGGAACGTTAATTTTTTCCCTTTGTATTAAATATGGATTTAGTCTTTTACCTAAAAAGGAATTAATGTGATCAAAATGATTAACCTCCGGGACTTCCCTGGAGGTCCAGTGGTTAAGACTCCGCACTTCCACTGCAGGGGGCGCAGGTTCTATCCGCGGTCGGGGAACTGCAATCCCTCATGCCACGCTGCAAAAAAAAGAAAAAAAGAAAAAAAGAAAAAAGAAAGAAAGATTAATTCCAGCCATCACTGTTGATTCATACCTAGTATCCAATCAGTCTCTGAAACTTTTGCTTCTGTCCTCCTCATTGCACGGTTGCCGGAGTCAATGCGTTCAGGTGAATTTGGGGGAAGACCAGTAGGAGGCTCCACAAGAGCTACAGGAGGTCCTTTCCTCAGGGTGCCCTGGTGTTCTAGAACCTCTGGGTCTGCATAATGGTTCATGGCTGGTAATTGTGTGTAAGGATGATTCCAGGGCAAGGTACACTTACGTCCTTGTACAGTTGACTTATAATTTGCACCTGACTATACTCAGCTGGCAGAAAAACACGGACACAGTGGGTTAATACTTCCACATATATGGGGGGGGAAGTCAACCCATAACCCCCTGTTTTAATTTTTATTGGGCTGTATTAACTATTTTCTGTGGGATTGAAGGTCCAAGCGCTTCCATTTTGTAAAACCAATTGTGCCAAAGACTTTATCTTTCATTGAATCAGAGCATAGTTTTGGGTAATGGCCATTTGACTATGGGGGAATTTATGCAAGGCAACAGTTCTGATGGTTAGGGTGAGGCATATTTTTGTCCTTTATTTTGTGTTTGATAACGCTCTCCTAAAAGTATAATTGGTACCTTTTTAAGATTTAGTGAAAATCTCCAGGTATAACTGTATTCGTGTCCTAAGTCTGATGCTGATTAAGGCTATGAAGCTTTGCCAATTGGTACATATTGAGATGCTAAAGTTAATTCAGAACCTCTCTTGTAGAAGTACAAAAGCCAGTTAGCATAATTTAATCTTTTGTTGCATAAATTCTTTTAGTAAATTTTGGATTTCCAATTGGGTAAAACTATGAACCTCTATTTTAGTTTTTTGTCCCCCTCACCATCCAGTGTTTTGCTTTTTGAGTAGTTACTGGATACTTCCAGGGTCCTCTCTGTTCTGCTTAACCCCAAATTTGGTTTAGATATCAAGACAGGTTACGCCTTACATGCATTAAAGCACTAGTAACAGGATCACTACTCACATATTGAGGCTTTCTTGGGAGACCAGGGCAGCCTCCCCAAGTAGGTCTGAAAATGGCTTGAGTGAACAGGGAAAGGAAATTGACTTTGGGTCTTTATTATGCTTAGGAGATGGAGCTGGGGTGAGGGATTTTGCTTCCACTGGGTGGGGCTGGCATGGTTTGAACTTCTGGCTTGCATCAAAGGAGGGAATATATGTACCACATCTTTAAAATGATGTGGTCCATATATATATAATGGAATGTTACTCAGCCATTAAAAAGAGTGAAATAATGCCATCTGCAGCACAGGAAACTCTGCTCAATATTATGTTTCTAAGTGGGAAAAGAATTTGAAAAAGAATAGATACAGGTAAAGAAAAAGTTGTAATAAGAGGGAGAAATTGGGAAATGCTAATGCCTAATTCCCTAAACTAAGCAGATGGGGTTTGGGTCAATTACTAAAGAACTGCTGTGGGCACAGTGTTCCCCCCACCATACACACACACACACCATCGCCACCTGCTCCGGGGAAGCTCTCCCCAGTCCAGGACTCTCGGCTCTCTGCACAGACACAGAGCACTTACGCTGCTGGGTCTGGCCTGCTTTTCCAATGGGGGACTGTGTAGGGAAGCTGGGGACACAGAGTGCTCCCTCCTCCTGGGGTGTTGGCCTGCTAAAGGGACCTCAGGTGGGTCTCCGTTAACCAATGTTTCTGATGTTAGGGTGGACACAGGCTGCTCTCCAAGGGGATCGAACTGAGTAACAGCAGACTTTGAGGCGCCACCTCCCCACCATACATCTCCAAAGAAGTTTGTCATTTCCCTTTCTCTGCACTGTGAGTCTTGCCTCTGAAATCCCTGGCTCCCACTCCAGTTTCCTGCTCTTCCCAGATCGGCGAACTCCCTTTTGCTGTTCTGACCCCCACCCTCTTCTTTGTATTCACCCCACCCAAGCAGAGCATCTCTTCTAGGAGCTGGGTTGCTCTGTCCCCCTGAACTAAGTATTCACAGCATTTGAGTACGGCTTGCATTTCCCCAGGGCACTTGCCCCTGCTCTCTGGGGTGTTCAGATGTGATTGGAGAGCATAGCTGTCCTCAGCCCCCACTGGTGGCTCCTCCCCGCACACAGAGTTCTGCCTCTTGTCCGAGGGAGGGTGTTCCTGCACCTGTAGCCCGTCCTTGGTGCTTTCTGTTGTTCTCATATGGGGTTTGGAATTTTTTTTATGTTAAAACCATATCGTGCCTAGCCTCTCCTCTGTCCTCTAGTTTCTGGGATGGCCTGACCTTTCCTGAGTAATTGGCTTTGCATTCACTAAAAGTGAAAAAGACGATTTGTGGATATGCCCCTGCATTGCTGCAATGGTCCCTGTTCGCCTCCACTGTGCTTTGCTGGCTCCAAGGCAGGTTGCTCCCTGGTCTCCGAGGAGGTCTAAACTCTGCGACTGACCCCTGCCTTGCACTTGGATATTTGCACATTCCTTGATAAAACGTGCCAATGAACCCCCTATCACAGCCCTGTTGCGGTAGCTTCCCCTTTGGTACCCTAGTTGCTGGGTTAACCTCATTTTTACCTTTCAGTTGCTTTTTACAGTCACTACAGTGAATAATACTATTCTGAATGGGGCACCTAAGATGGGCTGCCAGTGTATTGCCTTCTGCAGTCTCCTCCATTTCACATGATCTGCCCTGAGTCACAGCTCCCTGCTCACCAAGGGTGGCAGACAGTGCTGGGGTGATCTCCATGATCCCCAACTCTCGGTATCCATGCTTTTGTGTAACCTCCTCCCCTTGAGTATGAGTGGGACGTTCTAACCAGCAGAATGTAGCAAAGGTCATAGGGTGAACATGATGACAGTGTATAAGATTGTAACCTTCATCTTGTGTGAAGACTCTCACTCCCTTTAGGCTTTGAAGAAGCAAGCTTCCGTGTTGTGAGCTGCCCTTAGGAGAAGGTCACATGACAAGTAGCTCAAGGTGGGCTCTGGCTGACTGCCGGCAAGAAAGGTCCTCAGTCCAAAGACCACAAGGAACCGGATGCTGCCAACAACGATGTGAGTGAGGAAACAGATCTTTTGCTAGTAGAGCCTCAGAAGAGACCACAGCTTCAGCTGACACATGGCCTGAAGACTTTACTGCAGAGGACTCAGCTAAGCCAGGCTCAAACCACAGAATCTGTGAGATGTTTAATGTGTGCTGTTTTAATCTGCTAATTTTGTCTTAAAATTATTCCCCCACCATTAGATAACTAATATGCTGACGATGTATAAATTCTGCTAGTAATGCTTGTCCTTGGACCCCCATGCCTATTTTTCTTTCCCAAATGGACTGATATCTCCTCTGTAGTAGCCTTAGCTGTTGTTATGGTCTAAATGTTTGTGTCCCTCCAAAATTCATATGTTGAAATCCTAGCCCCCCAAAATGATGGTATTGGGAGGTGGAGTCTTTGGGAGGTGCTTAATTCATGAGGCTGTAGCCCTCACGAATAGTATTAGTGCTTTGTTTTTTAAAAAAAAGAGAGCCAGGGAATTCCCTGGTGGCCCAGTGGTTAGGACTTGACGTTTTCACTGCCGTGGCCCGGGTTCAATCCCTGGTCGGGGAACTAAGATCGCATAGGCCACTCGGAGTTGGAAAAAAAAAAGGAAAAAAGAAAAAAAAAAGGAAAATAGAAAAATGAGAGAGAGAGAGAGAGAGAGAGAAATCCATCTGTTACCCCTTCCACCATGTCGCCATGTGATGGCACAGAGAGAAGACACCAGCTATGAGCCAGGAAAAGGACTCCCACCCAACCGAGCTGGCACCCTGATCTCAGGTTTCCAGCCTCCAGAACTGTGAGAAATCAATTTCTGTTGTTTATAAGATTCCCAGTCTGTGGTATTTTGTTACAGCAGCCTGACCACACTAAGACAGTTAACTTTGCATATAATACTCTGCTCCTAGTTTCAGCTAGGAGTAGGCTGACTGACTGCTGTTCTCTGCAGGTATTTAAACTGTTACTGACAATTTTTGCCCTTCCTCCATGTCTGATTTCTCACTGCACAAGGTGTCTGCTTTATCCATCATGGTCTTGTTGTGACCTCGGGATAATGTGCTACTGTCTTTGGGCACCACTGTGCTCAGTGCTCTGAGAGGATGCCCCAGGTCATTTTCCTCATGCTACACAGATAGCTCTATCCACTCTTGTCCTGACCACTGCTTTATTAAGACCTAATCTTTTCTCAGACATTGACCTTTTAAGAATAGCTTTATTGAGTGGATGGACCTAGAGTCTCTCATACAGAATGAAGTAAGTCAGAAAGAGAAAAACAAATACAGTATGCTAACGTATATATAAGGAATCTAAGAAAAAAGCTACTGATGAACCTAGATGCAGGGCAGGAATAAAGAGGGAGACATAGAGAATGGACTTGATGACATGGGGTGGGAGGGCGAAGCTGGGGTAAAGTGAGAGTAGCATGGACATATATACACTACCGAATGTAAAATAGTTGGCTGGTGGGAAGCAGCCGCGTAGCACAGGAAGATCAGCTCGGTGCTTTGTGATGACCTAGAGGGGTGGGATAGGGAGGGTGGGAGGGAGGCTCAAGAGGGAGGGGATATGGGAGCCTGTGTATGCATGTGGCTGATTCGCCTTGTTGTGCAACAGAAACTAACATAGTATTGTGAAGCAATTATACTCCAATAAAGAGCTATTTTAAAAATAGCTTTATTGAGGTATAATTTATGTACAATAAACAGCGCCTATTTAAAGTCAACTTTGACATATGTATACACAGTGAATCAAGATAGACGTTCCCGTTACCACCAAACGTTTCCTCTTGCTCCTTTGTAGTCCATCCTTCCTTCCATTTCCATCCTCAGGCAACCACTTATTTACATTCTGTCACCACAGAATAGTCTGAGATTTTTCTAGAGTTTTAAATAGATTGAATTGTAGAGTATGTACTTCTTACCAGTGTTCTTCCATTCCACCTAATGATTTTGAGGTTCATAGTTTGTTGCATTTATCAATCGTTCTTTCCCTAATATTGCTGAATAGTATTCCATTGTATGGATATATGACAATTTATTAATCTATTCACCTGGTCATGGACATTTGTGTGGTTTCCAATTTTTGCCTATTACAAAGAAAGCTGCCTTGAACATCCACGTTCAAGTCTTTGTGTGTACGTGTGTCATCTTCTCTCTTTGGTAAATATCTAAGAGTGGAATTACTGGGTAACATGGGACGTGTACGTTTAACTTTTCAAGCAACTGACAAACTGGTCTCCAACTGCTTCACATCCTCCCCAACACTTGGTATGGTGAGTTTTAAATTTTTTTAGCTTTTTTATTTTTATTTTTTCAAATTTATTTATTTATTTATTTTTGGCCACGTTGGGTCTTCATTGCTGTGCGTGGGCTCTGGGCGGCCGGGCTTCAGTAGTTGTGGCACATGGGCTCAGTTGCTCCGGGGCCTGTGTGATCTTCCCCCACCAGGGCTCGAACCCGTGTCCTCTGCATTGGCAGGCGGATTCTTAACCACTGCGCCACCAGGGAAGTCCTTGGCTTTTTTATTAGTGTTTAGTGATTGGTATCTCATTGTGGTTTGATTTTTCATTTCCCTAATGACTAATAATGGTTGAGCATATTTTCATGTCATCTATGTAATTTCTTTGGTCAAGTGTCTATTCAAACTGGTTGCCCTTTTTATTAGATTGTTTGTCTTCTTATTATTGTATTGTAATCGTTCTTTTTGCCGCACCGCACAGCTCGTGGGATCTTAGTTCCCCCGCCAGGGATCAGTCCCATGCCCCCTGCAGTTGAAGCATGGAGCCTTAACCACTGGACTGCCAGGGAAGTCTCTGTAATAGTTTTTTAAAGATATATTCTAGATATAAGTCTTTCATCCAACATGTGTTTTGCAAATACTTTTACCCAATCTGCGGCTTGTCTTTTTATTTTCTTAAGTGTCCTTTAAAGAGCAAAATATTTTAATTTTGATGAGGTCTACTTTATCAATTTTTCTTTTATATTTTGTGGGGTTTGGGGGGGGTCTTATTTAAGAAATCTTTTCCTAAAACCTAGGTCATTAAGATTTTACCCAGTGTTTACTTCTAAAAGGTTATGGTTTTGTCTTTTACCTGTATGCCTATGATTTTGAGTTAATTTTTGTATTTGATGTAAGGTAAGGGTCAAGTTTTGTTTTAAAAAATATGCTTATCCAATGTTTTCAATACTATTTGTTGAAAATATTATCTCTTCTCCGTTGTATTGCCTTGACACCTTTGTCAAAAGTCAGTTGTCCATGTAGTTGTGAGTATATTCTGAACCCTCTGTTCTGTTCCACTGATCTCTAAATCTATCTTTATGCCAAGATCACACTGCCTGGATCATTGTTGCTCTATGCTAAGTCTTGAAACTAGGTAGTGTAAAGTTCTGCACCTTTGGTCTTTTTCAAAATTGTTTGGGCTGTCCTAAGCCTTTTGCAATTACAAACAAAAGAAGAGCAAAGAGCATTGCACTCACCATTCAAGTCTACAAAGATTAACCCGCTGCAGCTGCTGACCGACAGTGCACTTGGTGCTTCAGACGAAGAGATTAAAGGGATAACTGGGTGAAGCACCCTGTGCTTCAGACAGAGGAAATTAAAGATGATAACGGGGTGCTCTGTTCTTTGGGCAAACAGGCCTTTAGATAGTTAAGATGCATTTCAGGAAGAATTTTAATGGACCTGCTTCTTGCACCTTCCCATACGTAGAAAAGCACTATATTCATTGAGTTGAGATATCTGTTTTTGGTGACTAGCAGTAATGTTTTCCCAAAGTGTATGCTGACTGCTTGTATTCCGTCGCACACACAAAAATCACATATAAACTAGCCTCTATCCCCGCTGTTTCTTTGGAGCAGTTCCTCAGAGCTATCTGAGAGGCTGTCTCCTGGGCTATACTCTTCAGTAAGACCCTGAACAAAACTTAACTCATAATTCTCACATTGTGCATTTTTCTTTCAGTCCACACATTTCTATAGAAATGTTGGACTCACCTTGTCAATTAAAAAAAAAAAGGTACTGCTATGGCCTTTTTACTTTACTTCCTCACTTCCTCCCCCTCTCTGTTCTATAAAAGAAACTGGCATCCAGACCCCGATAAGATGGTTCTTGGGGACACTAGTCTGCCATCTTCTTGGTCTGCCAGCTTTCCGAATAAAGTCGCTATTCCTTGCCTCAAAAAAAAAAAAAAATAGGTCCTGCTGTGACTTTATTGGGAATGCATTGAATATATAGATAAGTTTGGTAGAGTTGACATCTAACAATATTGCATTTTCAAATTTGTGAGCATGGTACATCTTTCCATTTATTTATGTATGTATTCTTTAATTTCTTTTGTAATTTTCAGTATACAGGTCTTGCATATCTTTTGTTAAATTTACTCCAACTACTTAATACTTTTTTCATGCTACTGTTAAGTATTTCATTTTTTTATGTTATTGTACACGGTCCTTTATGTTTTATTTTCTTTCTCTTTATTTTTTCTTCCAGTTTTATTGAGACATAATTGACATAACAGCATTGTATAAGTCTAAGGTGTACAGCATAATGATTTGCTTTACACACATCATGAAGTGATGATCACAATAAGTTTAGTGAACATCCATCATCTCATATAGACGCAAAATTAAAGAAATAGAAAAAAGTTTTTCTTGTGATGAGAACTCAGGATTCACCCTCTTAACGACTTTCATATATAACATACAACAGTGTGAATTCTATTTATTATGTTGTACATTATATCCCTAGTACTTATTTATCTTATAACTGCAAGTCTGTACGTTTTGACTGCCCTCATCCAGTTCCCTCTCCTCCCACCCCTACCTCTGGTGGGTACATGGTCCTGTTTAAAAATAATTCAATTGCTGGAAATCCATTGCTAGTATACGTAAGTGCAGTTGGTATTTTTATTGACCATGTGTCTTTCAATGTTGCTAAAATCGTTTATTAATTCTATAAGCTTTCTAAAAATAATTCCTTAGGATTCTTTTTTTTTTTTCCTTTTTTGTGGTACGCGGGCCTCTCACTGTTGTGGCCTCTCCCGTTGCGGAGCACAGGCTCCGGACGCGCAGGCTCAGCGGCCATGGTTCACGGGCCTAGCCGCTCCGCAGCATGTGGGATCTTCCCAGACCGGGGCACGAACCCACGTCCCCTGCATCGGCAGGCGGACTCTCAACCACTGTGCCACCAGGGAAGCCCTCCTTAGAATTTTTTACATAGATAATGAAATACTCAGCAAATAAAATTTTATGTCTTCTTTTCCTATATGTATTCCCTGAAAAAACTTTATTGTATTGTTGCACGTTTACTTTTTTAAGTAAATGCAGAAACTTTTTCCAGGGTGGCTGTTTAACAAGTTACACTCCCATTAGCAACATATGAGAGATCCACTTTCTATGCATCCTCCCCCAGTATTTGATGTTTTCACTAGTTTTAACTTTAGCCATCATAATAGGGTAAATTCATCTTTTTGTATAGATTTCCAGTTGTCTCAGCACCATTTGTTGAAAAGACCATCATTTCCCCATTGAATTGTCTTGGTACCCTTGTCAATATCAGTTGATCATTCTAATATACAAAATATATAAAGAACTCTTATAACTTAACAAAAAAAGACAACTCAATTTTAAAATCAGTAAAGGACATGAATAGACATTTCTACAAAGATACACAAATGGCCAATAAGCAAATGAAGAAATGTTCAACATCATTAGCCCTAGGGAAATGCAAATAAAAATTACAATAAGATACTACTTCACACCCACTAGGATAGCCATAATTTTTTAAAAAGGAAAATAACAAGTGTTGGAGAGGATATGGAAAAATTTGAATCATCTACACTACTGCTGAGAATGTAAAATGGTGCAACCTATGTAAAACAGCTTGGTGGTTCTAAGGTAAGCATAGAATTACCATGTGATCCAGCAGTTCCAATCCTAGGTATGGATGCCCCAAATTGAAATCGGGTGTTTAAATAAAACTTGCACATGAATGTTCATAGTAGCAATAGTCACAATAGCCAAAAGCTGGAAACAATACAAATGTCCATCAACATATGAGTGGACAAACAAAATGTGGTATAGCCGTACAATGGAATATTATTCAGCCGTAAAAAGGAACACAGTACTAATACCTGCAACAGTCTGAGTGAACCTCCAAAACATTAGTTAAATTAAACAAGCCAGACACAAAAACTCACATATCGTATAATACCATTCTTATAAGATATCCAGAATAGGCATATACATAGAGACAGAAAGCCTATTTGTTGTTGCCAAGGACTGGGGTAGGGAGGGAATGGGGAGTGACTGCTTAATGGGCATGGCATTTCGTTTTGGGGTGATGAATTGTTCTGGAACTAGATAGTGGTGATGGTTGCACAACATTGTGAATGTACTTCATAGCACTGAATTGTATACTTTAACATGATAAATCTTATGTTATATGTATTTTACCACAATAAAAGAACAACTGATCATAAATGTAAGGATTTGTTCATAGTCTCTCAATCTGTTCCATTGATCTACACACCTACTTTGCACCAATACCACACTGTCTTAACTGTTGTGGCTTTATAAGTTTTGAAATAGGTAAGTGATTCAACTTTTTCAAAATGTTTTGGCTATTTAAGGTAATATACATTCCACATACATTTTAGCATCAGCTTTTCAATATCTATAGAAAAGTTAGCTGAGATTTTGATAGATACTGTGTTCAGTCTACAGATAAATTTGGGGAAGATTGCTATCTTGACGATATTCAGTCTTCTAATTCACAAAATGTCTTATTTATTTAGAGCTTTTATTTTCATTAAAAAAATTTTTTTAAGTATAGTTGATTTACAATGTTGTGCTAATTTCTGCTGTACAACAAAGTGACTCAGTTATACATATACATAATTTTTCATATTCTTTTTTTTCATATTCTTTTTCATTATGGTTTATCACAGGATATTGAATACAGTTCCCTGTGTTATACAGTAGGACCTTGTTGTTTATCGTCTTATACATACTAGTTTTGCATCTGCTAATCCCAAACTCCTGATCCTTCCCTCCCCTACCTCCCCCTCCCCCTTGGCAACCACAAGTCTGTTCTCTATGTCTGTGAGTCTGTTTCTGTTTCATAGATATGTTCATTTGTGTCGTATTTTAGATTCCACATATAAGTGATATCATATGGTATTTGGCTTTCACTTGCTGACTTACTTCACTTAGCAGGATAACTTCTAGGTCCATCCGTGTTGCTGCAAATGGCATTATTTCATTCTTTTAATGGCTGAGTAATATTCCATTGTGCATGTGTATATATATATATATATATATATATACACCAACTTTGCATTCCTGGTATAAATGCCACTTGGTCATGGTATGTATGTCTAGGGGGTTTGGACCAGGCCTTTCCGGGTCTCCCTACTTCCCATTCACAGAGGATGTGATCCATGAAGCAGAAAAAAGAGAATCATAGTGAGGAGGGTGCCGATCCCCCAGCTTCTTCTAGGGCTGTATCTCTGATCAAAAAGCCACACCTTCCATGCCAGTCTCCCATCCTCCCAAGGACCCCACAGAGGAGCCCCTCATCCCCTTGAAGCACACGCAGGGCATAGACCCCAGCCCATTTCCCTCACCAATGATGGGAGGAGCCAGGATGTCCCCGCCCACCTCCTCTTAGCGGCCACAGGAGCCCACCCGCTGCACCCTCATTGGCTGGACGGCCACGGAGGTGGACCCTGCACATTGCGCACCCAGGGACTGGAGCATGGGGCCCATGTTACCTCCTAGGGTGGCAGTAGGGTCCCTTGGGGACACCGAGGCTGAGGACAGACAGCAGGAGGCTCAGGCCCTGAGAGGTCGCTGTGACCAGGAGGCATCCGCGAGGCAGCGGCGTCAGCCTCGTGCATCATCTCGTGTGGCGCGTGCCCAGGCTGCAGTGACCACGCTCAGGCCTCTGACCAGGGCGGTGCCCGTCTTCTGGAGGAGGGGGACCCCACGGAGGGGGCGTGCCCCGGGCAGCCAGCGCTCCCACCAGGTACCTCTCAGTCCCCTTTTCCCCCCCACAGCACCCCTGGTCTGGGCAGCAGAGGCGGCTCCGTCTTGTGTGCAGGGGGTTTGGGGCGTCCCTAGTCCTCGAGAGCTGGGCCGGCACCACCCAAGCCCCAACTCTCCATCGGTCTCAAGTGCGGAAGACAGGGGCAGAGAAGGCCCACGGGGGCGCTTCCCAGCCCTGCATTTCCCCAGCTGCTCCTGCAGCAGATGCCTTTCCAGATTTCCCCTACGGTGCATCGGCCCGATCTGAGGGTGACTGATTATATTTCACAAACGCCCATGTATTTAAAACCAAGCGGAGGAATCATGTACCTGTCCCTGGTCGGAGGGCAGGGGCCGTGTTTAACTTGCTCACCTTTGTGCCCTAAAAACCTGCCTGGGAGTTTGGCACCTAGGGGATGACTCGGGGGACACTGAGAAGGCATCATTTTGTTGGCAGGGATCCTTTAAACTGAGGTTTGCTGGGTAGCGTGGTGTACCTGCTCTGGTTGCATTGATTCTCATGTGTGCTGAGCGCTCGTCTGTGCCCGGGCAGGAGTGGGAGGTGAGCACCTGACTTCACCCCAGACGCCAGGCAGGCTGGCCTCAGCACCAGGACAACTCGCATGCTCCTGGGTTCTAGGTTGTAAAAATAGAACTACCGTGTGATCTAGCAGTCCCACTTCTGGGTATATAGTTAAAGGATATGAAAACAGAATATCGAAAAAATATCTGCACTCCCATATTTATTGAAGCATTATTCATAATAACCAAGATATGGAAAGAATCTAAGAATCCATTAATGGATGAAAGGACAAAGGAGATGTGATATGTGTGTGTATATATATATATATATACACACAAACACACACACACACACGTAAACACACACATAGAGAAATTCTTTTCTTTTCTTTTTTTTTGCCACATAGAATGTGGGATCTTAATTTCCTGACCAGGGATGGAACCCGCGCCCCCTGCAGTGGATAGCGGAGTCTTAACCACTGGACCACCAGGGAAGTCCCATAGAGGAATTTTAAAAATTTTTTATAGTTGATTTACAATACTGTGTTAGTTTTGGGTGTACAGCAAAGTGATTCATATATATTATATATATTCTTATAAGAATTATATATATAATTATATATATATATTCTTTTCTTTGATTCTTTTCCATTATAGGTTGTTATAAGATATTTAATGCAGTTGCTTGTGCTATAAGGAAATCGTTGTTGTTTATCTATTTTATTTATGGTATGTGTACAACAGAGGAACATTATTCAGCCATGAGAAAGAAGGAAATCTTTCCATTTGTGACAATATGGTTGGGACTTGAGGGCATTATGCTAAGTAAGATAGGAAAAACAGAGAAAGAGATAACTATCTGATATCACATTATGTAGAATGTAAAAAAGCCAAAGTCATAAAAACAAAAAGTAGAACCATGGTTAACAGGGGCTGGGAGGTGGGGAAATTGGGGAAAGGTTATTTAAGGATACAAACTTGCAAACAGGAGATGAGTTCTGGGGATGTAATGCACAGCATAGTGATTATAGTCAACAATACGGTATCATAAACTTTAAAGTTGCTAAGAGACTAGATCTCAATTGTTCTCATAACACACAAAAAAAATGGTAATTATGTGATGTGATGGAGGTATTAGCTAACACTACTGTTGGTAATCAAACTGCAAAATATAAATGTATCAAACCAACACGTGTACAACTTAAAGGTAGACAATTTACATGTCAATTATATCTCAATAAAAAATTACTCCCCATAGTTTAAAACTACAAATGGCCAATGGACATATGAAAAATTTTAATCTTGATATGTATTGAAAGGCATGCAAAATAAAATATCAAAATAAACAATTTGGCTTATCCAATTGAGAGATTCAAAACCTGTCTTGAGACTTCGCTACAGGCAAAGGTGAGGAGCAGAAAGAAAGGAACCACGACTTTATCCCAGGACAACTGGAGAGTGGATTTAATTCTAGCCGTGAACTGGGGATGATGGGAAAGGAAGAGTTTGAGGGAAATGATGAGTTAAATGAAAGATTACACTGATCTTGAGGAGAGAGAAATGCACCCAGCTTGAGGCAGGAAAGGCAGTAACAGATTTTGAAACGTGTTGTGACCCACAATTGCCACCCTCGTCTGACAACAGTGTCACTCCCGAGTGGCATGAGCACAGTAACATGGCACCGCTGCTCTGGAGGGTGTCAGACCCCTAAGGCGTGCCTACCCTGTGGCCCACGTGCAGGAGTGTATGGTAAGAGATCGACCATGACTGCAGCACAGCATTTATCCACAAGGACACCTGTCACCGCGTCATCAGTAAAACCCAATAAAAACCACAAAAGCAAACCAAAGCCAACAACAAGCTCAAACTCAACCCCCCAAACAAACAACAACAAAGGAAAACAAGCAAGAGGCAGTGCGAAATACATGATGAGAGCTTCATACCAGAGATACTCTGTGGCTTTGGAAGCAGAAGCGTACTTAATCACACAGAAAGGTGAGCAGGAAGTATTTATGTCATAACGTGACAAAAGTCATATGTTCCTAATTTTACGTATATAAAGGACATGCACACAAAGTGAAAATTCATCCGAAACTGGGCAGTTTCCCTCGGGGTGGGCTGGGCTGGGACTCTGTATGCCGTTTCTCTCTCTCGTGTTCTGACTGTATTGGGTTCTGACTGGCCCTCCTGGAACTGCCCTCTCAGCTGCTCTTTCGCCCTCCCCTGACTCAGTTGCTTGGATCCCAGTCAGTCTGCAGAGGTGGGAGGTTCGCAAGAAGACAGGTGGCCCCACCTCAGCGTGGCCCCAGCTGCTCCAATGGGGAGCTCCACGTTGCTAAGGCTCCCAGCTCCGCCCCCAAGCCCTGGGTTTCTTGTCTGTCCCCTGGCCCCTACCCAGAAAGACCAGGGTCGCCTTCAGACTGTGTCTTTGCACCACACCTCCAGCCTAATTCCCTGCCCCTGCAAGAGGCACTGGGGCCTCAGGAAAGCAGCTTCTGCTTGGGCTTCTAGTTCAGACTGGGCTCCGAGACTCAGTTTCTCCAAAAAATGGGGATAACGGTGGTGCTGGTTTGCAAACTGGTCCTGTACACAGAAGGCAAGGAGAGACCTAGAAAGAAGCAGACCACTCCAGATTGGGAAGGGGGCACGGTTACTAAGCAAATGGACTTACAGATGAGGCTTGGCTTGAGTGCACAAGACAAGCAGATCTCCCCACCCACCTGCCAGAATCTTAAAAGTTTGTACAGAGGTCTTAATGGAATTCAGTCACGTATTCAGTCCAGATAGTCCCAGAGACGCCTTAGTCTCTCAAGGCCGCGTCCTCAAAAGGGCTCTGGCTGTGGGAACAGTGGGCAGAACATGCATCCCAAGGAGCGGGGAAGGGTGAGGAGCCACCGACGGCCTGAGGCCAGCTCGAGGTTCAACCTCAGTGACATCCTAGTGGTGACCTCCTCCAGAAGGTGGCCATGGGGATAAAGAGGTTAAGGCATGGTGCCTGGAGCTCGGCAGGCTCTCATCAGCTGTCAGTTTGTTTCCTTTCCTCATGGTGACAGGGCTGCTCTGGCTGAGACCTGGGGCCATTTGTTGAAGAGACATCCTCATACCGAAGGCCCACAGCACCCTGAAGTTTCCTTCCTGAAAATGCACGAGTGCCCGTGGCTGGCCTGGGGCTCCGCTGTGGTCAGTGGAAGAGCTGGGCTCAGCGCACAGGTCTCTGGTCTCCTAGGCACCCCTCTTAACCAGAGTGTGATGTGCCAGCCTGCCTGCCTCCCTCGCGGGGGAATACGGTCCTCCCTCATCACAGTCCCTTGGCCCCTGGGGGCTGGATCCTCTCTCCCATCTGGCTGTGCCAGGCTACCTGGTCCCTGAAGTGGGTGCAGAAGCATCAGGGACTGAACAGGAACATCTGGACCAAGGGACGGGAAGCTCGGGGCTCTGGCTGGGACTGGGGTCTACCCCTCTCTCCTAGGGTGGCGGATGCTGGAAGGGGCCCTCTTGTCAAGTTACACTGACCCCTGCGGAGCTCTTGGCGACAGGTGTCTTACCCCAGGCTGTGTTCCTCGTGTGACCACACCCCGAGTCCTCAGGAAACCCCTCTCCTGGGTCCTATGGGGCTGCATTCCTCCGAGGCGGGTGCTGCCCTCCCCTGCAGGTGCCCCTCCCCCAGCCCTCTGTCCTCGGCCCACCCTTCCCCTGCAGCAGCCTCAGAGCCCCCGCCCCGGCTTCTCTGCCCGGACAGCTTGCGTCTAAGGTGGGAGTAAGGGAGGCAGGTTTCCAGTCCCAGAGGTTGATCTCCAAAACTCAGGCACCACCTGGCCAGCTGGGAGGTGATGGAGACCCTGCCACCTGCGGCTGCGGAAGGGCCTTCGGGGACACAAAATGATCTGCAGACAGTCCATTCCACCTCACCTACCGCAGCCCACCCTCCGGGTTCAGCTGAATTACGCGCCTTCTAACACCAGCCTCTAAGATGAAGAAAAGGCCTAGGCGTTAGTTGATTCAAATAAAGTTTGTGAATGGGACAAAGTGCCACCTCTTGGGCCAGGCCTGTGCTGCTGCCTTCCCCTCACGGGAGCAGTGGTCCGGGTCAGCTCGGGTCTCGCCACATCTTCTGACCGGGCACCAGCCCCGCCCTCAGCCCCGCCCCCTTAGAGTCCTCGGGGTGCTCCCCTCCCCCAGCTCCCGGCCACCAGAGTGGGGTGAGCTCGCCGCCCCTCTCTCCTCCGAGGCGGCAGAAACAGGAGGCCTCCAGGTTTTATTAGATTGAACTCAAAGGACTTTCTTCTTAACTGAGACAGACAACAAGATTTGACAACACCCGAGACAAGAACATTTCTCTGACCAGACGCTGCTGCCCGGTGCAGAGTACATCACACACAGGAAAGTGGAAGTTGTCTTATTCAAGTCGGTGTCTGATTTTGTAAAAGCTCCACTGCCTGAGAAACAGACGGCAAATAAATAAAGTGCTCTGAGAGCCCGTCAAGCAGCAAGGGCCCAGTGGGGGAGACGAGGAAGAGGTGGGAAAGCAGAAGCAGCTAAGGACTCAGGGCCAGAACCATAAGAACAGCCGTGGCAGGAGCACATGCTAAGGACGCGTCCCCAGCCCCTCCCACGGCCAGCCCCTCAGAGCGCAGACAGCCCCAGCCAAGGGCCACCGCCGTGCCCCTCCCACGATGGGTGGGAGGGGGTCTCTGAGCCCGGGCCCCGGGGCCTCCAGCGCGCATTCTCCCTGTTGGGAAGCAGCCCCAAGCAGCTCCGGCTGAGCCCGGAGCCCAGGGAGGAAAGGGCACCCTGCACAGCTCACCCTGCTCAACAGCTCCACGCCCGCTGCAACGCACAGCCACTCGTGTGTGTGCACAAGCACTCACACACACGCTCACACCCGCACGTTCACTCACACGCGCTCACACCCGCACACACTCATACATGCGCACTCACGCACGGGCACCCACGCGGTCAGTGAAGAGCCTCCCCTGTGCCATTCTCAGGCCCTCTCAGGCTGGCCCTGCAAGAGGCTGGAGCTGGGGATCGAGCCACCCGGAGGGTGAGAGCTGGGCTTGAAAGGGGCACGTCTGCGAATCAGCCCCAAAGAGGCCCCTCGTCCTCTGCTCTCCTCTCATGCAGCCCCGTGGCACAGTCTCTCAGAGGCTGTCCCCAGAGCTCCGGGGATGCAGTCCGCAGGCTGGCAGGCTCCCAGAAGTGGCCCTGGGTGGGCACAGTTGGGCTGGAGGAGGGCCACCAGGACCAGGGCTCCCGGGTGACTTGGCACAAGGAAGGAAGCCATCAGGCCCCGTCAGTGGGCATCTGTGGGGGGGGCACGTGGTGGCCGCGGTGCAGCCTCCGGCCCCGGGGTGAGGCAGGCAGAGATCCTCACCTGGGACCCGGGCTCCAGCTGGGCAGCTGAGGAGGGCACACGGTGTGAGGCTTGGCCGCTCTGTCCTGGGGGCAACCAGGCTGCTGGGGTGCTCAGCCCCAGGAAGTCTGAGTGCATCGACCATGAGCAACCACCGCCCGAGCAGACGTGGGAGCGGTGCGGGCTGAGGGCCAGGCTCTCTCCTGCCTCCCCTCTGCACCGCTCCTGGGGCGCCAGGCAGCAGCGCAGCCAAGGCCTCCAGGACCAATGCAGGCCCATCCAGAGGAGACTCTCCCGTGCGATGCTGGGCCCAGGGGCCAGCCTGGGGACAGAGACATGGGGTCAGGCGTGGGTCTCAGCCCCACCCACCCACCACTGTCCCTTCCCCTCCTGGTGACACGGTCCCCAGGAGCCACCCATCCTCCCGTCCTGCCACCCAAACTGAGAGGGTTGTGCCACTCAACACTGAGGAGCCCTTGGTCCAGCCTTGGGTGGGATTTGCGGCAGGGTGGGGAGGTCCGGCTCTGTGGGTGAGGACCTTGCTCCCCAGGGGTGCTGGGACTCATCTCTCCCGTGCCCATCTCAGCTCAGACTGTCCCCCGGTCTTCCCTGTGACTTCCCATACACTCCACTTTCCCTACCATGGGCCCCTCTGTCTCTAGGTCCCCTGGGAGCCTCTGCTCCCTTCCCCCATCCCACGGTGCTAGGTCTTCCAGGAAAAGGTGGGAGAGTGCAGGCCCAGAGGCAGATTCGGCTCCACCACTTCTTACCTGTGTGACAAGGGCAAAGCGCTCCCCTCTCAGAGCCCCAGTAGGTGGGGAGGACAGAGCTCCCCCAGAGTGTCGCTAGGTCTGTCCTTCCTTCCCCACGCCAGAACCGCACCACTGGGCCACCCCACCCCTCGGGGTCTCTGCCTGGTCCCTTCCTGTCCTCGTGGGTCAGGCCCTTCTCTAGGCTGCTCCCCAGGCACCTCTAGGGTCAGGGTCAGGGTTAGGGTTAGGGACTCTCTTGACAAGACCAGAGAAGGGGCAGGTCACTTCCTATAACACCAGTTCCTGAGACAAAGAAAGAGAT
Source organism: Phocoena phocoena (assembly GCF_963924675.1). Lineage (NCBI taxonomy): Eukaryota > Metazoa > Chordata > Mammalia > Artiodactyla > Phocoenidae > Phocoena > Phocoena phocoena. The sequence goes on along the minus strand of NC_089240.1, from coordinate 113,964,096 downwards.
GGGGACTTGAGAGCTGCCTCCCCACCCAGAGAGGTCCCTGTCTCGCCAAGTGTCACCTCCTCTACAAGCCCCTTCTCCATCTCCCCTCCATCCCAGCCTGAGAGCTGCCCTCCGCTCAAGGAGATCCCCACTTTCCCAAATCCTCTGGGACATGGGGGCTGCTGGAGGCCGTCCAGGGCTGTGGCACCGGGAGGGCACGGGGAGGAGCTGGAGGGAGCGTGGCTGCGATGGCGGGAGGGCCGGGGAGGAATGCACCTTTCCTGCTCTTCCGTGGCCGCAGATGCGGAGCTTTGGAGGATGCCCCAGGAGAGCGGAGAGGGGAGCAACAGGGCCAGCAGCAGCAGGCAGAGAGCAGTCCCCCGGCCGCAGAGACCAGGCAGGGGGCCGGTTTGCAAAGCGCTGAGAAACAGATAGACCTGGGCTTTGGCCAAGAACACAGCCACCCTTCCAGGCTGCCCCCCAGCGTGTAGAGGACAAGGGTAGCAGCATCTTTTCTCCTCTAGGGCCTTCCCTGGGCCTCCCCTGGGCCTCCCCGAGCCCATTTCCCTCCACTCCCCCGTGTTCAGGTGACACCACTGGGGCTGTGGCCGGGAGGTGATGGGCTGACCCTCCAAGATGCCGAGGCCGCCGCCTCTCACCCCCATCTTGGAAATATGACAAGGGACTCCGGAGGGCATGCGCCTGCCCTGCCTTGCCTGCTCGCGGCTCGGCAGCTTTCCGGGCTGGCTTTCTCGGGCCCCTTCCACGTCTCCCCGAAACCACCGAGGGGCCCGGACATCTACATGTCATGGCAACCGCCTCCCTCCAGCCCGAAGTCCAACCTCTGGCCTCCTACCTCTTTGGTCAGGGCCAGTCATTCACGTTCCTGCTGCAGAATTTCTTCCTTCTGCTCCCCACTTCGCCCAAGGTGAGGCAACAGGTCGGCCGCACTCAAGTAATGTTCTCGAGTTCGATGGAAAGGGCTCGTTTCGCGAGTTTCTGTGCAGTTCGTCACCGGCCGCGACGTGGGTGACCAGAGCCGGGGCTTGGGGCTCGGTGGCCGTGACCTCCGCCGAGGTCTAGGGTCCGGGGGCCCGGGCCGCCCCTTCTCCTTCCCCCGCCGCGTCCCGGCGGCCCTGGGCCCCGCGGAGCTTCATGCCGGCGCCCCTGCCGTCGCGGCCGCGCGGTGGTTGCGGGCGCTCACTCGATCCGCACCTGCAGGCGGACGTTGAGCATCACCGAGGCCACGATGTAGAAGTAGGGGAAGTTCATGCGCAGCCGCCAGGCCAGGTCGAAGAAGGTGATCAGCGTGCGCGTGAGCCCCTTGCAGAAGGCGCCGTACGAGCCGCGGGCCGCAGCCGAGCGAGACAGCCGCACAGCCAGGCCCGACATGGCAGCCGCCGCCGCCGCCGCAGACAGGGCCGCCGACGCTGCCATGGGCCCGGCCCGGCGCACACCCCGCCGACCGATCGCACCGCAGGCGGGCGGGCAGGTGGAGCCGAGGCCTTGAGCCGACGGCCAGCAGCCCTCGCGTACCGTCCGGCTCTCGGTCTCGCCTACGCGGCTGGGCTCCAGCTGCAGTGGTAGCCACAGCCAAGTCTCCGCCTCAGCCGCCCAGGGACAGCCTCGCCCCCTCGCCTGCTCCCGGAGTTGCGGCCGCTAGCGTAGCTCCGCCCCTAGCATGGTCACGCCCCTTGCCGGGCGCCATAGAGCTGCGGGCGCGGACTCAGCCCCACCCCCAGACCCGTCCCCCGGGAAGCCCCGCCTCCTCCCGGGCTGCCAAGAAGAGAGCCCAGAGGGCCTTGAGTGCTTTGGAAGGCAGTGCTGTCCTGGGATTCTTTTGCAGAATGTGCTAGAGCAGGGGCAGTGGAGGCCCGGAGGGTCTGGACCGCTGGGCTTATTCTGCACAGAAGGTCCACCCTGAACGCTCTGCCCGTTTACACCATCCCCTCTCCCTCCCTGTCTCCACAGAAAACTGGGCCAGCCAACCCACTGTACTTTTTCTTAAAAGTATTTATTTATTTGGTTGTGCCGGGTCTTAGTTGCAGCAGGCGGGCTCCTTAGTTGTGGCATGCAAATTCTTAGTTGCAGCATGAATGTGGGATCTAGTTCCCCGACCAGGGATGGAACCTGGACCCCCTGCGTTGGGAGTGCGGAGTCTTATCCACTGTGCCACCAGGGAAGTCTCACTCTGTACTTTTCTTTAATTCACATTTTTCTGGTAACTCTGCACTATAGAGTTTCACCAAACCCACATGCACATTTTTCCCCCTTTCTGGTATATTTGCTGGTGTTGTGTATTTCTTTATTCATGAATTGCCCCATTGTCCTTCCCTTTTACCTGTAGGGGAGGAAAGACTTTCCCTCTACCCTCCTAGATTCAATATGTCAATATATACACTTCCTAGGTCAATGAAAAAAACCGACAACAGGCAGAGTAACAGGAGAAAAGGTATACATATTTATTAATTTTTAATGTTATTTGGGCGATGGCGTCATAAGAAAATAAAGAATACCCAGACAGGCAGTGAGATTTGAGATCTTATATGCCACCTTAACAGGGGAAGGGGAGGTAAGATGTAGGCAATCTAGGGAAGAGTAAATGATTTGTAGAAAGTTGGATGACATCTTAGAAGCATAGATGGGAGATTTCACAGTTTGAGACAGAGTTTGTCCGGGTGTGGTGTTGACATCTAGTTCTTCTCCTGTGGTAAGAGTCAATCCTCCCTGGTTGATGAAACTTCCAAGGAGGGGATTTATGACAGAGTTCCTTTTAGAAGCTCTGTCTTTAAGCAGATAAGGGGATTTCAGAGAAAGCTGTTTTTTCAGATGACTTCAGCTAAAGATAATCAGTATAACCGAAGTGGCATATTTTGGGGTGGCATGTACTGAAGTCCTTCATACCCTATAGTGATTTCTAAGCACTTCTCTTAATCCATTGTTTGTCCTGGATACTGCACAGAATCTCTCAGGTTGTCATTTGCCCTCGTTCATGGCATTTCTTGCTGGTGTGTTTAAAAGCCCTTTCATGGTTTCATCTCATCTTTATTGTAAGCCAAGTCCAACCCAAACTTGATCATGTTTTCAAGACTATTTAATGAAGTGGAAAAATGCTCATGTTTCCTTATAGTTGTAACTTTTAAAAAACTGTCTGCAAGAGGTAGAGTCACCACGACCCCATCCCAGTTTCACAAGGAGGGCTGACCTGAGTATTAAGGCTTTCTCAAAGTGCCTGTTCACCATCACATTTGAACATCTCTATGGCATCTGTGTGACTGTTTAAGAAACCCAACAGATTCGTATACACTGATTGGGCAATTGTCCTACCTACATGGTCAAGGAGAAAAAGGCAAACCTGAAGCATCAAGGACACTGAAAGAGGTGGTACAGAGCGGAACTAATCGCTGGTTCAGTTTACCACACATATGCAAATTCTATATTTGTGAAAACCTCCTTCAGAAGTGAAAGGGAAATAAGGACATTCTCAGATGAAAGGAAATTAAGAGAATTTTTCATCAGCAGACCTACCCTTAAAGAATGGCTAAAGAAAGTTCCCTAGACAGAAAGAAAATGATACGTGAGGAGGATGGCTTGATCGTTGAAGCAAAAATTATGTCATCTGCTGCCATTTATTACATATGGTGGGTATTGATCTTTTTTTTCCCATCCAGATATTTGGCTTCAGAAAAAATCAGATTAGGAAATGCTTATAAACAAGCTAGTGTTTCTGTTTTTAAATAACAGTTTCATTGAGATGTAATTCACATAGCATAGAATTCATCCTTTTAAACTCTGCAGTTCAATAGTTTTTAGTATATTTACAAAGTTGTGCAACCAGCACCACTATCTAATTTTAGAAAATTTCCCTCACCCCAAAAAGAAACCCTGTACCCCTTAGCAGTCAAACTCCATCACCCCCTTCTCCTAGGCCCTGGCAACCACTAATGTACTTTCTATTTTTGTGGATATGCTTATGCTGGACGTTTCATATAAATGAAATCATACACTATGCGGCTGTCCGTAACTGGCTTATTTCACTTAGCGTAAAGTTTTCAAGGTTCATCTTGTTGTGACCTGTATCAGTATTTCATTTTTCATGGCTAAATAATATTCCATTGTATGGCTAGGACAAATTTTGTTTATCCATTTATCAGCTGAAGGATATTTGGGTTGTTTCCACTTTGGGGCTGTTACGAATAATACTGTTAGGAACACTCATGTACAAAGTTTTGTGTGGACATACGTTTTCATTTCTCTTGGGTATATGCCTAGCAGTGGAATTGTTAGGCCATATGGTAACCCTATGTTTAACTTTCTAACAAACAGCGAAAGGGTTTGCCAAAGTGGATGCACCATTTAACAATCCCACCAACAATGTAAGAGGGTTATAGTTTCCCCCATATCCTACCAGCACTTGTTCTGCCTGTGTTTTTTATTATAAACATCCTAGTGACTGTGAGGTGGCACCTCATTATGGTATTTACTTTTATTTCCCTAATGACTAATGATGTTGAACATGTTGTCATGTGCTTGTTGGCCACCTTTGGAAAAATGTCTATTCAGACCCTTTGCTGATTTTTTTTATTGTAGTAAAATAGATGTATCATATATGACGTAATAAGAAAGATATACTTGGTCTTTGACCGTGGTTCCTGACACTGAGCTCCCAAAACTCTTATAATGTCCTGGATGATAGGGGTGCTAGAAGCATCTTATTCAGAGTGCCTAAATCCCTTTCTGGGGTAATAGGAGTGTCTTTCATTCTAATGAGGTGACCCTTGGTGGGCTCCTGGGTAGTTTCAGGATGGGGGCTGGTCCCCAGAAGGACCAAGTAATGATTAAAAGCTTAGTGCTTTCAGCCCCAAGGGGAGAAGAACCTGTCCATGTGTTGGAAGGATGGCACACCACAAACTCCACAGGGACACAAACTCCTGTGCTCGAGACCCTTGCAGACCTCTCCCTGAATACTTCTTCACCTGGCTGTTCCCTTGTATCCTTTATAATACCCTTTATAATAAGCTGGTAAGTGTAAGTAGTGTTTCCCTGAATTCTATGACCTGTTACAGCAAATTGTCAAACCCGAGGAGGAGATCATGGGAACCCCTGATTACAGCCACACTGTAAAGAAGTGTAGGGAACCTGGGAACTCATTACTTGTGATTGGCCTCTGAAGTGGGGGCAGTCTTATGGGACTGAGCCCTTAATCTGTGGGATCTGTGCTAACTCTGGGTAGTTAGTGTCAAGATTGAATTAAATTGTAGGGCAACCAGTTGGTGTCCACAAAGAACTGGAGAATTGCTTGGTGTAGAAAACCCACACATTTGGTGCCAGAAGTATTGCGAGCAGAGAAAGTTTCCCTTTACATAAAATTTACCATTGTAAAGTGTAGAATTCAATGGCATCAAGTACATTCACAAAGTTGTGTAACCATTACCACTATCTAGTTCCAGAACTTTTTCTCACCCTAAATGGGAAACCCCATACCCACTAAGCAGTCACAACTCGTCCCCACTTCCCCCTGTCATCCCCTGGCAACCACTAATCTGCTTCCTGTCTCTGTGGATTTGCCTGTTCTGGAAATTTCATGTGAATGAACTCACCTAGTATGTGGCCTTTGTGTCTGGCTTCTTTCATTTAGCATAATGTTTTTAAAAATCATCCATGTTCTAGCATATATCAGTACTTCATTTCATTTTATGGCTGAATAGTATTCCATTGTATGGATAGATCACATTTTGTTTACCCATTCATCCATTGAAGGACATTTGTGTTGTTTCAACTTTTTGATTATTATGAATAATGCTGCTATGAACATTGGGTACACGTATTTGTTTGGACATCTGTTTTCAATTCTTTCGGGTATACGCCTTGGAGAGGAATTGCTGGATCATATGGTAATTTTGTTTACTTTTTGAGGAACTAGGGAACTGTTTTCCACAGTAGCTGCACCTCATCCTCCCCTCCCGCCATTCACCCCTTAGCCTCTGGAAGGTCTCATGCCGTAAAGGACTTCCCCTTACATGCAAATCTGTCATAGCGTTGCCCAAATGAAACTCTTGTACTACTTCCTCGTGGTCATATTTGCCCCTTGATTAACCCCGTAATCCTTCAAATTCACTACCATTGGCCCCCATACCTGCTGGTTCTGCATCTGCACATACGGAGGGCTGACTGTATTCACTGTACATAGCACACTAGAGCATCCATGGATTTTGGTACGGGGGAGGGTGTGAGGCTCCAGGAACCAACTCCACGCAGATACAGAAGGACGACTGTATATTGTCCCAGTCCAGATTTGTTTCGGGGAAACTTTAGTGAAATGGGAGAGCTGCTGGAAAAACTGCACCCCAACATGATCCTGCCCCCGAAAGAGACACTCAGCGCTCCGCTCTTGCCTCTTTGACGGCACTCCATGGCCTCCAGCAAAGGAGCATTGCAGCTGGAGGAAGGAAAATGCCCTTGCTTCAGAAGCTACTGCATATCGGCTCTTCATAAATCAGCATTTTCCAAATCAGCCTGGATTCCCAGACACTGTGCTTAAGGGCACCCAGCACTCAGGCTCTGCCCGCCAGGATCGCCCTCCCACCCCCCTATATAGTACTCTGTGCCGCAGACGTGGGACTTTCTGTTGTCTCTTGGAATGCAACAGCCAGTGCAGTTTCTTCTGTCTAGCCGCAGAATCTGTTGAACATCCATTTCCTTTCCAGAACTAATGACTTTTGTTTTTCCATCCCAAGAGAACTTTGAACCCAGGAAGGTGGCCACTGCAATCCATGGAGGGGATTGTATAAGTCATTTTATATGTCTGTTGCTAATATTTTGTTTGAGGTGAGAGGAGAACCTTCTTCTTTGTTGAGTTTTTAAGACATTTTTGTAAATGTATTTAAAAATTGTTGCCTACCAGCTGTTAAAACTCCAAACTCTGCTGGGTTGTCACAGACTCAGTTCCCCGTTTGTGGCCAACGCTATCGGGCAACTTGTCTGTGGGAGTAATTCAGAATTGGGCCCAAAGAATTTGTATTAGCCTCATTTTTCTTCTTCAGGTACCATGCTGGCCGCCACACAAGAGAGGCATAGTGGTAGTGGTGTCAGATTTCTACCAAGTCATCAAATATTTCCATTTAAAGAACTTGATCATCATATTCACGTTGCATTCTTGTCTTTTAGTGTGTTTACAATTTTCAACAGCGATACTGAAGGGTAATCGGCATCTAAAATCCAGTAGTTTTCAGGGGAGGGGGCTAAGAGTTGTGAATGGTCCCTGTTGCATGGACTTTCAGGGAAGAGGGCTAAAAAGGAAGTTGAAACTGGGGCTCTGGGACAGGTTAGGTGGGGGTCTGTAGACTCAGTTAATCTGAACTCACAGTCTTCATTATTATTTAACTGGGAACTGCAATTCACATGTTGGACCCCTAGCCAAGGAAAAGGATTTTTGAATAAAGGAATATATTGACCATCATGATTACATTAAAATGAGAAATATTATTCTGTCAAAAAAAAATCCAAAATCTCAGGGCATACATCAAGCTGGTGAAAATATTCACAAATACAGCAGACAAAAGGCTGACATCTTTCCTGTGTAAGAAACTCCTATGAATCGATTAGATAAACAAAGGACATGAACAGGCAATTTACAACATGGGAACCACAACTAGTTTACAGACATGGAAAAATGTTCAGGCTCTCTGGTACAAAGGAAATTCAAATTCAAACAGTAATGAGATACTCTTTTTACCTATCTAATTAACACAATTAAAAAATATATACCACCATCACCAACCAAAAAAGAATACCTAGTACCCAGTGGTGACAAGGGTGTGGTATATAACATAATTCTCATACATTATTGGTGGGAATGTAAATTTGAATAATCCTTTTGGAAATAAACTAGGTAATATAAAGAGAACCATACAATTTTTATATCTTTGACCCATAATTTCCTTTTCTGGGAGTTTACTGGAAAACATAAACCTATATATGTGCTATGGACTATTTTCTCCCAAAATTGTGTTTCCTCCAAATTCATATGTTGAATTTCTAACCCTCATGTGATACTATTTGAAAGATAATTAAGTTTATATGAGGTCATGAGGGTGGGACCTTCATGATGGGATTAGTACCCTTGTAAGAAGAGATACCGGACAGCTTGTCTTCTTTCTCTTTCCCCATCACGTAAAGACACAGCCAGAATGCACCTGTCAACAAGCCAGGAAGACAGTTCTCATCAGAAATCAACCATATTGGCACCTTGATCTTAAACTTTTAGCCTCCAGAACGGAGGGAATATTAATTTCTGTCGTTTAAGCCACCTGGTCTATGATATTTTGTTATGGCAGCCCAAGCTGACTAAGACAACATGACTTTCATTCATTCATTCATTTATCTGTTTATTCAACAAATATTTATTGAGAGTCTGCTATACCCTAGGCACTATGTTATGTGCTGAGGGCACCATGAGGAATCAGGCAGGCATGGTCCTTGCCCTCATGGAGCTTACCGTGTAGTGGAAAGACACACATGAAACAGAAAACTATGGAAAATGCCATGGAGGAAAAGTACAGAGCACTATGAGAACATACACTGTGGGATTGACTGGGGTTATTTACACAAGCAGTGAATTGAAAACAACCTGAAGATCCATATAAAACAGATTGATTCAAGAAGTATCAATGCATCCACTTGGAGGATTACTACAAAGACATTTAAAAGTCCTTTAATAGTGATGGAAAATTGCTAAAAGAAAAAAAGGATAAAAATTGAGGACCTAGGAGGGTCAGATCAAGATGGCAGAGTAGGAGGACATGGAGCTCACTTCCCCCCACAAACACATAAAAAATACATCTACATGTGGAATACTTCTCACAGAAAACTAACTCGAAACTGGCAGAAGAACTCTTATACAACAAAAGCTGCAAAAAATATTTCCATGTAACAGGGTAGGATGGAAAAAAAGGCATAGGGTCAGGATCTCTGCCCCTGGGAGGGATCTGCAAGGAAGAGAAGGTCCAGAACCTCACCCTGGGGAGCAAGTGGGTTGAGCCACAGACCAGACATCCCAGGCCTGGGGTCCTGTGCTGAGAAGACAAGCTGCCTTCACTGCTGGGAGAACCACTGGGACAGATAGAAGGGCTGGAGAAGCCAAGATTCTACTTGCAAAGGGTGTGGGGTACTGACTTACCAACAAACAGGACAGAGAAAGCCATGCACTGTCAGCTGCCACCACGCTGCACTTCCCCATTCCAAGGGGGCAAACACCCCAGTCCTGCTCACTTCACACCGCAGCTTGGTGCAGGTTCTGGGCCAGCTGGGCCCTGGGAAAAGACTATGTCTAGCTATGCAGATACAGCCCTGAGGCCTAGAGTGTTGTCCAGGTGGGGTGACGTCAGCCAGTGTTGGCAGTAGCTTAATCAGAAGCTCAGATCTCTGATGGCAGCACAACCACTTCAAATCCTGCACCCACAATGCCCCGACCCCCAGCCCCAGCCTAGCAAACAGTCCAGCCCCACCCACTCCACATCACAGCCTTGCACTAGATCTGAGACAACCGCAACAGGAGAAAGGATGCAACCTTGGGCTGCATCTGGGCAGAGCAGCAGATGCCAACACAGGCAACACACTGCCTTCTGTGAGCACATGAGCCTCACTTACTTCAACACTCCCCTCCTTCGGGGCAAAATATGCACTCAAAGGAAACAGAGCCTGCTAGAGCCCAACCCTCAGGTCTTCTGCTCCAGCAACTGGGGAGCAGACCTGGCCCCTAACTGGGTGACAACAGCCATGGAGCAGAGAGGAAGTGCCACCTCATACCCTGCACAGGCTTTAGATCCCCCAACACTAACCACATCCCCTATCAAGGTGGTAGCAGCCAGCACACACTGAGGAGAGGCATGGTTGGCATCCACATCAAAAACAGCCCTTGCACTAAATACACTGGACACATGCAGCCTACACAAGGATGCTCCCACATAAAAACACCCTTTTGCAACCACGATACATAAATGTTTCTCCTAAATCCATAGACACGGAGAAAGTTAAGTAAAATAAAAAGGCAGAGGAACTACTCCTAATTAAAAAGCAAGAGAAAACCCCTGAAAAACTAAATAATGAAACAGAGATCACCAGTCTACCAGACATTGAATTAAAAAAAAAAAGAGGCAATAAAAATGCTAACTGAATTAAGAAGATTATCGATACAAATGCAGATCATTCTAACAAGGAGCTAGAAACTATGAAGATGCCCAAATCAAAAATAGATAATTCAATTTCTGAGATAAAAAGCAATCTAGAAGCAATAAACAGCCAACTAAATGACACAGAAGAACAAATAAGTGATCTCAAAGATAGAATAATCAAAGTCACCCAATCAGAACAGCAGACAGAAAGACAAATTAAAAAAATGAAAGCAACAAATGAGACCTATGGGATAATATAAACATGCCAACCTACACATATAGGGGTTCCAGAAGTAGGAGAGAGAGAGAGAAGGGGATCGAAAATGTATTTGAAGAAATTATGGCTGAAAGCTTCCCAAACCTAAAGAAGGAAACAGATATCCAAGTACAGGATGCACAGAGGATCCCAAACAAGATGAACCCAAACAGACCCACATCAAGACACATCGTAATTAAAATGGCAAAAGTTAAAGAAAGGATTCTAAAGGCAGCAAGAGGGAAAAAAAGAGTCATTTACAAGGGAACCCCCATAAAGCTATCAACAGAAACTTTCCAGGCCAGAAGGGAGTGGCATGATATATTCAAAGTCTTGAAAGGGAAAAACCTGCATGCAACCTAGGATACTCTACCCAGCAAGATTACCATTTAGAATAGAAGGACAGATAAAGAGTTTCTCAGACAAGCAAAAACTAAAAGAATTCAGTAATACTAAACCTACCCTAAAAGAAATATTGAAGAGCCTTCGCTAATCGGAAAAGAAGCAAGGAACTGTAGGAAAGGGAAAAATCCCAATAGGAAAGGCAAATATATAGTAAGGACTGAAGATCATTTAAATAAACCAGTATGTATATTTTTAAAAATTGTAAAAGTGACTATAACTAGAGTAAACAGTAAAAGGATAAGCATGAAGATAAAAATAGGACATCAAAAGCACAAAATGTGGGGGATGGGAGTAAAAATGTAGATATTTTCAAATGTGTTTGAACTTAAATGATTATCAGTTTCATGCAAGTAGATATAGTTGTGGATGAACATACATGGTAACCACAATTCAAAATCCTTCAATAGATTCACAAAAAACAAGAAAAAAGAGCTCAAGCATACTACAAAAGAAAATCATCAAACCACAATAGGAAAAACAAAAAGAAGAAGAAATAAACAAAGAAGAACTACAAAACAACTGGAAAACAATGAATAAAGTGGCAATAAGTACATACCTATCAATAATTACGTTAAATGCCAATGGACTAAATGCTCCAATCAAAGGACATAGAGTGGCTGATTGGATAAAACAAAAACCTTCAATATGCTGCTTATATGGGACTCACTTCAGGGCAAATCACACACACACACTGAAAGTGAGGGGATGAAAAAACGTATTTCATGCAAATGGAAATGACAAGAAAGTGGGGGTACCAATACTCATATCAGACAAAATAGATTTTAAAACAAAGGCCATAAAGAAAAAGAAGGACGTGACATAATGATAAAGGGATCAATACAAGAAGAGGATATTATACTTGTTTATATGCACCCACTACAGGAGCACCTAAATATACAAAGCAAGTACTAACAGACATAAAGAGAGAAACTGGCAATAATAAAATAATAGTGGGAGAGTTTAACACTCCACTTAGATCAATGGACAGAGCATCCAGACAGAAAATCAGTAAGGCAACAGAGGTCCTAAATGAGACAATAGACCAGTTGGACTTAATTTATATCTACAGGACACTACATTCCAAAAAAGTGGAATAAACATTCTTTTCAAGCATGCATGGAACATGCTCCAGGATAGGCCACATATTAGGTCACAAAACAAACTGCAATAAATTTAAGAAGATAGAGATTATATCAAGCATTTTTTGCAACCACAATGGTATGAAACTAGAAATCAACTACAAAAAGAAAAACAGGGAAAAAACAAACATGTGGAGACTAAACAATATGCTACTAAAAAGAAAAAAACCAATGGATCAATGATGAAATTAAAGAATAAATCAGAAAATGCCTCCAGACAAACAAAAATGAAAACACAACTTTACAAAATCTATGGGATGCAGCAAAAGCGTTCTAAGAGGGAACTTCATAGCGATGCAAGCCTTCCCCAAAAAACAAGAAAAACCTCAAATAAACAATGTAAAAGAATTAGAAAAAGAAGAACAAACGAAGCCCAAAGTCAGCAGAAGGAAGGAAATAATGATGCTGAGAGTGGAAATAAAATAGAGATAAAAAAACAATAGAAAAGATCAATGAAACTAAAACCTGGTTTTTTGAAAAGATAAACAAATTAACAAACCTTTAGCCAGACTCACCAAGAAGAAAAGAGAGAGGACCCAAATTAACAAAATAAAATTTGTCCAAAATAAAATGGAAAATTCATAGAAACATCCAGCCTACCAAGACTGAGTCGAGAAGAAACAGACAATGTGAACAGACCAATCACTAGAAGCAAGATAGAATCTGTAATTTAAAGAACTCCCTGTAAACAAAAGTCCAGGACCAGACAATTTCTCTGTGGAATTCTACCAAACATATAAAGAAGAACTTATGCCTATCCTTCTCAAACTATTCCAAAAGATTGAAGAGGAAGGGACACTCCCAAATTCATCCTATGTGGCCACCATTACCCTGGTACCAAAACCAGACAGAGACACTACAAAAAAAGAAAATTATAGGCAGATATTTTTGATAAGATGCAAAAATCCTCAACCAAATATAAACAAACTGAATCCAACAACACATAAAAAAGATCAGACACCACAACCAAGTTGGATTCATCCCAAGTTCACAAGGATGGTTCAACATACACAAATTAATCAATGTGATACGCCACAATAACAAAAGGAAAGACAAAAATCAGATGGTCATCTCAGTAGACACAGGAAAAGCATTTGACAAAATTGAACATCCATTCATGATAAAAACTCTCATCAAAGTGGGTATAGAGGGAACATATCTCAATATATTAAAGGCCATTTATGACAAACCCGCAGCCAACATAATACTCAACAGTGAAAAGCTGAAACCCTTCTCACTAAATTAAGGAAAAGACAAGGATGCCCACTCTCACCACTTCTATTCAACATAGTATTGGAAGTCCTAGCCACAGCAATCAGACAAAAAAAAAAAAGACAGAAAGAAAAGAAATAAAAGGCATCCAAATTGGAAGGGAAGTGTTAAAATTGTCATTATACACAGATGACATGATACTCTATATAGAAACCCCACAAAAACTATTAGACTGATAAATGAGTTCAGAAAGGTAGTAGGATACAAGATTAACATACAGAAATCTGTTGCATTTCTTTACACTAACAATGAAATATCAGAAAGAGAAAGTAAAATTCCTTTTTTTAAAAAAATACCTAGGAATAAACCTGACCAAGGAGGTAAAAGACTTATACACTGAGAACTATGAAACATTGATAAAGGAAATTGAAGATAATTCAAAGAAATCCATGTTTTTGGATTGGAAGAATTAATATTGTTAAAATAGCCATACTACCCAAAGCAATCTGCAGATTCAATGCAATCCCTATCAAATTACCCATGACGCTTTTCGCAGAGCTAGAATAAATAATCCTAAAATTTATATGGAACTATGAAGACCCAGAATTTCCAAAGCAATCCTAGAATAAAGAACAAAGCTGGAGGCATAACCCTCTCAGACTTCAGACAATACTACAAAGTTACAGTAGTCAAAACATCATGGTATTGGCACAAAAACAGACATATGAATCAGTGGAACAGAATGGAGAGCCCAGAAATAAACCCACACACCTCTGGTCAATTAATCTTCAACAAAGGAGGCAAGAATATATAATAGGGAAAAAGACATTCTCTTTAGCAAGTGGTGCTGGGAAAGCTGGACAGCCGCATGTAAATCAGTGAAGGTAGAACCCTCCCTCACACCACAAAAAAATAATCTCAAAATGCCTTAAAGACTTAAATATAAGACATGACACCTTAAAACTCCTAGAAGAGAACATAGGCAAAACATTCTCTGACATAAACCCTACCAATGTTTTCTTAGGTCAGTCTCCCAAGGCAAAAGAAATAAAAGCAAAAATAAACAAATGGGACCTAATCAAACTTATAAGCTTTTGCACAGCAAAGGAAACCATAAACAAAATGAAAAGACAACCTACAGACTGGGAGAAAATAGTTGAAAATGATGCGACCAACAAGGGCTTAATTTCCAAAATAAGCAAACAGCTCATATAACTCAATATCAAAAAACCCCAAACAACCCAATGAAAAAATGGGCAGAAGACCTAAATAGACATTGTACAAAGAAGACATACAGATGACCAACAGACACATGAAAAGATGCTCAACATTGCTAATTACTAGAAAAATGCAAATCAAAACCACAATGAGGTATCACCTCACCCGCCAGAATGGCTATCATCAAAAAGTCTGCAAATAACAAGTGTTGGACAGGGTGTGGAGAAAAGGGGACACTTGTACACTGTTGGTAGGAATGTAAATTGGTGTAGCCACTATGGAAAACAGTATGGAAGTTCCTAAAGAAAAACTAGAAGTAGAGCTACCATATGATCCAGCAATTCCACTCCTGGGTATATATCCAGAAAAAAAAGAAAACTCTAATTTGAAAAGATACATGCACCCCAATGTTCATAACAGCACTATGTACAATAGCTAAGACATGGAAGCAACCCAAGGGCCCATCAACAGACGAGTGGCTTAAGAAGATGTGGTACACACACACACACACACACACACACACACACACACACACACACACATAATGGAATATTACTCGGCCATAAAAAGAAGGAAATTCTGCCATTTGCAGCAACATGGTTGGAACTAGAGAACATTATACTAAGTGAAATAAGCCAGACAGAGAAAGACAAATATTGTATGATATTACTTATATGTGGAACCTAAAAAATAATACAAATGAATGTATGTACAAGACAGAAACAGACTCAAAGACATAGAAAACAAACTTACAGTTACCAAAAGGGAGCAGGAGGAGGGAAGGGACAAATTAGGGGTCTGGGATCAACAGATACAAACTACTATATATAAAATAGGTAAGCAACAAGGACTTACTGTATAACACCAGAAATTACACCCAATACCTTATAATAACCTATAATGGAATATAATCTGCAAAAACAAAACAAAAAAAACTGAATCACTATGCTGTACACCTGAAACTAATACAATATTGTAAATCAACTATACTTCAATTTAAAATATTGTAGACCCAGTAGCACTAAAACTATGTTAAAAAAGAGAGAGAGAGATGAACTACTCCTCCAAACTTAGGCAAAAAAGACAAAGAATGGAAGGAGAAATATCAGGATATTAATAGATCTATTAGTGATTTATTTTCTTTTTCTGCTATTTGGGAAATTTCTCCCCTTCACTGATTCACAATGAATACCACGCCTAATGTTATATGTTATTTAAAGCAGTGCTACTGTAGGCTTAGAGAAATGTTTCTGTAAACATTAGTAAAATATTTATTGGCAAAAGACCTCTTGTAGCTTTAAGAACATCATTTTACTACAGACTGAAATTCACTTACACTGAGGAATTAATATCACAGAAACTCCAAGTTATTGGGTGATTTCACCTACAAGTTGTTGCCATAGCCCTAGGTGATTTCACCTACAAGTTGTTGCCATAGCCCTAAGGGCAGATCACAAAACCAGGACGAGGAAGAGTTAGGACTGAATCTCACATCTTCTGAGCAATACCCCTTCTGTTTACAGCCAACTGTATAACGTTATCAGGAGTAAGGATGAATTCTGTTGAGTAACGGACAAGTGGGAAAGTGAAATGTTCTGATTTGGCCTGACTCACATTAAAACCATGTCCTCTCCATAGGTCACCTGGAATTTCCCAGACCATTACTCTTCTCTCACTCAACTATTCTTCAAGTATTTATTGAGCACTGATTATCTGACAGGCATTGTTCTAGGTGCTAGAAGCACAGCAGAGAACAACACCCACACCATCCTTGCCCTCAAGAAGTTGACATTCTTTTTTTATGCCGGCAAGTGTCGTCATGGAGATGTTGGTTTTTCTTGTCCTTAGATATATGGGTTTGTAGAGGAGAAAAGACTTTTACTCTACTCTCTTATGTTCTGTAACTGGGACCTGGAAATTAAACTGATGAAAGCAAGATTAACAAGAGAAGATGCATACAAATTTAATTTTATGTGCACAAATGTTTGACAGAAAGGAAGTGAAAGCTCAAAGAAACTATTAGACTTGGGAGTTTATATACCACTTAAACAAAGGGTGATAAATTGTGAAGAAGTGACTAGATAAAGAAAAGTGGGGGAGGGGTGTTGGGCTTCTATGGGCAGTAAATTGGGGGAAGGTAAATATATGGGAAATTATGAAGATAAGGGTAATTTAGTAAGGGTTTTTTGGTGCAGACTCATCTCAATGTCATCTTTAATGTCTAATAATAAGGGTTGTATTCTTCCTCCTGGAACAAGAGGAGAAGGGACACCTTCAAAAGGGAAATTTATGTCCTGCTTTAGGCAGATAGGAGAAAGGCAAAGAGCTCTTCCTGTATTTGCTTTTTCTCAATTGCCTTCAGCTCAAAATAATCTTTATGCCAAGGTGGGATATTTGCAGTGGCATATTCTTTTTTTTTTTTTTTTTTTTTTTTTTGCGGTACGGGGGCCTCTCACTGCTGTGGCCTCTCCTGTTGCGGAGCACAGGCTCCGGACGCACAGGCTCAGCGGCCATGGCTCACGGGCCCAGCCACTCCGCGGCATGTGGGACCCTCCCGGACCGGGGCACGAACCCGCGTCCCCTGCATCGGCAGGCGGACTCTCAACCACTGCGCTACCAGGGAAGCCCAGCAGTGGCATATTCTGATCCCTTACAGGTTTGCAAAATTTTAGAGCTGGAAGAGGCTTTAGAAATCCTCTAATGTAGTATATCTTAAACTTTTGTGAGTCATTAATGACTTTGAAAATGTAGTGAAACCTATAAATCACCTCCCCAGAAACAATTTCAAATAAAAAATTGGTATATACTTACAGGGAGTTCAGACTCTCCTGAAACATGTCTATGGACATCTTACGAGTCTCAAAATGATTCTCAAAAAATGAGAATCAGGGGAATTCCCTGACGGTCCAATGGTTAGGACTCTGTGCTTCCACTGCAGGGAGCATGGGTTCGATCCCTGGTCGGGGAACTAAGATCCCACATGCCACGTGGCATCACCAAAAAAAATAAAATGAGAATCAGTTTTCCCTGTCCTTGTCTAGCTAATTCTCCAGTGCCCCATGGGCTTAGTGGCAGCCAAAAATAAAATGAGAGGCTGGATGATTGCATGATTACTGCTTAATTCATTAACTTGCTTTTGATTAATTAAGTTTTATTATAAAAAATTCAAACATTCACAATTTTTTAAAGATAAGTTTAACAAGTTTCCTGGATCTGTCCCCCAGATTCAATAAATGTCAACATTTGGCCACCTTGTTTCATTTATCCCTCCCCTGACAGTTTTTCTTTTCCTTTTTCTTTTCTAAAAATCAATTAAAAAAATTTAATTGAATAGGGCTTCCCTGGTGGTGCAGTGGTTGAGAATCTGCCTGCCAATGCAGGGGACACGGGTTCAAGCCCTGGCCTGGAAAGATCCCACATGCCGCAGAGCAACTGGGCCTGTGAGCCACAACTGCTGAGCCTGCGCGTCTGGAGCCTGTGCTCCGCAACAAGAGAGGCCGCGACAGTGAGAGGCCCGCGCACTACGATGAAGAGTGGCCCCCGCTTGCCGCAACTAGAGAAAGCCCTCGCACAGAAACGAAGACTCAACACAGCCAAAAATAAATAAATAAATAAATAAAAGCCATTTCTAAAACACTACTCTTAAAAAAAGAAATTTAATTGAATAAATTTGACGTGTATCATTGTGCAAGTTAAAGATGTTAGATACATTTCTATGTTGTAATATGATTGCTAATGTGGCTATATTTATCACATTATATAATTATAGTACAATGTTGTCTATATTCATTATACTGTGCCTTAGATCTGTGTGACTTATTTACTACTTGTTACAAGTTTGTAGCCTTAAACACCATCACTCTTATCCCTCCTCCATCCCCTAGTAACCACCATTTTACTGTTTTTCACTAGTTTAACTTTTTTAGATTCTACATATAAGTGATATCATACAGTACTTGTCTTTCTCTCTCTGGCTTATCTGACTTAGCATAATGTGCTCAAAGCCATCCATGCTGTCACAAATGGAAAGATAACTTCCTTTCTCATGCCTGAATAATATTCCATTGTGTATATGTACCACATCTTTTTTATCCGTTCATCCGTTGATGGGCATTTGGCGTCCCCTGACAGTTTTGACTGAAGTATTTTAAAGGAAATCTAAGACAACATGTTATTTCACTCGTGATTACTGCATTATATGTCACTAAATCATAAGGATATGCCATATCCCAATTAATAGTAATTCCCTGGCCAATTAATAGAAATCACCTAATATCATTTAATTCCAAGTTTATATTCAAATTTCTCTTAATTGTTTTGTTCAAATGAAGACCCAAATAACATCTGCATAGTTAATTTGCCTTTTGTATCTCTTTAGTATCTTTCATTCATTCAATAGTTTGCTCCTGACACCCCTGTTTATTGATTTGTTTTAAGAATGAGCTTTGTGTTCTTGAAGAATCTCCCACATTCTGGGTTCAGCCAGTTACTTCTTTGTGCCATCATTTTATTTGTTCCTCTATTCCATGTAATCATAAAACCTGGGAATTAGAGATAGATAACTTTTATGTTTTGCTCTATTCTGTTTAGTATAAAAGAGAAGGAAGAATCTATGAGAATCCTCTTGCCTCATAGAGAGTGGGAAAGACATACTTTCCTATATCTTCTTCAATATGGATTGTTTCATTATTTTGCTGGTTTATTTCTGTGCTACGAAACAGAGGCCTTTCCGGATATAGGGACCTTCCATTTCCTGCATATGTTTCTATTCTGAAGAGCATGTAGGCTGTAGTAAAATATATTCCAAATCCAGCACTGAGGCAATGTGCATGGAAGTGTCTGGCATAATACCTAAGACATCTCAATCTGGTAACTGTTAGTTAATGCTGAAGCAAAATAAATTCAATCCTCACTCAAAATAATTGTATGTCTAGTTATTAAAATAATCATTTTCTGGATTGAGGGAAACAAAATCCTCTAGAACCCCCCCTTAATATAAACTAAGGTATTATCTGTATTGGGTAAAGAATAAAAATACCCCTTCCTATTCATTGACACAATTTCAACTTCTAGAAAATTTTGTGATTGTTTGGTACCCCAAAATTGATCATAAAAAACCAAAATTATTTTTAATAAATAATAAAGCTAGTCAAAAGGCTGAAGCCCCAGCACACAACTTATGAGGGTGAAGTCAATTCTTAGTTCACATGTAATAGTTGTAGGAAAAATGAATACTCCGTGTAATTATCAAAAGTTTTTCAGCTTATTTACTTCGATAACTATACAGTCAACCCTCAGTGTCCAAGGGAGATTGGTTCCAGGAGCCCTGCGGAGAACAAAATCCACCCAGGTAATTTATAAGTCCCTTATATAAAATGGTCTAGTGCAGTCGGCGCTCTGTAACTGCAAATTCGGAAGCTGCGGTTACGGAGGGACGATTGTCTATTTTCCCTCTTCTTGAGTGCTGCCCAGCCTTTATCCTCTTCTCTTCCTATTGCTCACACTCATTGATTCAGTCCATTATTTTAATTCCCACTTCTAGGGTCATACTAATGGTGTTCGCATGCTTGCAACTCAGAGCACTGTGCTTGGACATTGGCAAGAGTTTAATACAGACTTGTGGAATAAACTTACAAATCTCCTTTGTTAGCCTCGATTCTCTCCCAAGCTCCAAATCTACACGTTAGGGAACTAATATAGGGCAGTGGCTAATAGGGTGGGCTATAAGATAAGAGTGTTTAGGTATAAACCTTGGCTCAGGTACTAGCAAGTTGTGTGGCTCAGAGGAAGTTACTTAAATTTTCTAAGGCTTTTTTTCTTGATCTATAATAGAGGGATGATAACAAAACAAGCCTTATAAAGCTATTGTAAGTATTAAGCAATGTAATGCATGTCACGGGCTTAGCAGAGTGTCCAACCCAACACATAATAAGCCCTCTATAAACAATACCTTTGTTTAACTGTTTGGTAGATATTGTCTCACTGATGTCTCCCAAATACCTAAAATCTGTCCAAAACTTAATCCATTACCTTAAACTCAGTGTTTCTATCACTGGGCAGGCTTCTCAGGTGCAGGCAGACAACTGATTCCCTGTACATGGCACACTTTCTCACAGTTCCAGTACTCTAGTCACCGTATTCCCTTAGTGTAGAATACACTTTGTTTCGATTTCTGAATTTTGTACCTATACTTCAACCTCCTTCACTTTCCTGGTTTCCTTAATAAACTTTTTTGGAATTAAGAGCTTCCTTCTCCAGTGTTGTGTATTGAGTAATATGATTTCAAACCCACTTGTTTTGATCTAAGAATGAAGCTGTTTACATTGAGGAAGTGTGTCATTATTGATATCAGTGGTTGACCATAAGCATTCAGTAGTTCAGCTTTAGCACTGCTGGGGGCTTATCGATAAGAGCATGTGAAGGAGCGACTATGACTGGCGGACATTTAAGCTTTAAATACCAAGAGGTGTGAACAGCATCTCCAGAGTGTTTGGTCTGGGCGAGGCGACTCTTTGCTGATCTAAATAGCTCTCTGAAGACCTTGCGGGGAGCGGGGAGGGGAGGGACTCTTTACCTGCTGTGGTGAAAACCGAGCAGCGGCCCCTTGAAGGAGACCATCTTGCCCGTCAGCATGGCTACTTCCCTCCCTAGCAACGTGCCCTAGCAACGGGGGACTTTTGCTTTGCTGGGGCAGCTGAATGTCAGCCCTTGTTGCCTAAGCCCACTTGTAGAAAACCAACTTGTAGAAAGGTGCGGCTCAACTAAATTTGGCCTTTATTCCTTTCATCTCCCCCTTGCCTGGAACCATAGTGTGCTTAACCTAGTATTGGTTTGGAGTATGTTGTTTCTTCATTGGCTTATTAAGAGATATTATCCTTTATGCTGTTGGCTTGTGAAATTATTATAATTCCTGCAGTGAACCCGTGTTAAATAAATTATTGGCGAAGACAATCTCAGTCTCTGAGTATAATTTGCCCCCCAAAAAACATTCAGTTTTCCATGATATTCCCTAAAACTGCCTTAAAACACTTATTTGTCTGTGTTTAATAATGATTGTGTATATATCTGTCTCTTCTAATAAAGTTAATTGAAGACTTTAATTACCTTGTTATTAATTATAGGGCTTAACACAGAGGTGGATGGGTTAAAATTGAATGAATAAATGTATGAATGCATTCCAGTGTATAAATTAAATTATGAATGATGGTATTTTGAAATGTACTGTAAAATATGTGGCAGGAAATACATTTTTCAAAATCATGTAAAATGAAACCCAAAAGTTGTTAGTTAACACTGACCTATTTATAATCGAAATAAATTTACTGGTCAAAAAAATCAAGACCAGAGTTCGAATGAGTTTGAATTACACTCATTCTGTGTGGGATAATTCACATATTCCTGGTACAGTGGTATAAATGTGAAATGTCCTAGTGCCTACAGGAGAAGTATTTCAAGTTCCGCCATCTTTTCACTTTGAGCATTCACTGTCTTCTGACCCCTCCTATTTCAGTCCTATCCCATTTCTGGCAATTTCTTCCTCTCTGTATAAGCCCTACAGGTCCACAGCTCCACACAACTCAGGCGTAGGACAACCACATTGTGTCCAACCCAAATTTCCAGAGACCACATTCTCTCCATGAACTTGGTACCTTGTCTTCCTGAAGACAGGTGGATTAGAAAAAGAGATAGAACACTGCAAATCATAACATTTCAATCACTTAAGTTTTTGTTTTAATTGTGGTAAAAAAACTTGTTTTGCCCTCTTAACTATTTTTAAGTGTACAATTTACTAGTATTAAGTATATTCACATTGTTATGCCCTATATCTGCAGAATTTTTACCTTGCAAAACTGAAACTCTCTACCCATTCAACAATTCTCCATTTGTCCCTCCCCCCAGCCCATGGTAACCACCATTCTACTTTCTGTTCCTATGAATTTGGCTACTTTAAATACCCCATATAAGTGGAATCATACACTATTTGTTTTTTGGGGACTGGCTTATTTCACTTAGCATAATGTACCCAAGTTTCATCCATGTTGCAGCATGTGACAGGATTTCCTTCCTTTTTAAAGGCTGAATAATATTCCATTGTGTGGATATATCACATTTTGTTTTATCCATTCATCCATTGATGGACATTTGGGTTGCTTCCTCTTCTTGGCTATTGTGAATAATGCTGCTGTGAACATGGGTATGCAAATATCTTGTTGAGACCCTGCTTTCAGTTCTTTGGATATATACCCAGAAGTGGAATTCCTGGATCATTTGGTAGTTCTAATTTTAATTTTTCAAAGATTTAATCACTTACGTTTTTAAAAAGAAAGATGGTGCTTTTCAATAACTTTATAACCATTTAGGTTTGCTTTTTCAATCAATTGTTACAAGAAGAAATTAGTCTTAATTTAAAGAGCAGAGTGTACTTAAAAATAACTGGCCTTTTGAAAAACTATTTTTTCCCCTTTCATCTGCAGGCGTCCTTCTGTGCAGGCTGAACAATCCTTAAGTGAACAAACGAAGAAAACTTTCTGTTTCTTGTCCCATAAATCAGCAATAGGTCAGAATTGCTATCATAAAGCCAGATTATCTCTTACCAATAATAATACACACACCTATAGATAGATGATGATTACCCTGTACCCGGATTGTCTTGCAAAAGTCAGTATATTTGTGAGTGTCATCAACATTACTCTGGGAAGTGAGAGAGTGGGTCTTGCAGTGTGCTGGAGGTGGTTGACACTAGTTCCTGAGAGTACATTGCCTCACAACTGCCAAGAGCTGACTGTATGTTAGTGACATGATGTTGGTGGGTTGAAATTGACCATAATGACAGTATTTACACGATGGAAATTGGCAAACATTACAAATCAGGACTTTTATTTATTTATATATATATTTTGAGAGCCAGTTGGCAACTATTAACCAGCATACTACTGAGTGGGTACTAAGGAACTTTCAGTTCACTGTCTCGGAGATTAACAAAAAGCATAGTAAAAAGATTTTTAAAAGAGCCTTATGTAAAATAGATGTGAGTAGAAAAAGAACCTTGATTAAAATTGAATTAAGTGAAACAAATGGCCTGGAAGAGGGTGAACTAACTTCCTTATTATAAATAGATGTTTCCATTTGTTTGCTTTTTTAAAACAAATAAAATAGAAAATATTTAATTTAATTTAAAGCTCTAGAAATATGTCACGAAATTTTTAAGAGGCCATTTTTTTCATAAAACTTGATCAAATATTTGATCTGACAGTATAAACGTATACCTATACAAATTGACTTAGACATCCAAAAATTAACTATTGCCCAACAAAATTACATTTTCTGCAATAAAAGTAAGTTTATAGACAAATTTATCTTCTTTTTTAAAATTAATTAATGCATTTATCTTTTGGCTGCATCGGGGCTTTCTCTAGTTGCGGCGAGGGGGGGCTACTCTTCTTTGCGGTGCGTGGGCTTCTCATTGCGGTGGCTTCTCTTTGTTCCAGAGCATGCACGGGCTCTAGGTGCGCGGGCTTCAGTAGTTGTGGCACGTGGGCTCAGTAGCTGTGGCTCACAGGCTCTAGAGCACAAGCTCAGTAGTTGTGGCGCACGGGCTTAGTTGCTCCGTGGCATATGGTATCTTCCTGGAACAGGGCTCGAACCCGTGTCCCCTGCATTGGCAGGCGGATTCTTAACCACTGCACCACCAGGGAAGTCTCCAAATTTATTTTCTTAAGTTTGCCAAGTTGTATTATTTTACGCTAGAAGTTATATTTTTGATAATTTTTCTACTTAAAAACAAATATTAAAGCTCTAGTACTCCACGTACCATTAAAGGAGAGGTTATTGAGGCAATGTTTGCAGTAGCAATCATACTTTACATCAACCCTTTCCTTAACAGATGCCTGAATTCTGTTAACCTGATACAAATCTCTGGCAGGAGACTCAACAACCTGGTGTTTGAGAGAGATCTCCCTTTCACGTACAACAGAGGAAAATCTGATTAAAAGCCACTTTCTGCGAGAATAAAAGCACTATTCAGATTATTTGCTTAATCAAAGCCATGTACAAAAGAGCTGTAAAAATTCCTCATTGAAAAGATCTTTGCACAAATTGTGATTTGTGCCCCTAGTTCAGTAAGCATTCAATGGATATATGTATATATTTAGTTGTAACTTATCCATATCCATCCATTCTCTTTAGGCTACACCAAATGTACCATGAAGTTAGTGTGGTGCTAACTGGAGAACGTTTACCTTTTAGCACTCACTTCAGACAGCACTCTTTTTTTCTTCTGGCCGTGCTGTGTGGCTTGCAGAATCTTAGTTCCCTGACCAGGGATGGAACCCGTGTCCCCTGCAGTGGAAGCACAGAGTATTAACCACTGGACCGCCAGGGAAGTTCCCAGGCAGCATTCTTCAGAGGACGATGTCTGACCCACCCTGTAATGGTGCTTTACTTAATAACTTCATTTTCATATCTATCACCCAATTGTGCACTATTCACCTGACTTTCTCCTTCACTAGATTTTGAGTCCTTAGAGGAGAGAAAGAAATTTTATTTGTAATATGTGTATCTCCTAATTCTATTAAAATCCCCAGTACAAAGTGACTGTCAGTTAAATGTTTGTGGAATGACTACTTCAAATTGAGAAATAACTGTTTCTTCTTTATCCCTATATTTTTTTCCCCAGAACTCCCAAATGGCTCATTCATTTTGGGGGAACAAGTTAGATACCTTTGGAGCATGCAGTCATTCTTCTGGTATGACTGACTTATATTCTGAGATAATTATAATTTAATGGTTCTGTCATGAATGCAGGGCCTGTTGGGGACGCGATCTTGGAATTTTTTAAGCTGGAATGCTGCATTTATAAAAATTGCAGTTCCTGCATTTTACACTGCCAAATGGAATTTGGTTTTACAGAAGGCTTCCTTTTTTAGGGTGGGATCGCTTTGGTGCGCCTGGTCAGTCATTCAGATAGTAGGCAGGTATGAATCCAGAAGGTACTACAGACAGGATTTGAACTGTTTAGTAATATAAATTGGGTGCATTTTAAAACAGATTATGCCTACACAGAGGCATATATAGACAAAAAGTGCCCTATGCCTGAGATCACTGTTGGGTTTGAAAGATGTCTATAAATACTGTGAACAGTTCTCAGCAAATCAGCGGGCATAAGTGGCCTGATCTTCCCTTGACTTGTCACTAAAGGAAAACCTTTGGCTAGAAATTAGACTGAGTTTGATCCCGCATGCCCTGCATTGGACCATAGGAGCCCTTCGTGGTGTAATTTAAGTCGGGAATAGGCCAAACGTTGGCTAAATGCTTTGTACTGTGATGGTCTTCTTCAGGCCATAGGGTCCAGAGTCCTTTCTGTAGAGATGGGCGTGCAATTCCCTCTGAGAAAAACGAATGTCCCGGCTCCATTCAGAGGCAGAAAAGGAGTTGTATGCTTGGGGAAAGAATTTCCTCCTTTTTCTGTGGCTAAAGGTTCTGGGTTCTGGGGTGGGGTAAGGAAGCATGCCATGGCTCCCCACCTCGAGGCTGCTGAGATGCTTGGAACGGGCTGCTGATCAGTGAACAGCCATGTCTGAGAGTGGGTATAAGCCGCTTTCTACATGGGGCCTTCCCTACACCTCCAATGAGGTCTTTACAGCACTCAGCTCCATGTGATCTGTGCCGTGAGAAATTGGATGGAGCAGGGTCCCGTCCCACAGCCTGGAGTTGCAGGATGAGTTACCATCCACAGCGGAGGAACAACAGCTGTTCCCAGAAGATCAAGCACCTCTCTGCGTTATCAGCAGCGCCAGAGGCCTGGGAGCAATAGAAGTCAAGGGCAAGCCATGGAGCAGAATGTTCCAGAGCACAGGTGAGCAGGTCCCACGTTCAATGCTCAGGAATACTTAGTGATAACTCTTGGAGTGGGCTGAACTCCAGCAAATAAGGGGGTATAGGTAATTATGCCGTGATGATTTGGGCATGCAAAGAAGAGTAATTTTATTTTGTAGGCATTGGCTATTGAGGAAGGTGACACAGTTATATTATTGACCATATAACTTTGTCTTAAGGTCCTCAGTTTTATCCTATGGCTATTGGGATCTAGAATTACTTTGAGAATATAAAATACTATTTTCTATAGGGAGTTATTGTCAGGGAATAAATCAGCTACCAAAAAATCTGGCTTTGTGCTCTGACCAACAGAAATTTGCTTATAAACATTTCCATTTTTATGGACGAAAGCAAGAATCTGCTTTGGGGCTTCCCTGGTGACACAGTGGTTAAGAATCCGCCTGCCAGTGCAGGGGACACGGGTTCAAGCCCTGGGCCAGGAAGATCCCACGTGCCGTGGAGCAACTAGGCCCGCGCACCACAACTACTGAGCCTGCACTCTAGAGCCTGCGAGCCACAACTACTGAAGCCCGCGCGCCTAGAGCCTGTGCTCCGCAACAAGAGAAGCCACCACAATGAGAAGCCCACACACCACAACGAAGAGTAGCCACTGCTCACAGCAACTAGAGAAAGCCCGCACACAGCAACGAAGACCCAACACAGCCAAAATAAATAATAAGTAAATAAATAGATTTTAAAAAATAAAGAATCTGCTTTGGTGTGTTAAAGGTTCTCTTTTTCATAGCTCTATTTGAGTACAAGTGGTTAAGCTGCTGTGGGACCTGACTTTCTTGCATTTATGTTGATGGTCTGCTAGGCAAACAATGGCATACCATGTCCGCAAGACTGAAACAACAGATGGAGAGCTAGAGCGGAAAGGTGCTTTTTCTGCTTCTGACATGACAATGTAGAAGAGAAAATTGGTTTTCTTTAAAGTAGCCGCAAACACCATACAACAAAGCATTATCAAATTAAATACTGACACGAGTTAGTTGACTTCTTACTGAGTTATAAATTGCTATTTAACCATGGATATTCATAACTTTCATAAAATCTAAAGTATATATTTATAACACACCACTTTTTATTAAAAACACTTATTAAATGTTTACAATGGTTCTTCTATAAAACTGGCACATGGGAAATGGCACATCCATCCTTAAAACTGCTTTTTGTTTAATTTGGTTATTTGCCTTTTACTTTATCAATATTTGAGTTACTGACTAAAGTGAACTGACAACTATGGGGCCAGAAATAAATTATTACTGTTTTCTACACATAGCTCTCAGCCTGAATTATTAAATAAAGCTAAAATCATCATAACAACAACATTAATAATGAAAGCATTTAAAAAACAGATGCATTTAGTTTTCACTTTTATTTTTGCCCTTTCTATATCGTCTGCAAAGAAATGGTCTTTAAATACTTGAAAACTATAGTCTGGCAAACAAAAATGAAAGGTCACTTTCCCCTCCTTCCCAGGCAACCGTGTAGGCAGTTCCAGGCATCCTACTCATCTGCTTCTTCCTCCCAGCACCGTGGCTAAATGAACCATAGATGAGCTTTAAAAAATCACAAACGTAGTGGAGGAGCAGCTCCCAAAGTCAGGACACTGCATTAACATAGTTTAATGTCTGGTTTCATTCACAAACAGTTTAAGAGAAAGCAAAGAAAGATGCATCAGAGATCCCACAAACTAAGTGGTTGCCATCTTAATAAAAAAAATAATAGATTTCAGCCAGGCACAAAGGTCTCCATGAAAACGGTGAGTTTAGATCCCCATAAGCATCATTTGTGCAACACAAAAGATCCATCCCACTAGCCTGTCTAGCAAATCTTACTTTTCTAATCTTCATTTCTTTGCCCTGAATTTGTATCTTAATCCTCAGCTATCTGTACCTTATTATTTAAACATCCTGGAAAATTGCAAAATAATTTAAAAACTGAATTTAGGGCTCTGTTTCCTTGATATTCACAGGGGAGAGAGATTCAAGGTTGTGTAGAGTTCATATTTAAGGCCAGCTTAATTTTATTTCAAAGATGGACAGTTGTTTAACAAACATGAGTTTATTCAAATTGTTTCATTTTTTGAAATGAGAGTGCAATTCAACAGAAGTAAAAAAAATGTGGTGAAATCGAACCAAGAAAAGGCTCACAGAAAAGAGAATGTTTGGATGCTGATTTAAAGCTAACTTTTATATACTGATATCCACCCACACCCACATCTAGCACCTCGAGGTACTCTTTTTTTTTTTTTTTTAACTTTTTCTTTTTGGCCACACCGTGCGGCTTGTGGGATTTTAGTTCCCCCACCAGGGATCGAACCCGGGCCCTGGGCAGTGAAAGTACTGAGTCCTAACCACTGGACAGCCAGGGAATTCCCTCAAGGTACTCCTCTGAGTAATCTTTTTTTTTAAATAAATTTATTTATTTTATTTATTTATTTTTGGCTGTGTTGGGTCTTTGTTGCTGCGCACGGGATTTCTCTAGTTGCGGCGAGCGGGGGCTACTCTTTATTGTGGTGTGCGGGCTTCTCATTGCAGCGGCTTCTCGCTGCGGAGCATGGGCCCTAGGTGCACAGGCTTCAGTAGTTGTGGCATACGGGCTCAGTCGTTGCGGCTTGCGGGCTCTAGAGTGCAGGCTCAGTAGTTGTGGTACATGGGCTTTGTTGCTCCACGGCATGTGGGATCTTCCCGGACCAGGGCTCGAACCCGTGTCCCCTGCATTGGCAGGCGGATTCTTAACCACTGCACTACCAGGGAAGCCCTGAGTATTCTTTTTAGCCAAAACTTTCTATTTTAGCCAAGACTTTCACAATCATAAATTCAGCAAAATATTTTAAACATGTTTTAATGAATTATGTACTAAATGGATTCCGGGTTCATATTTTATAGCTAGGTAATTGGAGGCAAGATATTTTAAACAGAGATAACATACATGCTCCAATATAATTAGGTTGCTGTGAGAATTAATAGGGTGGTGCTGTACAATTATTTTTTAATTCTATAGCAATATACAAATATACATTGTTAGGGTGATATTTGATGTTGTTCAAAGGAAACAGTAATAGTGCTCATTTATGAAGACTTGTATTTAGTATTATTAGCTCAAATAAGAGCTAAACAAAGTGACTTAAAAATTAGGTTTTGATTATAAAACAAGCTTAGTATAAAAATACTTAAATAGTATATACTTTTATAAAGTAAAGGGTAGTTCTTATTCCACGCACTTCCAACCCCTGTCCCACTGTCCTTTTTTTTTTTTTTTTCTTTTTTGCCGTACGTGGGCCTCTCACTGTTGTGGCCTCTCCCATTGCGGAGCACAGGCTCCAGACAGGCAGGCTCAGTGGCCATGGCTCACGGGCCCAGCCGCTCCACGGCATGTGGGATCTTCCTGGACCAGGGCACGAACCCGTGTCCCCTGCATCGGCAGGCGGACTCTCAACCACTGCGCCACCAGGGAAGCCCTCAGCTGCATTATTTTATTGTTACTATCCATCAGGCAGTGAATCTCCATTAGACGAAAGCAGAGGAAAGTGAATAAAGCAAATATCTTGAAAGAAATTGTGTTTCGCTAATTTATCATAAGATGTGGTATTTTTTGTGAGTTTTGAGAATTATTATTGTGTGTTCGTTTGATATTTCAAACCCACTTGTTCTGATCTAAGAATGAAGCTGTTTTGCCCTAAGAGTGAAGTTGTTCACACTGAGGAAGCTGTGTCAGGATGTCATCACTGACATCTGTGGTTGTCGATAAGCACACATTAGTTCAACTATTGACAGGCACTGCTTGGGGCTTATCCATAAGAACGCGAGGAGGAGCGACTGTGGCTGGGGAACATTTAAGCTTTAAATACCAAGAGGTGTGAACAGCATCTCCAGAGTGTTCGGTCTGGGCAAGACGACTCTTTGCTGATCTAAATAGTTCTCTGAAGACTTTGGGTTGAGAGTGGGTGGGGGTGGGGACTAGCTACTGCCCGGAGAAAGCAACTCTGCCTGCAGTGGTGAAAACCCTGCAGCGGCCTAAGGAGATGCTTTGGCCGCCAACATGACGTCTTCCTTCCCTAGCAACGTGCCCCGCCCGCCAACATGGCGTCTCTTGCCCTAGCAACGTGCCCCGCCCGCCAACATGGCGTCTTCTTGCCCTAGCAACGTGCCCCGCCCGCCAACATGGCGTCTTCTTGCCCTAGCAACGTGCCCTAGCAACGTTTTGCCCCGGCAGCTGAACGTCAGCTCGTGGTTAGCTAAGCGCACTCTTTCGAGAACCCACTGTAGAAACTTGGGCTTAACTAAATTTGGACTTTATTCCTTTCATTTCCCCCTTGCCAGGAACCATAGTGTGATTAATCTAGTATTGGTTTGGAGTATGTCATTTCTTCATTGGCTTATTAAGAGACATTATCCTGTATGCCATTGGGTTGTGAAATTACTCTAACTCCCGCAGTGAACCTGTGTTAAATAAATTATTGTCAAAGACAATCTCAGTCTCTGAGCATAATTTGCTGCCTGGAAACCAAACAAGCAATTACGTTTTCCCCAAGCATACATGTACTCAACAAAAATGTCAATGTTTTTCAAAGATGACTTTCATTTCAAAGGTACATATTTCAGGGACTAATTTTATTATTTTTAATGAAAATTTAAATATATAATAAAAAATAAATATCTTGGTTCCCAATTATGTAACCATGTTTTTAAAAAATGTGTTCAATGCTTTTTCCATACTCTATGTTAACATTTTCATTTGATTAGTTCTATAAATTCTAAAGCTTATGTACTAAATTAAATCACAAACTATAAAGGTATGTGGCTGAAATTTGTTTAAAAATTATTATTTACTCTATATAATATGTCAAAAACACCATACATGTTAGAGCACATAAGTAGAGGTTCAAAAATATGTTTTAATGAATGAATGAATACATGATGATGTAGTCAGTAAAAGACTATGTCATCTGACAAGTATTTAATCATGTGGAAACATAGCTGCAATATATTTCTGAATTTTAATTCTGGTTAATTCTTGAGCATGTAATTATAGAAGTTTCCTATTTTTTTCTTTTACATTTTCACTGTTCTAAAATTTCCACTAAAATAAATGATTTTTAAAATATGAGGTATGGTTTTTAAGCTAGTACAAAACTACAAAATATAAAATTCAAACTGTAAAAATATTTGTAAAATGTAATGTGTTAAAATGAAACTAGCCAGAGGCACAAAGAGAGTGGCTGTGGAGCGTATCTGCTTTGCTGAAATCTCATTGCTAGCATTAGTCCTATTAGGTAGGCTGGCAAACCAAATTTTGGCGAGAGGCTGTAAAGGACTGGGGAAAATCATGAGGACCTAGAGCGGCTTGGGAGAGGGTTGAGGGAATCTGTGAGAGAGAAGACACTGATGCTGAGGAGATAAACCTAAAAGTACCTACTCCATAGCATTATTGAAAGGAGTATACTGTGCCCATGAAATGTTTGGCACAGGCCCTGAGAAATCAACAAATCTTAATTATAATGTAAGCTCAATGAGGGCGGGAATATTTATATCTTTTGATCACTGTCGTATGGCTAGCACACAGAAATGTCAATAAATATTTTTGAATGAATTGATGAGTGTTGTTATTATCAGTAATTACTTCAATAATTAAAGTGCCAACTTAAATATAATATATCTGGAAATATATGTATACAGGGAATACATGATATTGAGGGAGTTTAACACGACTTGTCCCTCTGTGCTGTCTCTTTCTCCAGGTCCTGCCCCTCTCCACCCAGGCTGAGAGCTTCTAATTGTCATTTAAAGGTTCCCTGGGGGAGTCAGGGTAGCGGGGTGAACTGGCCCTAAGTACTGCCTGGTCTGTAGATCGTAACAACTCTTAGCTTTATCACATCAATTAATAAATGGATACAAAGTTGCAAATGGTTTCAAAATTTTTTCATGGATCTCCATCAACTAATTTTGCAAGCTCAGTACTGAAATCTACAGTTTTAGAATTCCTCTATTTTTACTACAAGTTGTCCTACTGTTTCTCAAAATAAATATTTTTAGACATTATGTAGAAACACTCCTTAAGCCAGTTTTGTAAAGGCATAGGAAGACATATCTGGAGCTGGAAGAGGGAAGTTGGTGAATATGGTTAGTGGTGCACTTTGTGTGCCCAGGCAAGTTCTGAAGAATCTGTTCTGAAATACCTACACCTTGTGGGATCCCAGAGGCATCATCTCCAACCCATATGACATGGCATCCACCTGAGAGCAAAAAGGCAAATGGCCTACAGATTTTGGAGAAGTTGTGAGAGCTAGAGAGATGATAGAACTAATACCAGGATGCTCTAAAAATTCCTTGCATTGTAGGTACACCAAAACATCAAGCCATGTCCCACTGTATCGTAGCTTCTACACCCATCACTCGTTCTTCCTGACTGCCTAGTTGCTGTCTATCAATTGCTGAGTGCACCCTTAATGTCTCAGCCTTCTTCAAAGTTCTTTGTGGACTCACTCCTCTCCTCAGTTCATTCCCTCCTCAGTGATTTCATCCACTGCTGTGTGTCGCAAGGCCTGAAATTCCGTGTGCTGCCTTGACATCTCTGAGCCTCACAGGGTCCCAAAGGCCTAGCCACGATTCCCCCTGCTTTTGCAAGATATGCTCCCGACCCAGTGGGCAAAGCTCCACACCCAGGTAGTTCCCATATTGGCTGGACTGGCTGCAGTGCACCTGGTCCTTAACCAGAATTATTCAAACAAACCAATTACATCCTCCCATATGAATGAAGGGCTAATCCGCATTCTTGTCACTACAAAACCTACCTCCCCCAGTTCCTCCTGGTTCCCTCAGCTCCTGAGTGCAACCCCTGTGTGGTCCTGCATGATGTGCCATGTCCTCCTTTCCTGGGCTGTGAGAATATGTGACT
Organism: Phocoena phocoena; assembly: GCF_963924675.1. Classification (NCBI taxonomy): domain Eukaryota; kingdom Metazoa; phylum Chordata; class Mammalia; order Artiodactyla; family Phocoenidae; genus Phocoena; species Phocoena phocoena. The sequence continues at coordinate 113,930,938 of NC_089240.1, read as the reverse complement.
AATAACTGCTTCCAATCCCATCTGTCCAGAATTGGGTATTGTGTGTTCAGGTATCTCATACTATTTAGGCCAGGGAATCCCTCCTTCATCCCTTGTGCAAGGGTGCTGAGATCAATGTATATTCAAAGGTCAGGAGAGCCACTGGCTTCAGGAGAGGTTAGGAGAAGTCAGTTCTGGTTCAGAAAACCACAAAGGGAGGGCATTGGCTCACTTCCACTCGTTTCCCTAGAGAAGAGCATTTCCAAAGTTCTCTGAAAATGAGAGGCACTATTTAGTACCTCCTTAAGTTCTTAGCAAACACCCAATATGTGCCTAGTATTACTTCACCAGGGAGAGCTGCTTAAATTTTCCACAAAAGGGTGCACATGTATTCAGGATTTAGATTTGCCTTCCTCATTCTTAGTCATTCTATGAGAGCCATAATTCTTGGACTCATGAACAATTTTTCTGACATTACTTTTGTCCAGTAACACTTTCAACAGCAGCTGAATCTGTATGTGAGCCCAGGCCCTTGCAATCCACTGGTCTTGCCATCCCACAGAAGCATCTGGCCTCATATGGTGCTGGAATAGTGTGCTGAGACTTCTATATAGGAGACAGAAGCCTGCAAGGCTGGAGGGCTGTCTGAGAGACGGCAGATCAAGCTCTGGACCCACAAGCGACCTATGGTGCCATTCCCCCAGGCCAGGATGGGTAGACAGTGACTCCTCCCATTCTTATACCTAAAAAGACAATTACAGATTTTTATTTCCCTGTCTTTCCCCTCAAAGCTGGGCTTGGAGGGTCTGAAGGTTAGAGTACTCAAGGCAAGAACGCCTCTCCCATGGAACATTGCCATACTTCTGTTAAATTGGAAACTGACATTGATCATTGTCTCCTGCCCATTTTTAGATCTTTGGGCAACAAAACTGGTAGCTGACCACTAAGGTTATAGTTTAGGTTCCAGACAGGACTATGGCCAAATTGATCTCACCTTTCAGTGATAAGGTGGCTGATGCAAAGCATTTCTTCGTCTGAGCAAGTCAACAGTGGGTGCTAGCTGTGGAAAAAGCAGCGGCTTGTTCTACTTATTGTTTGTCCGAAAGGTAAATCCTACTCCCTTCTTTCCACTGCTCTATGCCCCAGGAAGCTGAAACCCATAGACTGCGTTACTGTGGTTTTCTTGTTCTCTGGCTGGCAGATAGCTTTGGCCAATGAGAGACAGCAGACAGAAATTAAAGAGCGGAAGGAGACAGTATATAATTCCGTGACAGCGTGAGGCGCTCTCCAATCAACCTCTAGTCCCTGAGCCTCACCTGCATCCAGATTCTCTGTTATGGCCTCCACAAACATCTCCTGAGAAAAATTCGTTTAGGAGGATCCCAACCAAATCTCTCTTTCTGCCTCTGTCTCTGTCTGTTTCCGTCTGTCTGTCTCTCTCTTTTTGCCAGCCAGTCCCCTTTTGAATTTCGCATTTGTGATGCTTGAGACCTCGTGCTCCCAGTACGTGAGGGATATTTTCCTCCTGTAAGTTCAGCACATCACCGAACCTCTGTGAGGAGGCCCTCTCTGGGCTTGAACCCACCCAGAACCTCACGTGAGTCCATGCCTCCCCACTCTGCGGGTGAGGGGTCAGAGGTCACACGAGTGCATGTGATGCCTCCCGCAGCAGTCAGTCCTCCGTGGATGGTCAGGCCACCCCTGGGAGATGTGGAGTATGGGTACCAATCACTCTGGGGAGTCAGCCAAGTCTGAGGCAGGCAGGATCAGCCAAGCATCTCACTGGTGAGCAGGCTTCCCCACACCCACACTGCTCCTGCCGCCCAGCTCTCCCTGTCCCCCCTCCAGCTTAGCTCCCGCTCTGGGTGCCCAATTTCCCACGCACTTCTGTTTCCAATGTCTCCCAGTGAACATCTGGCTCTCCCAGCACATCCCTTTGGGAAGCTCTCTTTGTGGGTGCCCTCGCAGTTGACCTAGGAGCTGGCCTCACTTCAGTCCAGTGGATTTTCTCCACCCAGCTGTGGCCTGAACAGGTGTGCTTCACATGGCACAGATAAAGGGAACTGGGATTCCACTTATTTGGGGAGAATAACAAGAACAAATACCTTTAGAAGGCCTTGAAGGCACGATGCTCCCATTTCTAAATGCTTTGTGTTCTGATGTTTTCATATTAAATAGAACCAACAAAGACTCTTTGATGCTGTAGAATATCTAAATGATATTCTCATGAGCATCAACATTTAAAAAAGAGTATCCTAAATGCACCCCCGCCCCGACTCATGACCTGTTCTTAATGTCTTCTCACCAGGATAAGCAACCAGGTTTTAGAGGGGAACGAACACAGTGGATGTCTTTCCAAAACACGTAGGGGACAGGAGACTTGGGTCCTTGAGTGACCAAGAACTACATAACTATTCCCTTGCTTTTTTTTTGGATTAAAGGTGAAAGAAATCTGACATGCAGTGTGATCTCACCATCTCTGCTGTGTCTGAGAGCCCCTGCATAGACTGTTAGGATGACTAGAATCCCCTCTCCAGTGTAAGTCAGGAAAACTATCGGCATAAAAAAATATCAAGCCAAAAGGAGTGAAGATGCTGCTTTTATTTTAACAGCTGAAATGAGAAGTTTGTTGTTCTACATTTTGTTGTCTTTTTTTGTTTTCTAAGCTTAAATTTTAGAAAAAAAATTTTTTTTTCTAAAATTTTATGACTTCTTGGCCCTGGGTGTGACTTAATTCAGCATCCACACCCACCTGGACAAATCCACATCACTTCTGTGCTTCCCCAGTTGCCTAGCAAGTAAAAAGATCACCACACTGTTGGTGACCTTCTTGGATTTTTCTTTCTTCTTGATGGTCAATGTAGGCATGTTGGGACTGACTTCAGAGGTTCCTTTATCCATGACTGGTTGACGCCACAAATGGCTTCAGGAAGACAGCACAACCGAGACGGCCTGAAAAAGACGATGAAACCCACTTAATCCAGTGGACCCTGGGGCCTCTTGCCCTCACAATCTCCCTGCCACACTCACACATCACTTCTCTATAAGCAAACGACAGTCCCATACTCTTCCCCCTTTTCTCTAGTAGGGTTGGGGTTCAGGTGGAGTAGTATGGTGATGGTACAAAACAATATTACATTACCTTGGTATATCTGGATACGTTGCCTCTCAGACCACTCAGGTTTCTCTGGAAGGAGCACCCTGAAGAGATGGCAAGAAGTGAGAGGGAGAATTCTCTCTCTCCCTGTCTTATTCTGAGTGCCAGGGCCCGATTGGTCAGACCCAAGAGGAGTCATGATGACTCACAATGACCCTCAGAACTTTCTGACCACATACCATGGATGCCACCACCTAGATTGTCTCAAGGCTAAACAGTGAGTGACTGAGAGGTGCTGGAAAAGGGGCAAATGCTACCCATATTTGGGTACCATCTTCATATCTGTTCCCTGGAGGGGATACTCATTTCTCTTGGCCTCAGAGATCTTCCATGGCTCAGTCAAAATCTCTCTATTAAAACATCTCCTGTAGACGTAAGAGGGAGGAGATATGGGGATATACGTATATGTATAGCTGATTCACTTTGTTATACATCAGAAACTAACACACCATTGTAAAACAATTATACTCCAATAAAGATGTTAAAAAAAAAAAGTCTCCTGTGTGAGGAGTTAGCAACACCCATTGCATATCAATAGGTCCACTGGGCAACATTCAGCAGTTTTGGCCTCAAGTTCCAAACAGGAACTTAGCCCCAGGTAGAATTTTCTGTTTCCTTCTCAATCTCTGGATACAGCCTTGTCCACAACTCTGAAATTACTTTAATAACACACAATTCAGAAGTGGGGTGTTTACTTGTAGAAATTTTGGCTGTGAGTAACCATACTTCTCAAGCCATATTACCTTGCAAGTCTCTCCTATAGAGCAATATAGTTAACATTAATGAGTGATCCTAGTGGCTATTGTCTATCAGTAGGACATGGATTCTCACAGGCTATAAGAGGGGTAATGGTGAGGACAGGGCTTTGTTGTTAGTGGTGGGGTTTTTTTTCTATTATTATTGCTGTCCTAAGAGTCTAACATGACTATTATGATGAAATTTAACATATTCCTACACTGGTGACCCTACTGTGGTCAATCTTATATGACAACTGAAGAAAGTTGAGGCATGGAGGTCTATGAGATGGACCCAGGTCAAACACTCCCTTCCTTGAGTGGCAGAGAAGGCTCAGGCATCCAGATTTCCTCCCATTCCATATAGAACCATGGAAAAATCACTAAGATACTGTGTTCAGTGTCTAAAAGAAATTAGAGAGGCATGAGAACTGTTGTTAGTGTACAGTATTTTATTAACAAAAGGAAGTGGCAAAACTGACTTTTTCTTTTTTTTTTTGCGGTACGCGGGCCTCTCACTGTTGTGGCCTCTCCCGCTGCGGAGCACAGGCTCCGGACGCGCAGGCTCAGTGGCCATGGCTCACGGGCCCAGCCGCTCTGTGGCATGTGGGATCTTCCCGGACCGGGGCTCGAACCCGTGTCCCCTTCATCGGCAGGCGGGCTCTCAACCACTGCCCCACCAGGGAAGCCCTATCTTTTTCTTAAGGGTTTGCCTTCCTGGAAAAACCAAGGCAAGTAGATCAGGAAAGCTTGGTTGACATAAGTTAAGCACATAAAAAATAAATAAATTTTGCATACTCTTCTAATAATTAGGAAATATAATAGAAATAAAATATGTTCAAAATATCCCAAGCATTGTAAAACACCTATAGATATAATTAACTTTTAAAAAAACATAGGGAAAATATACATGAAACTTTTTATGACCTTCCTGTTTGGACACTAAAATAATATTTTAAAATAACTTTCTTTTGGAAAGGAAGACTAATTTTTGGAATGGTGTCAATTATTCTCTAAATTAATCTATGAATTCAGTGCAATCCAAGTCATAAATTACAACAGGATTTTGATTGTGTATGTGGAACTGGAGGACTAGATTATAAAATTACCTTGAAGAGAAAATGTGAGGGATTAGTCCGGGGGCGGGGGGGAGGTGTCATACTATATATTAAAATTTATAGAATTAGTAATTGAAACAGGAATTGGTTAAGTATGTCAATGGAACAAAATAGAGATTCTAAAAATAATTTCATATATATGTGGGAATCAAAGAAATGATAAAGCTGGCATTTCAAATCAGATGTTGCCTCAAGGCAATATCTTGTGATCAAATGTGTGTGTGTGTGTGTGTGTGTGTGTGTCTACACATGGACACGTGTGTGTTAGGGAGATGGAAATGCAGAGGGGCTTCTGGGGCCACTTGGTATTTTTCCTACAGGTAATTCTGGATTCCATCATCTTTCACAGGTTTTCTCAGTCGTGCTGTCTCCCTGAAGCCATTTGTGGCATCAACCAGTCATGGATAAAGAAGCCTCTGAAATCAGTCCCAGGACGCCCACACCCATCATGAGAAGGATGGCAGATGAATACCTAAAACCCGCCCTGGCCTCCAAAAACATGCTGATCTTTTTACTTGGTAGGCAACTGGGGAGGCACAGAAATGATGAGGAGCTGACAAAGTGGCTGTGGACGCTGACACAAAAAACACCAGGGCACGGGTTTCCCTGGTGGCGCAGTGGTTGAGAGTCTGCCTGCCGATGCAGGGGACACGGGTTCATGCCCCGGTCCGGGAGGATCCCACATGCCCGGAGCGGCTGGGCCCGTGAGCCATGGCCGCTGAGCCTGCGTGTCCGGAGCCTGTGCTCCGCAACGGGAGGCCACAACAGTGAGAGGCCCGTGTACCGCAAAAAAAAAAAAAAAAAAAAGAACAAAAAGAACACCAGGGTGGAGTTGGCCTTTACCTAAAAGTCATGTGACTTACCCACCTTATAATCCTCGAGGATTATGAAAAATCCAAGAAAATGGTGTGGATCAATAAGTCTTTCCCTGATGTAACCTTAAAATTGAAGCTGTTTCCACGTTTTTTGGTTTGATGTGTTATTTGTTCATGTGCCATCTGTACTTCTGACCCTTCTCCATGCTACCCGAAGGCCACAAACATGTGAACTTTGGCTACTCACCTTTGGAGAATGTTTACTCACATAGAGTCTGGGGGATTTGGAGTCAAGAGGGGCCCTCTTGAGAGAAGCTGGAAAAGCTGCTGCGTTTACAAGTGGAAAGTGCCCTGATTTACTAGGGTAATTAGGGCTTCAAGAAGGCCACTTGGGGGTCTTGATTTGTCTCCCTTGAGGTTTGAGAGAGACAGTGGGAAGAAGTCAGAATCACAAATAAATTTAAAATGGGAGTGACTGGGAAGGTAGGTGGAGTTCTCCCCTGTGTGGAGGCTATGTGTTGGGGAACTACAGGGACTCAAGGCCCAGAGATGTGGTCTCCAAAGTAGCCATGAAACACCTCAGCAAGGGACAAAATTTAAACAGTCAGATTTAAACAGCTGCTAAACTGCATCCAGATAGGGAGATCGGTTGTGACTCTGACCTCTGGTTCCTCCCTGTGCTCAACAGACCCTGGGGGACAAGTGGTTGCAAAAGGGGAGGGAAGCAAATGCTGGCTGATTCCCAGTGGAAGCATCATACCACACCTTGCTCCCCTTTCCTACTGCAGGCTTCAGCCTGGGCCAGGCCTGAACTGGGGGAAGGGAGAGGCTTTGACACTGAAAGAAGGTTAGAGTTGTGATTATTACCTTGAACAAGACATACAAACTACTGAACACCGATCATGTGGAATACTAAGGTCACCAAAGACCTGGTAGTGATCAAAAAAGTCATGAGGCTGACGCTGGGATTGATGAGGGGGACCAGAGAAGGAAGAACCCAGTAGACTGGAGTTGGCTGAGGCATTGGGAAGGGTTAGAGAACAAAATTATTGTTTTTTTTAATGGGAAAATGATAGTTTTATTTCTATCACAGAGGCTAAAGAAAACACATCTTTACATAAGAAACAACAACATGAATATAATAGATTATTTTACCAATTGAATACTGTAGTAAAGATGGGCCTCGGCTAATTAGAGTGATACAGAATTAACAGAGCCAGGTTAACGGGAAGCATGGCATGAATCAATGCTTATGGCAGTGGTAACCTTGAACCATGTCATAACAAAAAAAGAACAGAAGGATGGAATAAGGCCATTTAACATAAACAGAATGACCCTAGAAGTTTAGAACTAATGATCATGAGAAATTAAAAATCCTTCACTCAAACCACTTAGATTTAGTTATTTATTTATTTATTTTTAACATCTTTATTGGAGTATAATTGCTTTACAATGGTGTGTTAGTTTCTGCTTTATAACAAAGTGAATCAGCTATACATATACATATATCCCCATACCTCCTCCCTCTTGCCTCTCCCTCCCACCCTCCCTATCCCGCCCCTCTAGGTGGTCACAAAGCACTGAGCTGATCTCCCTGTGCTATGCGGCTGCTTCCCACTAGCTATTTATTTTACATTTGGTTGTGTATATATGTCAATGCTACTCTCTCACTTCGTCCCAGCTTACCCTTCCCCCTCCCCATGTCCTCAAGTCCATTCTCTACATCTGCGTCTTTATTTCTGTCCTGACCCTAGGTTCTTCAGAAACATTTTTTTTAAGATTCCATATATATGTGTTAGCATACGGTATTTGTTTTTCTCTTTCTGACTTACTCCACTCTGTATGAGAGATTCTAGGTCCATCCACCTCACTACAAATAACTGAATTTCATTTCTTTTTATGGCTGAGTAATATTCCATTGTATATACGTGCCACATCTTCTTTATTCATCTGTCGATGGACACTTAGGTTGCTTCCATGTCCTGGCTATTGTAAATAGAGCTGCAGTGAACATTGAAACCACTTAGATTTAGATTCAGGAAAATTCATTTAATTGCGTTCATATATGTCAGCATTCTTGGAAACAGAACAAGATTAATTTCTGCTTTGTAAAAATACAATAGGTCTTGGCCACTCAAGAGTTAGAAAATAAAAGCCTCCATTGGGCTTTGGTCTCCATATGTATTTATTTTGTGTAGACAACAATGACTTTTCACCATTTCCTTTCCAATAATTCCATGATTCTCAAAATGATAATTTCATTCTTTCATAGTAAAAAGTTCACCAAACCTTTTAGTACTGTTAACATTTTCACATCTGTTTGGGGATATAGCTAGTCGATTTTCTTCTGATTTCTTCCATTTTTGGAATCCCACATGACTGTAATGTTAAAGTATACCAAGAAGAATAGGAAGTTCAATCAGGAGACAAACACACCAATACAGACAAGAAGTCCGGTAATGTCTGAAGAGGATCCAGTGTGACAGTCATCAGTGTCACAAGGACCATAGTGATTGTTGAGATAAGAAACAAACGTTGCATAATTCTGGGAAGAAATGTAAAAACATGGAAGATATTTCCTAACAGAAATGGAAAAGGATTTCAACTGCAGCTCTTCTTCAGAAGTCTTTTCAAATATTGAAAAGGAAGTTGCACAAGCTATAAAAAATGCCATTATTGTCACAACTGTGGGTATCAGGAGTTCATCCTTCAATAGAAGAGGTAGCTTTGTAAATGTTGACACAAGTAAAAACCAAGCAGACATGAAAGGAAGCTCACTTAACACCAGGCAGACTGGTAATGATACCAAGAGAATGGATTTTCCATGTACTTGAAAAGAAAATTTAAAGAATGATAGTGCACAGCCAACTAGAGTAAATTTGAATCCTTTGGGAGAGGGCTGAAGTGTTCATTTTACATACAGGAAGCAGGCTGAAAAATGTAAAACAAAAGCTGATTATTATGTGGATGTGATGTGGCAGAATATCCTTGATGTTCAGAAAGACACTGAAGCCGCACCAGATATTGGCTCATTTATCCTCAAGTAATCCACGATCACCTGGAAAGAGTCTTCTCAGAACTTGCAGGGTTTGTTCCCTTTCTGTAAAGGATGACAGCCAGCAGAGAATGAAGGAAGCCACAACAGTACAAGCTAGCTTAATTAACAAACCAAATCCCTTTCCTTTGAGGCCTTTTTAAAAAACACTTTCCAGGTTAAAAAAAGACGCAAGAGGGAAGAGATATGGGAACATATGTATATGTATAACTGATTCACTTTGTTATAAAGCAGAAACTAACACACCATTGTAAAGCAATTATACCCCAATAAAGATGTTAAAAAAAAAGGTAAGGGGTGGTAAAATTTTCAACTGTTTATAATTTATAGCTAAGCAAAATGACAGTGACCCTAGCACATTCCAGTCACAAGATACTCCAAGAATACCACACAAAGCAAAGCCAAGACTCACAGAATTATACTGAAAATGTCCATAGTTGATTAGAATGAGGCCTGGGCACAGCGATATGCATAGTGCATTAGCAATCTTTTTCTTACTTGAGATTTCTTTTAAACAACAACAGTACAAAACCACTCCAGGTATGTCAATCAGCCAATCAGCAATTAACACAGTTGTACACATCCAGAGTTTATCTCCGGGTGCTGGGAAGATGGCGGAAGAGTAAGACGCGGAGATCACCTTCCTCCCCACAGATACACCAGAAATACATCTACACGTGGAACAACTCCTACAGAACACCTACTGAATGCTGGCAGAAGACCTCAGACCTCCCAAAAGGCAAGAAACTCGCCACGTACCTGGGTAGGGCCAAAGAAAAAACAGAGACAAAAGAATAGGGACGGCACCTGCACCAGTGAGAGGGAGCTGTGAAGGAGGGAAAGTTTCCACACACTAAGAAGTCCCCTCGCGGGCGGAGACTGCGGGATGCGGAGCGGGGGAGCTTCGGGGCCGCGGAGGAGAGCACAGCAACAGGGGTGCGGAGGGCAAAGCGGGGAGATTCGCACACAGAGGATCAGGGCTGACCGGCACGCACCAGCCCGAGAGGCTTGTCTGCTCACCTGCCAGGGCGGGCGGGGCTGCGAGCTGAGGCTCGGGCTTCGGTCCGATTGCAGGGAGAGGACTGGGGTTGGCGGCTCAAACACAGCCTGAAGGGGTTAGTGCGCCACGGCTAGCCGGGAAGGAGTCCGGGGAAAAGTCTGCACCTGCCGAAGAGGCAAGAGACTTTTTCGTACCTCTTTGTTTCCTGGTGCGCGAGGAGAGGGGTTTAAGAGCGCCGCTTAAAGGAACCCCAGAGACGGGCCCGAGCGGCGGCTAAAAGCGCGGACCCGAGAGACGGGCGGTAGATGCTAAGGCTGCTGCTGCCGCCATCAAGGGGCCTGTGTGCGAGCATAGGTCACTATCCTCACCTCCCTTCCGGGGAGCCTGTGCCGCCTGCCACTGCCACGTTTCCGGGATCCAGGGACAACGGCCCAGGGAGAACGCACCACGCGCCACACGCTGGTGCAACGTCACGCCGGCCTCTGCCGCCGCAGACCCGCCCCGCACGCCGTGCCCACCCTCCACACACCCCCGCCCCGCCCGGCCTGAGTGAGCCAGAGCCCCCGAATCAGCGGCTCCTTTAACCCTGTCCTGCCTGAGCGAAGAACAGACACCCTCCAGCGACCTACATGCAGAGGCGGGGCCAAATCCAAAGCTGAGCCCCTGGGAGCTGTGAGAACAAAGAAGAGAAAGGGAAATCTCTCCCAGCAGCCTCAGAAACAGCAGATTAAAGCTCCACAATCAACTTGATGTACCCTGTATCTGTGGAATACCTGAATAGACAACGAATCATCCCAAATTGAGGAGGTGGACTTCGAGAGCAAGATCTATGATTTTTTCCCCTTTTCCTCTTTTTGTGAATGTGTATGGGTATGCTTCTGTGTGAGATCTTGTCTGTATAGCTTTGCTTCCACCATTTGTCCTAGGGGTCTATCCGTCCATTAAAAAATTTTTTTTTCTTAATAATTAATTTTAATAACTATTATACTTTTCTTTCTTTCTTTCTTTCTTTCCTTCCTTCCTTCCTTCCTTCCTTCCCTCCTTTAGACAACGAAACATCCCAAATTGAGGAGGTGGACTTTGAGAGCAAGATTTATGATTTTTTCCCCTTTACCTCTTTTTGTGAGGGTGTATGTGTATGCTTCTGTGTAAGATTTTGTCTGTATAGCGTTGCTTCCACCATTTGTCCTAAGGTTCTATCCGTCCCTTTTTTTTTTCTAAATAATTATTTTTTAATTCAATAACTTTATTATACTTTATTTTATTTTACTGTATCTTCTTTCTTTCTGTCTTTTTTCCTTCCTTCTCTCCTTCCTCCCTCCCTCCCTCCCTCCTTTCTTTCCTTCTTGCCTTCTTTCCTTCTTTTCTTCTTTCTTTCTTTCTTCCTACTTCTACTAATTCTCTCTACTTTCTCTCCCTTTTATTCTGAGCCGTGTGGATGAAAGGCTCTTGCTGCTCCAGCCAGGAGTCAGGACTCTGCCTCTGAGGTGGGAGAGCCAACTTCAGGACACTGGTCAACAAGAGACCTCCCAGCTCCACATAATATCAAACGGTGAAAATCTCCCAGAGACCCCCATCTTAACACCAGCACCCAGCTTCACTCAACGACCAGCAAGCTACAGTGCTGGACAACCTATGCCAGACAACTAGCAAAACAGGAACACAACCCCACCCATTAGCAGAGAGGCTGCCTAAAATCATAATAAGTCCACAGACACCCCAAAACACACCACCAGACGTGGACCTGCCTACTAGAGAGACAAGATCTAGCCTCATCCACCACAACACAGGCACTAGTCCCCTCCACCAGGAAGCCTACACAACCCACTGAACCAACCTTAGCTGCTGGAGACAGACATCAAAAACAACGGGAACTACGAACCTGCAGCCTGCAAAAAGGAGACCCCAAACACAGTAAGATAAGCAAAATGAGAAGACAGAAAAACACACAGCAGATGAAGGAGCAAGATAAAAATGCACCAGACCTAACAAATGAAGAGGAAATAGGCAGTCTACCTGAAAAAGAATTCAGAATAATGACAGTAAAGATGATCCAAAACCTTGGAAATGAAATGGACAAAGTGCAAGAAATATTTAACGAGGACCTAGAAGAAATAAAGATGAAACAAGTAACGATGAACAACACAATAAATGAAATTAAAAGTACTCTAGATGGGATCAATAGCAGAATAACTGAGGCAGAAGAATGGATAAGTGACCTGGAAGATAAAAGAGTGGAACTAACTACTGCAGGGCAGAATAAAGAAAAAAGAATTAAAAGAACTGAGGACAGTCTCAGAGACCTCTGGGACAACATTAAATGCACCAACATTCGAATTATAGGGGTTCCAGAAGAAGAAGAGAAAAAGAAAGGGACTGAGAAAATATTTGAAGAGATTATAGTTGAAAACTTCCCTAATATGGGAAAGGAAATAGTTAATCAAGTCCAGGAAGCACAGAGAGTCCCATACATGATAAATCCAAGGAGAAATACGCCAAGACACATATTAGTCAAACTGTCCAAAATTAAATACAAAGAAAGCATATTAAAAGCAGCAAGGGAAAAACAACAAATAACACACAAGGGAATCCCCATAAGGTTAACAACTGATCGCTCAGCAGAAACTCTCCAAGCCAGAAGGGAGTGGCAGGATATACTGGAAGTGATGAAGGAGAAAAACCTGCAACCAAGATTACTCTACCCAGCAAAGATCTCATTCAGATTGGATGGAGAAATTAAAACCTTTACAGACAAGCAAAAGCTGAGAGAGTTCAGCACCACCAAACCAGCTTTACAACAAATGCTAAAGGAACTTCTCTAGACAAGAGACACAAGAGAAGGAAAAGACCTAAAATAATGAACGCAAAACAATTAAGAAAATGGGAATAGGAACATACATATCGATAATTACCTTAAATGTAAATGGACTAAATGCTCCCACCAAAAGACACAGATTGGCTGAATGGATACAAAAACAAGACCCATATATATGCTGTCTACAAGAGACCCACTTCAGACCTAGAGACACATACAGACTGAAAGTAAGGGGGTGGAAAAAGATATTCCATGCAAATGGAAACCAAAAGAAAGCTGGAGTAGCAATTCTTATATCAGACAAAATAGACTTTAAAATAAAGATTATTAGAAGAGACAAAGAAGGACACTACATAATGATCAAGGGATCGATCCAAGAAGAAGATATAACAATTGTAAATATTTATGCACCCAACATAGGAGCCCCTCAATATATAAGGCAAAAACTAACAGCCATAAAAGGGGAAATTGACAGTAACACATTCATAGTAGGGGACTTCAACACCCCACTTTCACCAATGGACAGATCATCCAAAACGAAAATAAATAAGGAAACACAAGCTTTAAATGATACATTAAACAAGATGGACTTAATTGATATTTATCGGACACTCCATCCAAAAACAACAGAATACACATTTTTCTCAAGTGCTCATGGAACATTCTCCAGGATAGATCATATCTTGGGTCACAAATCAAGCCTTGGTAAATTTAAGAAAATTGAAATTGTATCAAGTGTCTTTTCCGACCACAGTGCCATGAGACTAGATATCAATTACAGGAAAAGATCTGTAAAAAATACAAACACATGGAGGCTAAACAATACACTACTTAATAACGAAGTGATCACTGAAGAAATCAAAGAGGAAATAAAAAAATATCTAGAAACAAATGACAATGGAGACACGACAACCCAAAATCTATGGGATGCAGCAAAAGCAGTCCTAGGAGGGAAGTTTATAGCAATACAAGCCCACCTTAAGAAGCAGAAAACATCTCGAATAAACAACCTAACCTTGAACCTCAAGCAATTAGAGAAAGAAGAACAAAAAACCCCAAAGGTAGCAGAAGGAAAGAAATCATAAAAATCAGATCAGAAATAAATGAAAAAGAAAAGAAGGAAACGATAGCAAAGTTCAATAAAACTGAAAGCTGGTTCTTTGAGAAGATAAACAAAATAGATAAACCATTAGCCAGACTCATCAAGAAAAAAAGGAAGAAGACTCAAATCAATAGAATTAGAAATGAAAAAGGAGAAGTAACAACTGATATTGCAGAAATACAAAAGATCATGAGAGATTACTACAAGCAACTCTATGCCAATAAAATGAACAACCTGGAAGAAATGGACAAATTCTTAGAAGTGCACAACCTGCCAAGACTGAATCAGGAAGAAATAGAAAATATGAACAGACCAATCACAAGCACTGAAATTGAAACTGTGATTAAAAATCTTCCAACAAACAAAAGACCAGGACCAGACGGCTTCACAGGCGAATTATATCAAACATTTAGAGAAAAGCTAACACCTATCCTTCTCAAACTCTTCCAAAATATAGCAGAGGGAGGAACGCTCACAAATTCCTTCTACAAGGCCACCATCACCGTGATACCAAAACCGTACAAGGATGTCACAAAGAAAGAAAACTACAGGCCAATATCACTGACGAACATAGATGCAAAAATCCTCAACAAAATACTAGCAAACAGAATCCAACAGCACATTAAAAGGATCATACACCATGATCAAGTGGGGTTTATTCCAGGAATGCAAGGATTCTTCAATATACGCAAATCTATCAGTGTGATAAACCATATTAACAAATTGAAGGAGAAAAACCATTTGATCATCTCAATAGATGCCGAGAAAGCTTTTGACAAAATTCAACACCCATTTATGATAAAAACCCTGCAGAAAGTAGGCATAGAGGGAACTTTCCTCAACATAATAAAGGCCGTATATGACAAGCCCACAGCCAACATCATCCTCAATGGTGAAAAACTGAAAGCATTTCCACTAAGATCAGGAACAAGACAAGGTTGCCCACTCTCACCACTCTTATTCAACATAGTTTTGGAAGTTTTAGCCACAGCAATCAGAGAAGAAAAGGAAATAAAAGGAATCCAAATCGGAAAAGAAGAAGTAAAGCTGTCACTGTTTGCAGATGACATGATACTATACATAGAGAATCCTAAAGATGCTACCAGAAAACTACTAGAGCTAATCAATGAATTTGGTAAAATAGCAGGATACAAAATTAATGCACAGAAGTCTCTGGCATTCCTACATACTAGTGATGAAAAATCTGAAAGTGAAATCAAGAAAACACTCCCATTTACCATTGCAACAAAAAGAATAAAATATCTAGGAATAAACCTACCTAAGGAGGTACAAACCTACAAAAGACCTGTATGCAGTAAATTATAAGACACTGATGAAAGAAATTAAAAATGATACAAATAGATGGAGAGATATACCATGTTCTTGGATTGGAAGAATCAACATTGTGAAAATGACTCTACTACCCAAAGCAATCTATAAATTCAATGCAATCCCTATCAAACTACCACTGGCATTTTTCACAGAACTAGAACAAAAAATTTCACAATTTGTATGGAAACACAAAAGACCTTGAATAGCCAAAGCAATCTTGAGAACGAAAAACGGAGCTGGAGGAATCAGGCTTCCTGACTTCAGACTATACTACAAAGCTACAGTAATCAAGACACTATGGTACTGGCACAAAAACAGAAAGATAGATCAATGGAACAAGATAGAAAGCCCAGAGGTAAACCCACGCACATATGGACACCTTATCTTTGATAAAGGTGGCAGGAATGTACAGTGGAGAAAGGACAGCCTCTTCAATAAGTGGTGCTGGGAAACTGGACAGGTACATGTAAAAGTATGAGATTAGATCACTCCCTAACACCATACAGAAAAATAAGCTCAAAATGGATTAAAGACCTAAATGTAAGGCCAGAAACTATCAAACTCTTAGAGGAAAACATAGGCAGAACACTCTATGACATAAATCACGGCAACATCCTTTTTGACCCACCTCCTAGAGAAATGGAAATAAAAACAAAAATAAACAAATGGGACCTAATGAAACTTCAAAGCTTTTGCACAGCAAAGGAAGCCATAAGCAAGACCAAAAGACAACCCTCAGAACGGGAGAAGATATTTGCAAATGAAACAACTGACAAAGGATTAATCTCCAAAATATACATGCAGCTCATGCAGCTCAATAACAAAAAAGCAAACAACCCAATCCAAAAGTGGGCAGAAGACCTAAATAGACATTTCTCCAAAGAAGATATACAGGTTGCCAACAAATACATGAAAGAATGCTCAACATCATTAATCATTAGAGAAATGCAAATCAAAACTACAATGAGATATCATCTCACACCAGTCAGAATGGCCATCATCAAAACATCTACAAACAATAAATGCTTGAGAGTGTGTGGAGAAAAGGGAACACTCTTGCACTGCTGGTGGGAATGTGAATTGGTTCAGCCACTATGGAGAACAGTATGGAGGTTCCTTAATAAACTACAAATAGAACTACCATATGGCCCAGCAATCCCACTACTGGGCATATACCCTGAGAAAACCAAAATTCAAAAAGAACCATGTATCACAATGTTCACTGCAGCTCTATTTACAATAGCCCGGAGATGGAAACAACCTAAGTGCCCATCGTCGGATGAATGGATAAAGAAGATGTGGCACATATATACAATGGAATATTACTCAGCCATAAAAAGAAATGAAATTGAGCTATTTGTAATGAGGTGGATAGACCTAGAGTCTGTCATACAGAGTGAGGTAAGTCAGAAAGAGAAAGACAAATACCGTATGCTAACACATATATATGGAATTTAAGAAAAAAAATGTCATGAAGAACCTAGGGGTAAGACAGGAATAAAGACACAGACCTACTGGAGAACGGACTTGAGGATATGGGGAGGGGGAAGGGTGAGTTGTGATAGGGCGAGAGAGAGGCATGGACATATATACACTAACAATGTAAGGTAGATAGCTAGTGGGAAGCAGCCGCATGGCACAGGGATATTGCCTCGGTGCTTTGTGACTGCCTGGAGGGGTGGGATAGGGAGCGTGGGAGGGAGGGAGACGTAAGAGGGAAGAGATATGGGAACATATGTATATGTATAACTGATTCACTTTGTTATAAAGCAGAAACTAACACACCATTGTAAAGCAATTATACCCCAATAAGGATGTTAAAAAAAAAAAAAGAGTTTATCTCCTATCCACGTGATATATAGAGAGCAATCTAGTCTGGATTTATAAATTCTGCCATATATGCATCTGAAAGACAACAATAAGCTTAAGGAGTGAATAATCAAATCCCCAATACTGTACCTTTTTATCACTGCTGTTAAAATTCCCTTGTTTGGTAAATTATAAGTAATTTCTTTCCAGTGTCTCTCTGCTGCATAGCCACCAAACATAGGAGGTTTTCCAGTGCTAGATGACCGGTTTATTGTAAAAGGATATAGCGCAGGAACAGCCAGATGGAAGAGATGCATAGTGCCAGGTATGAGGAAAGGACACAGAGCTTCCACGCTCTCGCCAGGCGCACCACTCTCCCTGCATCTCCTCGTGCCCACCAACCTGGGAGCTTCAAAATTATTGGGTTTTGACTCCTGCTTGTTCTTCGTAAGGCTTCCACAGACATGAGAATGGCAAAGCCCAAATTCAGGATAGTGTTTACGTGAGGGACAAATGCAGTCACTGTGTTTGAAGTTTTATTTCCTTAGCTGGGAGGTGAATATACAGACATTCCTTATACTGTTTCCCATACATTCCATACATTTTCATATTCCTGCTATACTTCATCAATAGAGAAAAAGAAAAAGGGAGATAATGAGGCAAGCAGGAACGCCCAAGAGTAAAATAATGGTATAGAGTATATCTTTCAAATATTGGTGGAAAATAACTTGGAGCCTAGAATTCTACTTCCAGCTAAACATTGGAGTGTCAGGGTGAGTTAAATGCATTTTTAATACATGAGGTGTCTTTGTGTTTCCAGGAAGCAGACGCTGAGACAGACCCATGAATATATATAGCTTACTTGAGAGGGAATCCCAGGGAGCAGTGGTATGGGTGTGGGGAAATGAGCCTTAGAAGGAAGGCAGCCAGTTAAGGGGGATGATCTAGGAGGTGAGAGCTGTGGGTAACTGGAGCTTATTCAGAGAGGGGGGACTATGGGAGACTGTGTAGAATGCACCTCAAATCCATCTCAAGTATGGGACAAGGAAGCTGGCGTATGTAGCCACCAAAACCCCAACTATTATTTAATAAAGCTACTTCCAGGGGTAATAAATCTGTCGCACTTCCGGCTGGCTTTGGGTCATGTCCAGCTTGTGCCAAGGGTGAGGGAAAAAACCCTAATGCAGAAAGTCATGGGTGGTTGTAGAAAGCAGTTTAGTGGGTGTAGAGGTGAGACCTGGCTCTGAGGAGTCAGAATCTTTTTGGCATTGTCTGCAATACTCTACCCACTGTTTGTGTGAAATTTTCAATAAACTGGAATTACATTTCCTCTCTCAGTCTGATCATGTATTAAACATCGTACCAATTAGCATAGTTTGTTGAAAATTGGTTTCAGGAACCCTAGTCCCAGAGAATTGTGAGATCACTTTTCAGCTGCCTAAGAAATGTTTGCATTGCAGACCTTAAAATCTTCTAGAGAAAAAGAGAGCAAGACCTCTGTGGTCTGTTCTGACTGAAGATGTGCCCACTGGGTGGGTGGGAACGGGTCTTTCCCTGGGATTTTATGAAAACCTTGGGCTGCGGGTGTCAGCAACTCAGTTCGTGTCATCCAGTCTAAAGGGCCCCGAGCTGCAACGTGTCACATCCTGCCTGAGGGGTTCCTCAGCATGCAGAGGTCAAAGAAGCTCCCCTGGTCTTCCATAGCACCTGGAACTTTTTAATATCCCTATTATTAAGCTCTGTGTTAAGGAATGAGTCGCCCATTAGGGTGTGAGCTAGTCCCACCCAGCTATGCTCACCCTTATCCCAACCAGTATACTGTCCCCATAGTGTTGTTATCGAAAGTGGGGTCCGACTGCTCGCTGCTCTGAAGACAATAAGAGGCAAGGCTGGTGGAAAGGAAAGTTTGCTTTACTTCGGAGGCTGGCAACCAAGGTGGGTGGCAGGGGAGAACCCCTGTCCAAAGGTCGACTCGACTCCCCGCCACTGACAGTCAGTGGGCAAGAGTTTCAGGGGTGTATAGGTGGAGGGAGGGGGCTACATGCAGAAACAGCACAGTCAGCTCTGACAGTCATCTGGAAATTGGTCATCGGTGGTCTGATCAGTGACATCTTGATTGTTTCAAGTACAGTTAGTCTTCAGTTCCAGGGTCGGTTTGTTCCCATTTGTTTGAGGACAGTTCTCGAAATTGTGGCAGCCTATGTCATGGCTACAGCCTGGTCATCATGTAGTTAACTTCTTCCACCTGGTGTGCGTTTCAGTATCTATAAGACAGCTCACAGGATAGGGCTCAGAATATTATCTATAGCCCTTAAGGAGGAACTAACTTCGCTCAATGACTGAGTTATTATTATTTTGTCCTGTTTGACTGTTTTCCTTTGCTTCTGAATTTTCTCACTTCTCTGATTAAACTTATTCTTTGCCTAAAGCTTTTCTACAGATAAAAGGCAGGTGGAAGACATGGGGGGAAGTGGGGAGGGAAGGACCATAGCGTCCTGCTCTGTTTCAGTGTGTATTCCTCTCTTCAGAGATTCTCAGAAATGCTGTTCTGGGTGGTGAGCAGCTTGTAAGGGACTGAGGAGTCAGATGAGCAGAAGTTCAGTGACATTTGGGGTATTATTACCAACTAGACTCCATTTCAGCCTAGCATAGCCACAGGTGGCAACAGATGGCCTTCCCAAGCATGTGATGGAAATCCAGTAATGAATCTTTGTCACAATTCAGATGTGGCTTGGATGCCTGGGTCCACTGGCTGCCCAGCCAAGTGTGCGGTGTCTTCCCTCAGCTGTTGGAGGTTCTCTGAGCTATCACCATCCACAGACCAGGGAGAACTTGGGGCTGGTTCAACCTCCCACCCTAACACCCCCAGAGGGACTCAGTGGCAATAAGAGGTGCCTGCTCTGGATAGAGGGGGCCTAGGTTTGGGGAAAGAGACATAACGGGAAGGGAGGTGTTACCTCAACAGAAAGGTAGGACCTACAGGGCAAAAACCAAGAGAAAACTTTGGGAATCTTGGAGGACTTTTCACATCTGCTTTCCATTTGGGATTAGCAAGTGTAAACAAACCAACCAACACACACTCATAAACAAACAGGCAAGGTGGATGTTTGCTCCTAACTGTAAGCTGAGGCAATACTACAGTTGACTTTAACTGTTTTTTCACGTGTGGGGAATATTACCCTGGTTGCTTGATGTCCAATGTCACAGAACTAGTGTCTCACATACTTTGAATTTTTTTTTACTTGTGAATAATTCTGTATTAGCCGGGCCCACAAGAGATATTTTGCACTTGAAGGTCATGGGATCATCAAGCACTGTTGCAGCTCGAGAAGGTGGAGACAAATTTGCTGTCACCTTGTTGGTATGGGGCAGCACCTAAGTCCATACCTCCTCTATCTCCTCACACAGGGAAAATTAACATCTTTAAGATGTTGTGCCATCCTATTTCAGACCTGGGTATGCATTTGTGTTTGCCTGAGTATTCCTCTATATCCCCTCGTTAGCATTTCAAAATGTTCTTTGACTTTTACGATTTTTCAAGTATATTCCTAGGCACTATTTTTTTAGTTGCTTTTCTGAATTGAGTCATTAAGAGTATTGTCTATTTTAACTGATTACTTTCTCAATTATATGAAAGCCTGTAAAGAATATATATTAATTTTGTACTCAGCCACACAAATGAATTCATATATAACCTGTAATGGTTAGTTTTCCCTCCTTCAACTGGTTAATGTCTTAGTTATTTCTTTCCCTTATTCTCACTTATGGAAATATATAACGTCATATTTGGAAAGCATCCAACACCTCTTACTTTTGTCTTTCGTTTTCTATACTGATAATCTTCTTTTGATCCCTTAATATACCAAATTAAGAGATTTCTTATCATTTAACCGTCTTTACATTAACTGGTCATGGTGCATTATTCTCTGACTATGCTGCTCTGAATTATGTTGACCAATATTTGGGCCTTTCCTATTATGGTCAAGGCAACCACACCTACAACCAGCGGTGCGATACGTCTCCAACTGAGAGATGCAAAGATAAGTAGGAAAACGTGTTCACAGAACTGCACCCAAGTGGTGTACGGGTCCGAGGGTCGGCAAAGGTTACGCTAGGGCTGAGGGGCGGAAGGGGTGAAAGGGAGGACTCCTCAATTCCAAGAAGAGGAACTCTGTTCTCCACGTGCTGAGGCTCAGCCAGAGTCCTGTAGAGAGAGAAGTCCTGGGCCCCTCCCCTTGTCTCCGCCCCTGGCCTGCGGCCCGCCTTGGGAAACCTAGGCCCCGCCCCTTCGTTTACGCCCCGCCCCTTCAAGCGCCCTTTGGCCACGCCCCTTTCCCCTTCGCGTGGCGGGGCCCTGGTCCTCTCCGAACTTAGCGTGCCCGCCCTACCCCGTGATGCGCCTGCGTACTGCGGACCACCCGCTCGTCGGCGGAGCCTACACCACTTAAGACTCCCGCATTCCGCCTCAGGAAACCTCGGCCCCGCCCCTCAGATTCTGACCCTCAGGAGCGGGCGTTAGCCCCGCCTCTTTCCCCTACTCCCACCCCGCCCAACTCGACCGCAGCGTCACGCCTGCGCTCTAGCAACCGCCAGGCTCTGTGGGCGGAGCCGTGCGGCGTCAGGTACCGTCCATGGCCCCGCCCACCCCGGGGCTCGGGTCCACCTCCGCACACACGCACTTCCCGCCACGCCTCCTCGCAGACCTCTGCTGAGCTCTGGGGATACCAGCGAAGCGAGCAAGGCGCGATGGACGGCCGAGTGCAGCTGATCAAGGCCCTCCTGGCCCTGCCCATTCGGCCCCAGACGCGTCGGTGGAGAAACCCGATCCCCTTCCCCGAGACGTTTGACGGCGACACCGACCGGCTCCCGGAGTTTATCGTGCAGACGGGCGCCTACATGCTAGTGGACGAGACCCTGTTCACCAACGATGCCCTGAAGGTGACGTTCCTCATCACCCGGCTGACCGGGCCCGCCCTGCAGTGGGTGATCCCCTACATCAGGAAGCAGAGCCCCCTCCTCAACGATTACCGGGGCTTCCTGGCCGAGATGAAGCGGGTCTTTGGATGGGTGGAGGACGAGGACTTCTAGGCCGGGAGCCCCTCGGGCCTGGGGGCGGGTGCCCGGGGGAGGGTCCGCCGCGCCAGTCGCCGCCGCCCAGATCGCCACAGGCGGCATCCTCCCGCCGCGCCTCCCCCCTCCCTCGCCTTCGGGTCGCCGTGATCTCCCCCGCGCTCGTGTCCCCTCCCGCGTAGTGCTTGCCTTTGTTCCAGGAATAGCGCTCCAGGTTCCCGCTGCTGCCACCGCCGGGCCTGGCTCTGGAGCGGCCGTAGCCCTCTCGGGCCAGCCCGGCCCCTCCCCTGCACAGTTGGACTCGGTCGTGCGCTCCAGCTGCAAGCCGGGCTCCTGTTACACATCAGACAGACCACCCTCAGCCCGGCCGCTGCCAACCGCCCGCCCTCTGCCAGACTCCCAGGCCCGCATACAGGTGCCTAGAGATCTGCGCTGCCGCCGCCACCGCCACCGCCATCCACCGCATCCCGCCGACGGCCTGCAGCCTTCAGCGGTCTGGACTTGCCCGGGAGGTGTCTGAGCTGGGCACAGCCTCTGGACAATGCTTCCAACAGCTCGCCACCGCCCTGGAGGGGCTGGCCAGCCTTTCACCTTCGGCGGGATCCAGAGACATCTTCTGCTCCTGCCAGATGGCCGCCAGGTCCCAGGGGTGCCTGGCAGCCAAATCGAGTCACTCATTGTCTCCTGTGGACCTGTTCGTTTCGCCCAGAATCCAGTTCTCTTCTGAATGTGCAGCTGTCTCTCTGATGTGTGCCTTTTGTTCCACACAGTAACCCCTGCACTCTGCCCAGCTCTTCTACACTACCTGGACAAACGTCTTTTCCTTGTTTTCAATAAATGTCAGACGCTGTTCAAAAAGAAATTGAGTCTCAATGAATATGGCACCTCTCCCTCCCTGGTCCCGTGTGTGAGGTCCATGACTTGCTCAGGAGGTATGTCCCCTGCCGTGCTGTGGCTGATGTTGAGTCTCGCATTATCCAACAGAAAAGATCGCCCTGTGGTGGTCCTGGTGATGGGGACCCCACTGGTGATCATTCAGTCCCGGATGCTGACTCTTCCAAACCAGTCAGTTCCGTGCCCCTTCGGAAATGGATCTTGATCTGATTTTGGCCAAGGTGATGTTAAGGAGAAATTAGCTAGGAGGCTTTGGGGAAAGAGTTCCTTGCTTCCAAAAAGCCGCTTGAAAGCACAATACCTGATTTCTACAAATCATGACTCCTGCACATTTGTTGGTGAACACCTGTCAAAGTTTTATTTAATCCATTTTTCAGAGAACCAGCACAATGACAGGTGGTTCAGAAAAAGCATTTACATTTATGGAGCCTTGATTGTTAAGTGGAGAAGGGAGTGCAGAGCTGCTCGTTAATCTAGGTAGAAAGCAGGTTGAGAGCCTGCAGGACAATAAAATTATAACTTTCTTCAATGGGCAGAAAAGCAAAAACTGTTGCTCCTTACCGTTTCTCTTCATGCCAACCTGTTAAAACATGAGTGCTGAAAAAAGCCTCTGCTACTTCATCTATGGCTGGGAAAGTTAAATATCCTGATAGTCAGATGATCCTCAGAGGGCTTATAGGGCAGTACTCTGGTGTGATGTTAAAAGGCCATGGAATAAACCTTGCCTCATTTTTAATTAGGGTTATTTTTCCAGAGTACATGAAAGAGGTGGGAAAATGCTGAGCTTAGTTCATGCATGGGTTGGCTTATTATATGGTAGAAAGCAAAATTGGACCATGACTGCAGGACAAAGAGGACTGAAGCTCACAGGCCAGTCCGACTTCTCTCCCTTCTGCCTCTAGATCCTTTGGCTTTCGGCTTTATGCTAAATTGGTGTTTAATCATCCTTAGCCTTTCATTTTCTTTCTGCAGTTCATCAATAGCCTTGTGTAACAATAATCTGTTTTCACAATCTTTATAATTACTACTTACTCAGGACCACTCAAACTCCGGAGATATTTCACCTTCCATGAAATTTCCTTCCAGTGGTGTCCAATCTCAATTTACCACTAGCCAAAGTTTTGACGATTGCACCACGACCACATCACAGGGGTTATCAGTATGTCACTTACCACCAGTGATGTAGTCCCCATTTCTAGCCAGCTGGCAGGTTACTGTGCTCCAAAATCCTATGTCATAATCTGCATCTTAGGACCACTTCTAGAACCAAATATTATACTTGTAAGCTCCCCGAGAAACAGATCTCATAAACACTTGTAAGAGAGTGAGGGAAGCAGGTTTGAGTAAAGGGAGAATTTGAAGAGCTATGTAGTTGCAAAAGAGGCCTCAGCTGATCCTACAGGGATATCTAAAGCTAGGATGGCCACTCAGAAAAATTATGAATGGAGGAGATGAGGCCAGGCCTTTGTGCCTCCACACCGACTAGTCATTGGATGTGGTCTTACCTGGAGGAAGTAGTGTACCTCTGGGCAGGGCAGCTCCCTCCAACCCATAGCAATTCCTAGAGGGTGATTCAGCTGTGACTCTCAGCAGCCTGTACTCCTAAAAGCTGGGGGAATGAGTGCCTCAATCCTAAAGGTGGGATCTGGGCAGTGCATTACATCATCCACTTCACTCATCAAGGGGGGAATAGAATCAATACAATGGAACATAATAAAGCACTTAAAAGGAATAAGATAAATTTATGCCAGCTGATTTGGAGAGATTGTTGCAAGGTTTTGAAATATAATATGCAGAAAACTGCATAATGTGCCCCTTTTTTTGTTAAATAGATATTAACCCCAAAAAGCCTACATATGAATACACACACACACACAAGATTAGCTAGGTATGAAGAAAAATATAGAAATATACAAACTAGGTTGTTAGTGTGGGTCACAAGAGGTGGGAAAGTGTTGATGCCATAGATGGAGTAGGGACTTTTGCGGGGTCCCCCACAAAAAAGGAAAAACAAAAGCGGCACTAAAATGGGGAGCTTAATGTGTGTCCCTGAAAACTGGAAAATGTATAGAAATTTGTGAGAATGATATAGTCTTAATCAGCATTCCGACAAGAAACAGATGCTACACACAAATGCAGTAATGAGGGAGGATTAAATGAAGAGACTGTGTAGAAGGGTTTCGGTGTGGTGAAAAGAAATTGTAACACATTGGATAACTGTTGTGCAAATATTCACCCCTCACTCCCCCACCCCCCGCCACCTTTGGGATGGAGTGTACACACCTGTTCCTCTGAATCTAGGCTTGGTCATACATTTGCTTTTATCAGTGAGATATGAGCAGACATGAAGTACCTAGAGGGTTTCAACATGCTTGTGCGGTTTTGCTAGTCTTCTTGCACTCCTGTGATTGCCTTGAGAAGAGCTTGCCCCAGGTAGCTGCTGATCCTTCTGTTTGGGCTACACAGTAATTCACGTGGAGCAGATCTGAATGCAATTTGCATCCCAGAGCCAAGCCCACCCTAACTGCATCCTGAAGCAGAATAGCCCCAAACAGTTCATAGCACATGAGCAAGAAGAACAGGTGACTGTCATAAGTTTTGGGGAGATTTCTTATACAGCATTATTGTAGCAATAGCTGACTAATACTGACACCAACAAGGGATTTTGAAATACCCTGAGGCTATCAATAGTGAGGAAGCATTACCTCCCCCCAAACATGAAGGGCAGGGAATGGTTACTGGAACACAGTGGCTATAGAAGAGAATCCCTGGATAGAATTTGTGGCCTTTGGTCGAGGAACTCAGCCACAGCCACCTTTCAATCTGGTTGAGATGGAGCCTTCCCATTGGCCAAACTCAACCAGAATCTAGAAGGCAAGGGAGCCATTTATGCAGTCCATAAAGGTCAGCCTCCTGGGGACAGAGTAGGGTGGAGGAGGGTCGTTATAGAAGGACAGATGGAAGATATCCAGGAGATATGTGAACAATTCATTCCAAGTGAGGAACATGGAAAGAGATGCACAATCACATTAGTAATCAGAGAGATTTTAAATAGAACAAAAATTGGATTCTATTTCAAAACTATCATACTGGTAATAGTAAAAAAATAATGACAATATCAAGTGTTGAAGGGATATGGGGGAATGAGAGTTCTCATATACTGCTTTTGACAGTGTACAACAAAGTTGGAGATGAAAGTGGCAATGACCTATAAAATTTGACATACATACCCTACAAACAAGCAATTCCAATAAGGATGTTGACCACAGCTTTTTTAAAAGAATGTGCGTACGATTAGGACCTCTGCTAAGCTGTATAACACCTTTGCCTGCATTAATAAAAGGTGCCCCCTTGTGGTGAAAGCAGTCTCACGTGTGCACAGTCTGGCAAGCACTTCAGAAGTGAATAAACTATTGGACTGTATGCAGCAGCCCCGTTTGCAGTCCCTGAAAATTGGAAACAACGTAAGCATCATCAGTAGGAAAATGCATACACACACGTATATACATTTCCTCTTGTCCTCTTTTAAAAATGTAGATCGTCATTTTAAATTTCAGAAAAGTTTCAAGAATAGTTCAAGTAACTCCCATGTCTCTTTATCCCATTTGCTATTTCTCTCTTTCCCTATCTATGTATCTACCTGTAAAATATGTACAATGTGTATTTTCTGAATCATATGCATCATTATGTACAGATGTACATATACATATATAACACTATGTATATATAATTTTTTCAGAATTATTTGACAGTAAGTTCATTAAAATTATAAAGTATATCTAGAAAAAAACTACAACTAAGATAATATTTAATGGTTAAATATCAAATGCTTTCCTTTGAGGTCACAGACTAGACAGAATTATCCACTCTCACCATTTTTGTTCACAATGTCTGGGAGGTCTTAGCCAGCATAACTAGCCAATAAAAGGATATAAAGGGTATTAAGATTGTAAATGAAATAAAAGCCATTATTTGAAGATCTGACTGTGGACATAGAAAATCCCAACGAATCTACAAACAATTAGAAATAATAAAGTTAGTAATTTTGCTGAATACATGAATGATGTATAAAAATTAAAAGCAGACAATAACAAGCATTGGTGAGAGTGTGGAGAAATGAGTCCTCATATATTGCTAGTAAAATGGTGCAGCTACTGTGGAAAACAGTCTGGCAGTTCCTCAGAAAGTTAAGCATAGAGTTACCATACAACCGAACAAGCAATTCCACTCCTAGGTATGTACTCAAGAGAATTGAAAATATACATCCTCACAAAAACTTGTACATGAATATTTATAATAGCACTATTCATAATTGCTCAAAAGTGGAGACAACTCAAAAGTTCAGCAAGTGACAAATGAATAACCAAATAAGGTATACCCGTATAATGGAATATTATTCAACCATAAAAAGGAATGAAGGACTGATACATGCTGCCACATGGATGAACCTAGAAAGCATAGGGCTTAAGTGAAAGAAGCTAGCACAAAAGACCACATATTATATGATTCTATTCATATGAAATGTTCAGAATAGGCAAATATATAGATGCAGAGAGTTAGTGGATTAGTAGTTGCTGCAGCTTGGGAGAGGGAATAATGAGGAGGCAGAGGGATTCTTTCTGGGGTGATGGAAATATTCTAAAATTAGGTAGTGGTAATGGTTGTACAACTCTGTGAATACAGTAAAAACTACTCACTTGTAATTTAAAATAGTGATATTGGGCTTCCCTGACGGTGCAGTGGTTAAGAATCCGCCTGCCAATGCAGGGGACAGGGGTTCAAGTCCTGGTCCGGGAAGATCCCACATGCCGTGGAGCAACTAAGCCCGTGCACCACAAATACTGAGCCTGCACTCTAGAGCCCGCGAGCCACAACTACTGAGCCCACGTGCCACAACTACTGAAGCCCGTGCACCTAGAGCCCGTGCTCCTCAACAAGAGAAGCCACCGCAGTGAGAGGCCGGTGCACCACAGTGAAGAGTAGCCCCCCCTCACCACAACTAGAGAAAGCCCGCTCACAACAACGAAGACACAATGCAGCCAAAATAAAATATAAAATGAATAAATAAATAAATCTTTAAATAAAATAAGTGATATTATAGAGTGTGGATTATATCTCAATAAAGCTGTTATAAAAAATTAACTGTATTCCTGTTTACTAACAATGAACTAGTGAGAACCGTATTTAACAAAAATAATGCCACTTATGATAGTGTTATAAATTATCCAATGCCTGAGAATGAAATATTTGCAATACTTCAATACTGGAAAATCCAAAATATGACTGAGCTAAATTAAATAAAATAAATGGAAGGCTATAAGATGTTAATGAATTGAAAGACTTAAAATTGTTATAATATATATTCTCCCCAAATTTATTTTTAGATTCAATGCAATTCCAATCAAAATCAAGCAGACTTTAGAAGAAAATACAGGAGGATATCTTCATGATCTTAGGTTATTCTTAAACAGGATATAAAAATTATTAACCATAAGAAAAATTGGTAAGTGACTCTAAAATTTATATGAAAAGGCAAAGAATCTAGAATAGCCAAGTCACTATTGAAGAAGAAGTACAAAGCTGAATGACTTACAGTATGGGACATCAAGGCATGTTGTTAAAAAAAAATAGAGCCTGCGGTATTAGTGCAACGATAGACAGATAAACAAATGGAATACAATAAACAATCCAGAAAGAAATTCACACGTATATGGTCACCTGATTTATGACAAAGACACCATCTCAGTTCAGTAGGGGAAAGAATGGTCTTTTAAATAAACGTTATTGGGTCAATTAGAAATCCACAATGAAAAAAATGAACATTGGCCCCTACCTCCCAGCATACATAAAAATTAATTCAGTATAGATTATAGACTTAAATTTGAAAGCTAAAACAATTAAAGTTTTAGAGGAAAATAAAGGAGAATATCTTTATGATATTAGGTTTGGCAAAGATTTCTGAAACAGGACACAAAAAGGCATTAATTATAAGTCTGCCCGCCCTATAGATAATATTTATTAAGACACCCAATCACACAATTCCCCCCACTTTATGACAGCATCCAATCCAGAGCAAAGCTTCACTTCCTTAAACCCTCCCCAAATTACCCAACCAAAGCCCAAATATCTTACAAAGCCTTTTCTAACACCTGCTTACTGAGATACCCCATGGTTCTCCAGGATTTGTGTTCTCCTTTGCTGCAATGAATAACAAACCCAATTTGTTCAATTACGGATGTGTTCCTCGTGGTCTTTGGCTGGAGGACATTAATGTCAAGAACATATAAAGAACTGCCACCAGGTAATAAGAAGATAGATAAACCAAATTTTAAAAATGGGTGAAATTTTTGAATGGGCATTTTATAAAAGAGGATAGCAAAGTGGCCAGTAAACATATGAAGAAGTACTCAATATCATTAGTAATAATAGAGATGCAACGTAAAAACACAATGAGATTTCACCACAGACCCATCAGCCTACACTTTGATAAATAAGAATGAAACTTGAAACACAACATAGATGAATCTCACAGACACACAGAGTACCTACAATATGATTTCATTTAAGAGGGGTTCAAAAACAGGTGAAATTTATCCATGGTGACAGAGGTCAGAAGAGTCTTTACACTACTGCCTGAAAGGGAGCATGAAAGCCCCTTTTTGAATGCTGGAAATATTCTATACATTGATCTGGGTGGTGGTTACACTGATGTATACATATGTAAAAGTTCATCTAGACCTATGCTTAAGATTTTTGTCCTTTACTGGATGTAATTTATATCTCATTTCTTAAATATAACGAAAGAAAAAGAAAAGTAATGCATTTTTAGATTAAATAGTAGAGAAGCTGCCGAACATCAAATACAAAGAGAAGATCTTTAAAACAACCAAAGAAGAAACACGAAATTAGACTGACAGCTGATTTATTAACAGTAAAAAATGGAAGCTAAAAGGCCATGGAATAATATTGCTTTCAACACTATGACTCAAATTTTTCACATTGTAATATTTCTAATATAAGGGTGTTTCTTACAATTAATCATAGTCTTAAAAATTGTTGGCCAGGTGCAAAAAAAAAAAAGGACAAGTATGTGGCTAAATCTAAACAAACAATAGGACAAATATTTAATTTTAAAATAAAAAAAAATTAAAAACGAATGAAGCTAAAGTAATGACAGTGTGAAGAGTATTTACCCTGGGAGGTGATTATTTGTAATTAAAAGGTTCTAAGTTCCTTGCATTCTTTAATTACTTTCTTCTACTAGTTAAGAAGTTATATTCTCTATTTCCATACTTTTAGTGGTTGCTCTGAAAAGTTAACATGCATATTTAACAATATAGAAAGTTAACCAATACAAGGAAATTAGAACAACATAATTGACAAAAACTTAGACTCTGACACTACCAAGTGCTAGTGAGGAAATGGGAACACATACACTGAAGGTAAGAGCATAAATTAAGAAATATTTTGGAAAACAACTTGGCAGTGCCTTTAGATTAGGTTCCCTATAAGCGGACTTTGACCAAGGACTCATGTAATAGTCATATATATCAAGAAGTGGTCCAAAAAATATACAGACAGGAGAGTGAGGAAGTGGACTTGGGGGGAAGTGAAGAAAGCCAAGCAATATTTTGTTAACAACCAAAGTCTCATAGAGGATCACTTTGGCACAATCTAATAGGGGAACTCTGGAGGCAATGTAGGTCACACCTCAGAGTTCTCCTAATCAGGAGCAAGACAGCTGAGGTATTTATACCTACATATCCATCAATCATTAGCTATGGCTTAAATTATGAGATACTGGCTCTTCATGCTTACAAAGGGGGTTCTGGTAGCCTGTAGGCAGCCCTGTGAGAAGGAGCCACAGATTCTGGCTATTGTGAGCAAAAGCACAGGGAAGCGGAGGTGCATGAAAATGGTCGAGAGTTCTAGAGGGGTAAAAACAGAGCATTAACAGCATCTGCTTCAATGGGCATTAGTTTTAATACTCGTAATACCATGAAAAATAAAATGACAGCTAGAGCCTGCCCCTCCAGCCCTTCTTACAGTTACTTGCACTAAGTGCTTAAATATACCTGCTTAAAATACCTGGAGTATATTCTTTTGTTTGCAGATGTATGCTTCTCTATCTGTACCATTCCAAAGGAGTAGGCAGAAACATGGACCTCATCTAAGATGATGAAATAAGGTCATGTGAATGAGGCACGTCTAACATTTCTTGGTACATACTAGGAACTCAATACACATAAGTCTTCATCACATTTTTAAAATAAATTTATTTATTTAATGTATTTATTTTTGGCTGTGCTGGGTCTTCATTGCTGTGCGCGGGCTTCGTCTAGTTGCGGCGAGTGGGGGCTACTCCTCATTGCGGTGCGCGGGCTTCTCATTGCGGTGGCTTCTCTTGTTGCAGAGCACGGGCTCTAGGCACGTGGGCTTCAGTAGTTGTGGCACGCGGGCTCAGTATTTGTGGCTCATGGGCTCTAGAGCGCAGGCTCAGTAGTTGTGGCACAGGGGCTTAGTTGCTCCGCGGCATGTGGGTTCTTCCCGGACCAGGGCTCGAACCCGTGTCCCCTGCATTGGCAGGCGGATCCTTAACCACTGTACTACCAGGGAAGTCCTCTTCATCACTTTTAATATTAGATATTAACATGTTTTATTTTAGGCAGAGTGGACAGGGCTGGCCCTGATGTTATGACTGCCTTACACAGCAAGTTCTTTTCTCCTCATCTTTATGGACTTGATTACATAAATTGTGTGGATATTGATTCATCAAATAATGGACTTAAATGACCCCTGGTGGTCTGAGGTCCCAGGATTTCCCAGGAGTGTCCTACTCAATGCACTTAGCTATCTAGTGACCTGTTAAAACTGGACGTTCAGGCAGAATATCCATTCAACTCATGTGGGAGATAACTGGATGGTTGAGGAGAGAAGGACTCTGGATGCAGCCAAGGTGATAGTCCCATTCAAGTAATGATAGTACAGGAAAGAGCTGAGAATGGTGGGTATAGTCAAGATGTTACCCAACTTTGGCTTCCAAGATAGGCTGTCTCTGTGTGATTCCATGAAGGGAGAACAAACTGGAGTAGTGGAGCCACTGGGAGGATTATAGACAATCCTCCAAGTTGAAAGTCAATTTGAATGTTCATATCCTTTAACCCTATATTTTCTAAATGACCAGTCCAGAACCACTTTATTTTTTAAAATATTCATTTATTTGGCTGTGCCAGGTCTTAGTTGCAGCACGTGGGATCTTTAGCTGCGGCATGCGAACCCTTAGTTGCACCCTGTGGGGTCTAGTTCCCTGACCAGGGATTGAACCTCGGCCACCTGCATTGGGAGCGTGGAGTCTTAGCCACTGGACCATCAGGGAAGTCCCCAGAACCACTTTAGACTAAATCCTCTGCTTAAGATTTCTTGGTGGATATAACTGTGGGTTCCACATTTGTGGGTAGTTATATCTGAAGTTTTGTTTGATGTTCTATCCTTTTATTTTCTCTCAACATCTCATGGCAGGTATTCTTCCTTTTTTATTCAATATTCTACTTGGCAATTTTGCTAACTCATTACTTGAATATACTTGTATTTCTTCTTTTGGGAAGATGGGAACCCCTCATTGTTGTAGACCTCCCTGGATTTTGGAAGGGTCTCGATTCAACTTCACCATTGTCTTCATCGCTAGAATGTCTTTTAACATCCAATATCTGAAATGTGATTGATCGGCTTTCATATTACAAGTTAAATATTGCTCCTTATAGAGACCTAAAAATGATAAAAAATCCTAGCTATATTATTTTCATACTTTCAGATGTCACCTATCTCCACCAACCTCATCACTTGGGGATGAGAGTGAGGTGTGAAAGTGGAAATAGAAGGGTTCCAAATGTCTTGATTATGGTAGGGTAGAAGAGAGGACAGGCAGAAAGTATATATATTCTAAAAGCCTCATCTTTTTGGTGACAGAGGTGAAGCAGGACGAAAGAGAACATTTTATTAAGGGAAAAAGTATTTATCGTTGGCGTATTGTATTTTGATTGAAAATTTAAAATTTAATAATGACAGGGGCAAAGAGATATTCCCTCACACTACTAGTGAGAATGTAACTTGAAAATCTTTCTGCGGTGAGATTTTGACAGGTCAAAATAGTTAGTGTTATACGGACTTTGATCTATACATTCATTTTAGGACTCTAGCCTAATGACCTTACAAAGAATGTGCTTGCTTCTAATGAATGGAAGTATGCAGTCCTCCACTCAGCTTGCACAACAGGTACGGCTTCAGTCTTTGGCTCAAGGCCCAAATTCAGGCTTACTATATCCGTAGGTCCCACAAGGTTCTAAAATTCTAAAAGTTCCCCCTCTGATCATGTGACAATATGCTCTTAGTTGCCATAAGACTTAAAGAAACAGCAACAGCAGGGATAGGAAAATGGGATCAGCAGGGCACTTGAGGCATCTGATGGCGGGGCCTCTGCCATCAGAGGGCTAAAGAGGGAAGGCGAGGAGGGGATGGTGGTGCAACCCCCAAGGGAACCAAAAGGAGCAAAGTACTGGGAAGGTTAGGAGCTGTGGTCCAGGCCAGCGGCCGCTGAATCCAGCCAGACAGGCTTCTCTGGGCCACGAGCTCCCTTATCATGATGTCAGGGATTTCCTCCATACACAAACATAAACACAAAGTCCAGGTACCTTCAGTCCGTGGTCTGTGACTAGCTGCTGCGGTGGGAAGGTAGACGGGGACCTTGACTGTCCTCACTATATGTTAGCCGGTAGACTGCTTTTATTCCTTCCTGTTCAGGCATGCCACCTCCCCACGCCACTAAATAGTCTGACATCATCATGGGCTTTCATTTTACTTTTTCATTTTATTTCACTGAGTGTGTGTTTTGACTGACCTTTGTCCTTTCCGTACCCGGTCTCATTAGGTGTCCTATGTTTCATCGTAGACTCATTACTGCTCAGAACTGCTTGATATAAACTGAAGTAGTCACAGTACCTGCATGATGGAAGCCAAAGCGATATGTCAACACCTGTAGACACAAGCAGGGCATCCGTGCAAAGGTTACTGGAGGAAGCTTTGGTGCACCCAGGATTCCTGGTACCCACTCTCTCATCCTGCTTCTCTGGCTCCCTCCAAGTTTCTGGTAGACAGATCAGAGACATTCACAAAGGGTGCATTTGGAATCCCCTTCCCTACTCCATCTCTACCCTACTGCTGCCTTTGTTTATAGGGTACACATAGGCCACTGGGGTTAAGGGAAGAATAAGGTATTTCACCAGTACATTCTACAAGGATTTCCCTGAGACCTGAGTGTCCCCTGGGACACTAAACCACCCGAAGGCCACTTTGTTCCCATATTAAATATTTGTAGATTTCAGTGTCACAAAACTTGTGTGTTACCTTAATTATAAGTTTCAAGTTATTATCGGCCCCAAGTACAAACAAAAAAAGGTTAATTGCATTTCTCTCTTGTCCCTCTTATAGTCATCTTCCCTTTTGTCCATCTTTATATTTCTCTCCCCTTCTGAGGTAAGGCTTCTTGGTTGAGTATTCAAGAGACTGCTAGAATGTGGTGAGGGAAACAAACTAAGAATGACGACTGCAAAGGTGGCGATTGTAAAGTTATGAGAAAAAAAACCTCCCTTCTCCCTTAAAAATGCCATTCCCTTGTATCAGCATGGGAACTTGCGAAGATGTTCATGATTAATTCTTACAAAATGCTGCCTCTCCCCAAGACATTTGTATCACGAAAAAGTACTTGGGATGATACAACTAGTGTAGACCAAGGAACAATCCTTAACAGAGCCATTTGGGCAGGAGGAAGAAAACGGCAGGGGCATTTTTGTTGAGGGGGGTAGGGGGTAACCAACACTGTTCAAAGGACTTGAGGACACGGGGAGGGGGAAGGGTAATCTGGGACAAAGTGAGAGAGTGGCATGGACATATATACACTACCAAACGTCAAATCGATAGCTAGTGGGAAGCAGCCGCATAGCACAGGGAGATCAGCTCCTTGCTTTGTGACCACCTAGAGGGGTAGGATAGGGAGGGTGGGAGGGAGGGAGACGCAAGAGGGAGGGGATATGGGGATATATGTATACGTATAGCTGATTCACTTTGTTATAAAGCAGAAAGTAACACACCATTGTAAAGCAATAATACTCCAATAAAGATGTTAAAAAAAAAAAAAAGGATGCCCAGTCTTCACAGCCCATTCTACCTCCCTCGAGAGGCAGGTTTTGACTGGACAGATTGTAGGGAACACGCTAGATCTACTCCATAAAGTAAACTGCTTCCAAGCACTTCTCAAACCATTTCAGGAGAATCTATGTTTAAAACCAAACAGTGAATATACTTAACACAATCGTCTTTCATACCCACCCAGGAAGGCTGACTGCCAGGACCTTGAATTGGAACCTCATAATTAGCCTGCTTTCAATTATTTTAAGAACTTGTGAATCAAAAAAGCTCCATTTCATTAAGCAATTCAGATTTTGCCTCTGACTTTAAGACTCTGACCTGTTACATACGAAATGCAAGTTAATGATGTTTCCACTATTTCTGGTAATAAAAACATTCTGATACAAAATGAGGGTAATGTACCTCCAGCTCCACGTACAGCCCTACAAACCAGTGCACAAGTTTACCTGTTCAAATGAAGAGAGAGAGTCAATGAAGTGAAAAACCACCGTAGTGATTGATTCTTCTTTGCCCTGTTCTGGAAAAATCACCCAAATTAGAAATGAGGCAGAGTCAACTGTCATCCTATAAGTCCATTTTTTAAACCTGACCCTACTAGGAAACTTAACTTTTCCCAGACATAGATGAAGTAGCAGAACGGGTGATTTAACGGGTTGGCATGAAGAGAAATGGTAAGGAGCAACAGTTTTTGCTTTTCTGCCCATTGAAGAAAGTTATAATTTTATTGTCCTGCAGGCTCTCAACCTGCTTTCTACCTAGATTAACAAAAGCAGTTCTGCACTCCCTTCTCCACTTAACAATCAAGGCTCCATAAATGTAAATGCTTTTTCTGAACCACCTGTCATTGTGCTGGTTCTCTGAAAAATGGATTAAATAAAACTTTGACAGGTGTTCACCAACAAATGTGCAGGAGTCATGATTTGTAGAAATCAGGTATTCTGCTTTCAAGCGGCTTTTTGGAAGCAAGGAACTCTTTCCCCAAAGCCTCCTAGCTAATTTCTCCTTAACATCACCTTGGCCAAAATCAGATCAAGATCCATTTCCGAAGGGGCACGGAACTGACTGGTTTGGAAGAGTCAGCATCCGGGACTGAATGATCACCAGTGGGGTCCCCATCACCAGGACCACCACAGGGCGATCTTTTCTGTTGGATAATGCGAGACTCAACATCAGCCACAGCACGGCAGGGGACATACCTCCTGAGCAAGTCATGGACCTCACACACGAGACCAGGGAGGGAGAGGTGCCATATTCATTGAGACTCAATTTCTTTTTGAACAGCGTCTGACATTTATTGAAAACAAGGAAAAGACGTTTGTCCAGGTAGTGGAGAAGAGCTGGGCAGAGTGCAGGGGTTACTGTGTGGAACAAAAGGCACACATCAGAGAGACAGCTGCACATTCAGAAGAGAACTGGATTCTGGGCGAAACGAACAGGTCCACAGGAGACAATGAGTGACTCGATTTGGCTGCCAGGCACCCCTGGGACCTGGCGGCCACCTGGCAGGAGCAGAAGATGTCTCTAGGAGGAGGGAGGGACTGGGTCCCGCCGAAGGTGAAAGGCTGGCCAGCCCCTCCAGGGCGGTGGCGAGCTGTTGGAAGCATTGTCCAGAGGCTGTGCCCAGCTCAGACACCTCCCGGGCGAGTCCAGACCGCTGAAGGCTGCAGGCCGTCGGCGGGATGCGGTGGATGGCGGTGGCGGCGGCGGTGGCGGCGGCAGCGGCAGCGCAGGTCTCTGAGCACCTGCATGTGGGCCTGGGAGTCTGGCAGAGGGCGGGCGGTTGGCAGCAGCCGGGTTGAGGGTGGTCTGTCTGATGTGTAACAGGAGCCCGGCTTGCAGCTGGAGCGCACGACCGAGTCCAACTGTGCATGGGAGGGGCCGGGCTGGCCCGAGAGGGCGGCGGCCGCTCCAGAGCCAGGCCCGGCGGCGGCAGCAGCGGGAACCTGGAGCGCTATTCCTGGAACAAAGGCAAGCACTACGCGGGAGGGGACACGAGCGCGGGGGAGATCACGGCGACGCGAAGGTGAGGGAGGGGGGAGGCGCGGCGGGAGGACGCTGCCTGTGGCGATCTGGGCGGCGGCGACTGGTGCGGCGGACCCTCCCCCGGGCACCCGCCCCCAGGCCCGAGGGGCTCCCGGTCTAGAAGTCCTCGTCCTCCACCCATCCAAAGACCCGCTTCATCTCGGCCAGGAAGCCCCGGTAATCGTTGAGGAGGGGGCTCTGCTTCCTGATGTAGGGGATCACCCACTGCAGGGCGGGCCCGGTCAGCCGGGTGATGAGGAACGTCACCTTCAGGGCATCGTTGGTGAACAGGGTCTCGTCCACTAGCATGTAGGCGCCCGTCTGCACGATAAACTCCGGGAGCCGGTCGGTGTCGCCGTCAAACGTCTCGGGGAAGGGGATCGGGTTTCTCCACCGACGCGTCTGGGGCCGAATGGGCAGGGCCAGGAGGGCCTTGATCAGCTGCACTCGGCCGTCCATCGCGCCTCGCTCGCTTCGCAGGGTTCAGCGAGGCTACGCGGAGGTGGGCGAGGAGGCGTGGCGGGAAGTGCGTGTGTGCGGAGGCGGGCCTGGCCCGGGGTGGGCGGGGCCACGGGCAGTTCCCGTCGCAGTGGCGCTCCGCCCACACGGCCTGGCATTTGCTAGGGCGCAGGTGCAACAAGGGGGAGTACCTCGCTCCAGGGAGGACGGGGGAGGGGCGCCGTGCAGGAGGAGGGGACGGAGCTAATGGTTCTCGAGGAGTTAGTGGGTCGTCAGAGGGGCGGGACCAAGAGTTTTTTGGGTGGGCCGCGGGGAAGGGCAGGAGCCAGGGGCAGAGCTCAAGACACTGAATCTTTCTTTCTGTTTAATATCAAATTATTTCTATTACCATATTTTATTTTTTCACTGAAGTATAGTATTATATAAGTTATAGTTGTATAATATAGTGATTCACAATTTTTATTAGTTGTACTCCATTTCTCGTTGTTATAAAATATTGGCTATATTCCCTGTGTTATACAGTATATTCTTGTAGCTGATTTCATACCTAATAGCTTGTACCCCCATATTGCCCTTCCCCCTTCCCTCTCTCTACTGGTAGCAACTAGTTTGTTCTCCATATCTGCGAGTCTGCTTCTTTTTTGTTATAGTCACCAGTTGGTTGTATTTTTTCCATTCCCATATAAGTGACATCATATAGTGTTTGTCTTTCTCTGTCTGACTCATTTCACCTAGCATGATACCTGCCAAGTCCATCCGTGTTGCTTCAAATGGCAAAATTTCATTCTTTTTTTATGGCTCAGTAGTATTCCATTGTATATCTACCACATCTTCTAAATGCATTCATCTGTTGATGGACACTTAGGTTGTTTGCATACTTGGCAATTGTAAACAATGTTGCTATGAACATTAGAGTGCATGTATCTTTTAGAATTAGTGTTTTCATTTTTTTCGGTTATATACCCAGGAGTGGAATTGCTAGGTCATATGGTAGTTCTATTTTTAGTTTTTTGAGAAACCTCCATTCTGTTTTCCACAGTGGCTGCACCAATTTACATTTCCACCAAGGGTGTACAAGGGTTCCCTTTTCTCCACATCCTTGCCAACATTTATTTGTGTTCTTTCTGATGATAGCCATTCTGACAAGCATGAAATCATAGCTCATTGTGGTTTTGATTTGCATTTCCCTGATGATTAGTGACAAAACAGTATAGGCTTACAGGATTCTTTTTTATATCAATGGCAAGAATACACAAAACTAAATGTTTATAGAGTTCAGAATAGTGGTTATCTCAAGAGAGTGGGAATTATATTCTGCAAAGTTGCATGAAGGAATCTTACAAGATACCAAAAGTGTCTTCCAAAGTGGCTCTACTATTCTGTATTCCCATCAGCAATGTATGAGAAATTAATTTGTTCTTCAAACTCAATGACACTTAGTATTGTCAGGTTTTGTTTTGGTTTTGTTTTGGTTTTGGTTTGTTTTTACTTTAGCCATTCTAGTAGATGTGAAATGGTAACTCACTGTGGTTTTAGTTTGCAATTCCTAATTATTAATGATGTTAAACATCTTTTTTGTGTGCTTACTTGCCATATATATACATTTTTTCTTTTGTGTAGTGTCTCTTCAAATATTTTGCTCATTTTTAGTTGAGTTGTTTACTCTTTTATTGTTGAGTTGTATTCAAGTCTTATAAAGATATGCAATTTACTCACATCCCCCCCCCCCCAAGCCTGTGCCTTTTCATTCTCTTAACAGTGTTTTTTGAAGAACACAAACTTTAATCTGAAGAAGTCCTATGTACCTAATGTTCCTTTTATGGATTATA
Organism: Phocoena phocoena; assembly: GCF_963924675.1. Lineage (NCBI taxonomy): Eukaryota > Metazoa > Chordata > Mammalia > Artiodactyla > Phocoenidae > Phocoena > Phocoena phocoena. The sequence goes on along the minus strand of NC_089240.1, from coordinate 113,891,547 downwards.
ATTTTCATGTCATAGGTAAGAAATCTTTGCCTAATCTAAGGTTGATCAGGTTTTTTCCTGTCTTCTTCTAGATGTTTTATAATTTTAGATTTTACCATTAGATCTATGAACAATTTTGAGTTAATTTTTTGTGTGGTATGAGGTATTGATAGAAATTTATTTTTTTTGTAGATGGATATCTGATTGTTCCTGTATCATTGTTGAAAGGACTATCCTTTCTCCACTGATTTGCATTTACAGCTCCATACATGTGTGGGTCTATTTCTGGATTCCATGTTCTGTTCCATTCATCCATTTGTCTTGATGGCAGTATTACAGTGTCTTAATTACTGTAGCTTTATAATAAGTCTTGAAATCAAATAGTATTAGTCTTCCAAGTTAGTTTGATTTCAAACTAGTTTTAGTCGTTGTGTGTCCTTTGCATTTCCATATGAGTTTTAGAATCAGTTCCTTTTTACATATTAAAATTTTTCTTGAGACTTTGAATCTATAGATCAATTTAGGGAGAATTGATATCTTAAACATATTGTTTTCCGGGCTTCCCTGGTGGTGCAGTGGTTAAGAGTCCACCTGCCGATGCAGGGGACACGGGTTCGAGCCCCGGTCCGGGAAGATCCCACATGCCGCGCGGAGAGGCTGGGCCCGTGAGCCATGGCCGCTGAGCCTGCGCGTCCGGGGCCTGTGCTCTGCAACGGGAAATTGTTTTCCAACCCATGGACATATATCTCTCCATTACTTAGATCTTCTGTCATTTATCTCAGGAATGTTCTGTATTTTTCCGTGTACAAGTTCTGTATTTTTACATTTTTTGTCAAATTTAACTCTTAAGTTTTTCACATTTTTATGGTATTTAAAAACTTTTTTAGTTTCTGGGACTTCCCTGGCAGCCCAGTGGTTAAGACTCCATGCTCCCACTCCAGGGGGCACAGGTTCGATCCCTGGTTGGGGAACTAAGATCCCACAAGCCATGGGGCAACTAAGGCTGTGCACCACAACTACTGAGCCTGCGTGCCACAACTACAGAGCCCATGCACTCTGGAGCCTGCGCGCCACAACTAGAGAGAAGCCTGCAGGGTGCAACGAAGAGCCCTCGTGCCACAACTAACACCCAATACAGCCAAAAATAAATAAATAAATAAAACAAAACAAAACTCTCTTGTTTGTTACTAGAAACATAATTGATTTTTGTGTATTCACCTTGTGTGCTGAAAACATGCTAAATTCACTTCTTAGTTCTACTTTTTTGTTGTTGATCCTAGATCCTAGAGAATCTGTTTTCTATATATATGAACAAATCATCTTTGAATAACGAGTTTGCCTTCTTTTCCTGCCAATCTAGATGACTTCTGATTCTGTCTTCGCTCTCTTTTATTTGTTTATTTATTTTAAAATTTATTTTATTTTATTTATTTTTGGCTGCGTTAGGCTGCGTTAGGTCTTTGTTGCTGCCTGCGGGCTTTCTCTTGTTGCGGCGAGCGACTCTTTGTTGTGGTGCACGGGCTTCTCATTGCGGTGGCTTCTCTTGTTGCAGAGCACGGACTCTAGGCGCGTGGGCTTCAGTAGTTGTGGCTCGCAGGCTCTAGAGCACAGGCTCAGTAGTTGTGGCGCACGGCCTTAGTCGCTCCACAGCATGTGGGATCTTCCTAGACCAGGGCTCGAACCTATGTCCCTTGCATTGGCAGGCGGATTCTTAACCACTGAGCCACCAGGGAAGCCCCTCTCTCTTTCTTTTATTTTCTGTCTTCCTTTCTTCCTTCCTTCCCTCCCTTCCTTCCTTCCTTTTTTCCTTCCTTCCTTCCTTCCTTCTTTCCTTTCTTTCTTTCTTTCCTTCCATTATTGCACTGGTTGGAACCTCCAGTACAATATTGAATTGCAGTGGTGAGAGTAGGCATGCTTGTCTTCTTGATCTAAGGGTGGAATGCATTCGGGCTTCCACATTTAAGTATGTTATCTGTAGGTTTTTGTAGATGCCTTTTATTAGATAGAGGATTTTCCTTCTATTCCTAGTCTGGTGACAGTTTTTTTGTTATTGTTGTTTGTTTGTTTGTTTGTTTGAATATGACAGAAATCCTTCTAGGCACTTTCCCTACAGAAATGAAAATATATGCTCACACAAAATCTGAATGTTTGTAGCTGATTTATTTATGATTGCTAAAAACTTTAAATATGCCACATGCCCTTCAACTGATTAATGAATCACCAAACCGTGGAACATACAACCGTATTTCAGCAGACAGACTTTAGAGTGGCACTCACAATCCCAACCTTCTGATAATGCCATTGAGTGTGGGTGGGGCTGTGTCTTTCTTCTAACACATAGAAAATGGCAGAGGTGATGAAATGTCACCTCTATGATTATGTTACATTATACACAACTCCATCTTGCAAGCTGACTCACTTTCCATCTCCTGCTGGCCATAAAAAGCAAGCTGCAGTGTTGTGAAATGCCTATAGAGTGGGCAACTGGCAGAGAATTTCCAGCAAGCTTTGTAACAAATTAACAGATTTTTTAACATTTAAGCCTCCTTTACATTCCCTGATCATTGTGCACTATTCTTTGACTATGCTGCTGTAGATTACGTTGGCTAATATTTGGGGGGTTCCATTATGGTGCAAGGCAACGAAATCTATAGCCAGCGGTGCAATACTTCTCTGATTGAGAGATACATGAATAAGCAGGAAAATGTGTTCACAGAACCGCATTCAAGTGGCAACAGGAGACGAAGAGGCAGACGATACGCTAGGGCTGAGACAGAGGGGTGGGAGAGATGAAGTGGGAGGACAACTCAACCCCCTGAACAGGGACCCTCTCCTCTCCTCCCTCACAGTACAGAGCCATGTCCAAGGATCCACCACTGGTCACGGCCCGTTGCCGACCACCGGCGTAAAGAACCCTTGGCCCCGCCTCTTTCGTTCCGATTCTCCCTCCTCAATAGGGCAGCAGGCCCGCCTCCTTCTCCAACATGGCGCCCCTTCCCCCTCCTCTCTGGCCCTAGGTTGGCCCTTTGGCCGCACCTGCGCACTAGCAAATGCCAGGCCATGTGGGCGGAGCGCCACTGCGACGGGAACTGCCAGTGGCCCCGCCCACCCCGGGCCAGGCCCGCCTCCGCACACACGCACTTCCCGCCACGCCTCCTCGCCCACCTCCGCGTAGCCTCGCTGAACCCAGCGAAGCGAGCGAGGCGCGATGGACGGCCGAGTGCAGCTGATCAAGGCCCTCCTGGCCCTGCCCATTCGGCCCCAGACGCGTCGGTGGAGGAACCCGATCCCCTTCCCCGAGACGTTTGACGGCGACACCGACCGGCTCCCGGAGTTTATCGTGCAGACGGGCGCCTACATGCTAGTGGACGAGACCCTGTTCACCAACGATGCCCTGAAGGTGACGTTCCTCATCACCCGGCTGACCGGGCCCGCCCTGCAGTGGGTGATCCCCTACATCAGGAAGCAGAGCCCCCTCCTCAACGATTACCGGGGCTTCCTGGCCGAGATGAAGCGGGTCTTTGGATGGGTGGAGGACGAGGACTTCTAGACCGGGAGCCCCTCGGGCCTGGGGGCGGGTGCCCGGGGGAGGATGCCCGGGGGAGGGTCCGATGCGCCAGTCGCCGCCGCCCAGATCGCCACAGGCAGCGTCCTCCCGCCGCGCCTCCCCCCTCCCTCACCTTCGCGTCGCCGTGATCTCCCCCGCGCTCGTGTCCCCTCCCGCGTAGTGCTTGCCTTTGTTCCAGGAATAGCGCTCCAGGTTCCCGCTGCTGCCACCGCCGGGCCTGGCTCTGGAGCGGCCGTAGCCCTCTCGGGCCAGCCGGCCCCTCCCCTGCACAGTTGGACTCGGTCGTGCGCTCCAGCTGCAAGCCGGGCTCCTGTTACACATCAGACAGACCACCCTCAACCCGGCTGCTGCCAACCGCCCGCCCTCTGCCAGACTCCCAGGCCCACATGCAGGTGCTCAGAGACCTGCGCTGCCGCTGCCGCCGCCACCGCCACCGCCATCCACCGCATCCCGCCGACGGCCTGCAGCCTTCAGCGGTCTGGACTCGCCCGGGAGATGTCTGAGCTGGGCACAGCCTCTGGACAATGCTTCCAACAGCTCGCCACCGCCCTGGAGGGGCTGGCCAGCCTTTCACCTTCGGCGGGACCCAGTCCCTCCCTCCTCCTAGAGACATCTTCTGCTCCTGCCAGGTGGCCGCCAGGTCCCAGGGGTGCCTGGTAGCCAAATCGAGTCACTCATTGTCTCCTGTGGACCTGTTCGTTTCGCCCAGAATCCAGTTCTCTTCTGAATGTGCAGCTGTCTCTCTGATGTGTGCCTTTTGTTCCACACAGTAACCCCTGCACTCTGCCCAGCTCTTCTCCACTACCTGGACAAACGTCTTTTCCTTGTTTTCAATAAATGTCAGACGCTGTTCAAAAAGAAATTGAGTCTCAATGAATATGGCACCTCTCCCTCCCTGGTCCCGTGTGTGGGGTCCATGACTTGCTCAGGAGGTATGTCCCCTGCCGTGCTGTGGCTGATGTTGAGTCTCACATTATCCAACAGAAAAGATCGCCCTGTGGTGGTCCTGGTGATGGAGACCCCACTGGTGATCATTCAGTCCTGAATGCTGACTCTTCCAAACCAGTCAGTTCCGTGCCCCTTCGGAAATGGATCTTGATCTGATTTTGGCCAAGGCGATGTTAAGGAGAAATTAGCTAGGAGGCTTTGGGGAAAGAGTTCCTTGCTTCCAAAAAGCCGCTTGAAAGCAGAATACCTGATTTCTACAAATCATGACTCCTGCACATTTGTTGGTGAACACCTGTCAAAGTTTTATTTAATCCATTTTTCAGAGAACCAGCACAATGACAGGTGGTTCAGAAAAAGCATTTACATTTATGGAGCCTTGATTGTTAAGTGGAGAAGGGAGTGCAGAACTGCTTTTGTTAATCTAGGTAGAAAGCAGGTTGAGAGCCTGCAGGACAATAAAATTATAACTTTCTTCAATGGGCAGAAAAGCAAAAACTGTTGCTCCTTACCATTTCTCTTCATGCCAACCCGTTAAATCACCCGTTCTGCTACTTCATCTATGTCTGGGAAAAGTTAAGTTTCCTAGTAGAGTCAGGTTTAAAAAATGGACTTATAGGATGACAGTTGACTCTGCCTCATTTCTAATTTGGGTGATTTTTCCAGAACAGGGCAAAGAAGAATCAATCACTACGGTGGTTTTTCACTTCATTGACTCTCTCTCTTCATTTGAACAGGTAAACTTGTGCACTGGTTTGTAGGGCTGTACGTGGAGCTGGAGGTACATTACCCTCATTTTGTATCAGAATGTTTTTATTACCAGAAATAGTGGAAACATCATTAACTTGCATTTCGTATGTAACAGGTCAGAGTCTTAAAGTCAGAGGCAAAATCTGAATTGCTTAATGAAATGGAGCTTTTTTGATTCACAAGTTCTTAAAATAATTGAAAGCAGGCTAATTATGAGGTTCCAATTCAAGGTCCTGGCAGTCAGCCTTCCTGGGTGGGTATGAAAGACGAGTGGTTCCCTCATTTGGCAGTCAGGCACTACTCATTTATCACGTACTTCCTGTGTCCCAGGCACTGTACTATGAACTATGAATACATCATTGCAAAGTTATGGTCCAAGTCTTCAAGGAATTCAGAGTCCATTTGGCTGTAGTGGAAAAAACACATGTATATATGGAATCTCAGATTTGGATTTAATTAAGAAGTTCTTGAATCCGTGCTTGGGCACACCAGCTGTATGACGTTATGCAAATTTCTTAACCTTCTTAAGCCATTATTTCCTCATATGTAAAGTGGGTAAAATAATACATTTATATTGCGTTCCTTATGAGAATTCAATTAAGTAACAATAATAAAATCTGAGCACTGGGACTTCCCTGGTGGCACAGTGGATAAGACTCTGTGCTCCCAATGCAGGGGACCTGGGTTCCATCCCTGGTCAAGGAACCAGATCCCACATGCATGCCGCTACTAAGAGTTCGCATGCCGCAACTAAGGAGCTGGTGAGAGGCAGCTAAGGAGCCCACCTGCTGCAACTAAGACCCAGTGCAACCAAATAGATAAATAAATTAATTAAAATAAAATAAATAAATGAAATGTAACATAAGAAGGCTTTCCAGAAACAAAAATATTTTTTAAAACAATCTGAGCACTCAATAAATGGGGCTTGCTGTAACTATAAAAACAACAACAATTTAAATTATTTTTTAGGGCATGATGATAACTTGGGACTTGTATATAACACAGTTGGAGCATAAGAAAAGAACATTTAAATCTGCCCTTGGGAATTCTCTAGTGGTCCAGTGGTTAGGACTCCATGCTTTTACTGCCGAGGGCCCGGGTTCAGTCTCTGGTCAGGGAACTAAGATCCCAGAAGCCACGCAGCACATCCAAAAAAAAAAAAAAAAAAATCTCCCATAGATGAGGCAGGGACCATGTCAATAGAGGAAGTAGTAAATGAGTTGAGACTTGATTCCCATGAAAGAGGGCCACCTCTATCTGAAGTTCAGAAGAATGAGAGAATGTGTTTAGTATATAAAAGTCAGGAAGAGGGCATGGTAAGAGTTAAGATAGCAAAGGTAGAAGCTACATCATGAACATTCTCATATGTCATACTAAGGCATATATCAATTATTCTGTATTCACTGGGGAACAATGGAAAGATATTGAATGGGGGACTGATGTGATTAGATTTGTGTTTTAATGTTCACTCTGGGGCTGATGTTGAAAATAGATTGTGGGAAGATGGAATGTGGGCCGAGTCCAGTAACGAGTATTTTGTAGGTGATAGTTATCTAGGGCTTAAAGACAAAGAGGATGGGCAGATAAAAGCGACATTCAGATTCATTAGAACTTGGTGATTAGTTGGAACGTGGAGGTTGGGGAGAGGTAGAGATCTCGGATGGGACCAAGTTTCTGGCTTAGTAATTGGACCGTTCCTGGATCTGACATGGGCCAGTCTCTCTCTAGCTTTTTGATTTCTTTGCCTGGAATATTTTGTATTTCCTCTTTGCTTTCGCATAACTTTCACTAGACCAGTTCCTACTCACTGGATCTGTTGACTTCATTCAGAAGTTCTTCCTGAGCCACCAAGTTTATTTTAGTAGTTTCTCTAATGGGCATCTCATAGGTCCTCAAACATCTGTATAGCACCATATTGAAATAGAATGACTCTCATTAAATTGCGGGTACTCAACTCACTTTTTTACGGATTTAAAAATCAACTGTAGGTTGAGTTACAATTTACATGCAATAAAATCACCCATTTTAAGTATATATTTCAATGCATTTTGAAATAATACATACATATATACAGGAATCCCCCCTTATCCTCCGTTTCTCTTTCTGTGGTTTCAGTTACCCTCAGTCAACCGTGGTTCAAATATATTAAATGGAAAATCCCCAAAATAAACAATTCATAAGTTTTAAATTATGTGCCCCTCTGAGTAGAGTGATGAAATCTATCACCATCACGCCCACCCCACCCTGCCCCTGTCGCCTGGGATCCCCAACCATGACATCATCTGCTCCTGACATCCAACCATCCACATTGTCATGGCTTCATGATCCAGGATCACCTAAAGCAGATGCATTGTCAGAAGGTCAATGGTAGCCTAACACTATGTCACAATGCCTCCATCATTCACCTCATTTCATCTCATCTGTAAACATTTTATCATCTCATGTCATCACAAAAATAAGGGTAAGTAAGTACAGTACAATAAGATATTTTAAGGGAGAGAAGGAATCCACATTCACATAACTTTTATCCTTGTATATTGATATAATTGTTCTATTTTATTATTAGTTATTGTTAATCTCTTACTGTGCCTAATTTATAAATTAAACTTTATCATAGGCATGTATGTATAGGGTAAAACATGGTATATATAGGGTTCAGTAATATCTGTGGCTTCAGGCATCCACTGGGAGGTCTTGGAATGTATCCCCTGTGGATGTGTATATGTGTGTGGGTGTATGAGTGTGTTTTAATTGCCTCCTATGCACCCCATTGGTGCGGGAGGTATTCCTACCCTAGGGTTATGGGGATGGCTGAACACATGACACCTGACACTGGGCAGACATGATCAATAACAGTTTATTGGTCACATATACTCACAGCTCAACAGAGGAGGGCACTGCACGCTACGTGGGGGGTTGCACTTGGGAACTGAGTGAGCAAGCAGGGTCTATGCGAGGCAGGCTTTGTACTATCAAGAGGATTCGGTGCCCCTGTTTTCCCTGGGGAGGATGTGATTGGCTTGTTTGAATAATTCCTCACACTGGTGGTAAACTGAAACCCTCTACTCAGGGATAAGCAAGAATTGCACCTGGTCTCTGTGATCAGAGGAGTTGTTTATCTGGGGGACCCTCTCCGTGGGAGCAGAGTAGGGAGGGGAACTTGTGGCTAGGGCATTTGAGGTCCTCCTGGTTTCCCCAGGTCAAGGGGGTGCACAATATTGGGCCTTAAACCACAGTATGGAAATATGTATGTACATATGTATATGTGTGTGAACACCACCACAATCCAGAAATAGAACATTTCTGTCACCTCAAAATGTTCGCTTGTACCACTTTGCAACCAGTCACACCCCTAGTCCAAGCAATCTAGCACTGTAGATTAGATTTTCCTATTCCAGGACTTCACATAAATGGAATGATACAGTATGTACCATTTTATGTCTGGCTTCCTTCCCCTCGGCATAATGCTTTAATATTCACCCATGTTATAGCATGCATCAGTAGTTCATTCCTCATTATTGCTAAATAGTAGTCCAATGTATGGATATACCAAATTTGTTTTACTTATTAATCTGTTTGATGAAAATGTGGGTAGTTTCTACTTTTAGGCTATTGCGAATAAAGCTTTTATGAAAATAATTATGCAAGTCTTTATTTGGGCATATGTTTTTATTTCTAGGACGAATACCCACGAGTGGAATTTCTAAGATATATGGCTGGTGTATATTTAACTTTATAAGAAACTGCCAAACTCTTTTCCAAAATGGTTTTTCCATACTCCCAGCAGCAAAATGTGAAAGTTCCAGTTCCTCCACATTCTCACCAACACTAGATATTGACGTTATTTATTTATTTATTTTTTTGTGGTACGCGGGCCTCTCACTGTTGTGGCCTCTCTCGTTGCGGAGCACAGGCTCTGGACGCACAGGCTCAGCGGCCATGGCTCACGGGCCCAGCCGCTCCGCGGCATGTGGGATCTTCCCGGACCGGGGCACGAACCCGTGTCCCCCGCATCGGCAGGCGGACTCTCAACCACTGCGCCACCAGGGAAGCCCTGTTTCCTTCTTTTTTAAGGGTGAAGAATATTCCATTGTATGTATATACTACATTTTCTTTATCCATTCACTCATCGATGGACGTTTAGGTTGTTTCCATATCTTGGCTATTGTGAATAATACTGCAGTGAACATGGGGGTGCAGGTCTCTCTTCGAGATCTTGATTTCAATTCTTTTGGATAAATACCCAGAAGTGGAATTGCTGGATCATATGGTAGTTCTGTCTTTAATTTTGGGGGGTACCTTCATACTATTTTCCATAGTGGCAGCACCATTTTACATTCCCACCAACAGCATACCAGGGGTTTCTTTTCTCTTTATCCTCGCCAACACTTGTTATCTTTTTGATAATAACCATCCTAACATGTGTGAGGTGACATTTCATTGTGGTTTTGATTTGCATTTCCCTGATGGTTAGTGATGTTGAGAATTTTGCATAACTCTGTAAATAAACTGAAAGCCGTTGACTGGTACACTTTAAATGGGTGAATTTTATGGTATGACAAACATATCTCAATAAAGCTGTTAAAAATAAAAATGGTCCCAGGGGCTTCCCTGGTGGCGCAGTGGTTGCGAGCCCGCCTGCCGATGCAGGGGACACAGGTTCGTGCCCCGGTCCGGGAAGATCCCACATGCCGCAGAGCAGCTGGGCCCGTGAGCCATGGCCGCTGAGCCTGCGCGTCCGGAGCCTGTGCTCCGCAATGGTAGAGGCCACAACAGTGAGAGGCCCGCGTACCTCAAAAAAAAAAAAAAAAAAAAAAAATGGTCCCAGAACTGACAGCATATCGGTTAAGAGTGCAGGGCTTTCAGAATCTTCAATGTGAGTCCCAGTTCCTCCACTTTTTAGCTGTAGGACCTTGGGCAGATTAGATGGCCTTTGCTAAGCCTCAGTTTCCTCAACTATAAATAGTGCTTACTTCACGAGAGTGTTGAAGATCAAACAAGAATATTTCTGTAAGGTTCTGGAACATAGAGAGTGCTCAAACATCTCCAGCCATTTTGTTATGATATAAGCCTTCATCTCTAATTCAAAGACATTCTCTAAATGAAATAAAGGTAAAAATTGCAAAAAAATACTGTTTATTTAGGAATTAGTTTGTAGAAATATAGTAAGAAGTGATATTTTTCTGGATGTCGACCAGGTTTGTACATAAATTAACAACCTTATTGCTGCATTCTTTTCCCCACAATCTGTAAATAATTTTTCAAACTAGCTCTGTCATTCTGCTGGTTTCCTGATTAATGCATTGCATAAAATTTTGACAGGTGTTTGTCAACAAGCTGTGTTAGAATTATGGTTGCAACAATGTGAGAGTTGTGCTTGCACACTACATATTACATGAGCTCTCTCTACCACGATTGCTCCAGAATCTAAGACCTCAAGACATTAAACTACTCAAAGGCCACTTTGTCCCCTCTGTGTCTATATTTCCTATATGAAATTTTTTGTACGTGTTTCACAAAATTTGTGTAATATTATCTTAACTTTTAGAGTTCAAGTCAATATTGGCCCTAACCACAACCAAAAAAAAAAAAAAGATTAATTGCATTTTCTCTCTCATTCCTCTTATATTTATATTCCTCTTCTTTTTATCAGTCTTTATGTTTCTCCCACCTTTGATATTCACTTCTGAGGTGGGGCTTAATGGTGGGGGACAGAATAAATTGCTGAGAAGGAAGTTATGGAAACAAATCATGAATGACAACTGTAATGGGTGAGATGGCAAAGTAATTGCTATGAACTGAATGCTTGTGTTCCTCCTTCCAAATCCATATGTTGAAGCTCTAATCCCCAAGGTGATGGTGTTTGAAAGTAGGGCATTTGGGGAAGTTATAAGGCTTAGATGAGCTGATGAGGTTGGAGTGCCCAAATGGAATTAGTGTCCTTATAAGAGGAAGATATAGGATTTCTTTCTCTCTCTCCCTCTCTTTCTCTCTCTCCACCATGTAAGGATGCAGCAAAAAGGCAGCTGCTTGCAAACCAGGAAATGAACCCTCACAAGACATCTGATATACCAGCACCTTGAGTTTGGACTTCCCAGCCTCTAGAACCATGAGAAATAAATGTTTTGCTGTTTAAGCCACCAAGTCTATGCTATTTTATAATAGCATCCTGAACTGAGATGCTAATGAAAAATAACCTCCCTTCTCTACTTACAAATGCCACTTCTTCTCTCCCTTTATGGAATCTTTCAAAAATGTTCATGATTAATTCTTGCAAACCATTAACCCTCTCCTAGACATTTGTATCATGAAAAAGGACTTGGGATGATACAACTGGTGTAGACAAAGGAGCAATCCCTAACGGAACCATTCTGGTAGGAGGAAGAAAACTGCAGGGGTTTGTTGAGGGAGGTTGGGGGTTACCAACACTGTTCAAAGGATGCCCAGTCTTCACAGCCCATTCTACCTCCCTCGAGAGCCAGGTGGACACAGATTGCAGGGACCATGCTGGATCTACCCCAAAAAGTAAACTGTTTCCAAGTCCTTTTTAAACCACTTCAGCAGAATCTACGTTTAAAGCCAAACAGTGAATATACTTAACACAATCGTCTTTCATACCCATCCGGGAAGGCTGACTGCCAGGACCTTGAACCGGAACCTCATAATTAGCCTGCTTTCAATTATTTTAAGAACCTGTGGACCAAAAACCTCCATTTCATTGAGCGATTCAATTTTTTCCTCTGACTTTAAGACTTTGACCTAACACATGCCAAATTTTAAGTTAATGGTGGTTTCAGTATTTGGAGGAACAAAAAAATAATAAAGAACACGTAACACAAGTAACGTACCTCCATGTCAATGGAGTCTTATGAACTACAACACATGAATAGCAAAAGCTTACCTGTTCAAATGAAGAAAGAGACGGATAAAGGATAAAAAGTGAGAAAACACTGGTGTGATTCATTCCTCTATCCTGTGTTCTAGAAAATCACCAAAATTTAGAAATGAGACAAAACGTTAGATTGTACAACCTTTGGACATCACACCAGAGAATTGTCTATTAGCCCACCCATGGGTCATCTGACGCAGGATAGTTAACTTTGTTGACCAACAATTGGTAAGGGAGCACAGGCTTTTTACAATACTATAAATATGAGGTTAAACTGAAGATAAGCAAGGAGGGATGACTTTTTTCTGTACATTAGGGGAGTTTATACTTTTATTGTCCTACAGGTCATCAACCAGGTTTGTGTAAACAATATCATTTCTGCATGCCTTTCCAGTACCTACATAATGGTTTCTATAAATGTTTTTCAAAAGCACCTGTATCATTCTGTTGGTTCCCTGAAAAATGGGATAAGTAAAACTTTGACATTGTTCACCATCTGTGTGGGGTTAATGGTTTGTAAAACTTTGGGTGCTTTCAAATGGCTTTTGGAAATGAATAAAGCTTTTCAGAAAAGCCTCCTGGCTGACTTCTCACATCACCTTGGCCAAAGTGAAGATCCATTTCTTAAGAGGCTTGAAACAATCCTAACTAGTTTAGAGGGTTATTCATCTGGGACTGAACAGTCACCAGTAGGGTCTCTATCCCTAGGAACACCTCAGGATTCTGACTTTGATTTTTTTTTTTTTTTTTTTTGCGGTACGCGGGCCTCTCACTGCTGTGGCCTCTCCCGTTGCGGAGCACAGCCTCGGGACGCGCAGGCTCAGCAGCCATGGTTCACGGGCCCAGCCGCTCCACGGCATGTGGGATTTTCCTGGACCGGGCCACGAACCCATGTCTCCTGCATCGGCAGGCGGACTCTCAACCACTGCGCCACCAGGGAAGCCCTGACTTTGATATTTTATATGCAAGGCTCAACAGAGAGGAGAGTGTCTCTAGCATTACCCATGGAGGAACAAGGCATATTTCTTCTGGACCACTTTTCCATGAATAGGGAAGGAGAAGTGCCATATTCACTGAGACTCAATTTCTTTTTAAATAGTGTCTGACGTTTATTGAAAATAAGAAAAGAGTTTTGTTCAAGTAGTGTTGAGGAGTTGGGTAGATATAAGTTATACTGTTGACCAATAAACCAATAACTAAGAAAATACTGCACATCCAGAAGAGAACTGGATTCTGGGCGAAACGAACAGGTCCACAGGAGACAACGAGTGGCTCGATTTGGCTGCCAGGCACCCCTGGGACCTGGCGGCCACCTGGCAGGAGCAGAAGATGTCTCTAGGAGGAGGGAGGGACTGGGTCCCGCCGAAGGTGAAAGGCTGGCCAGCCCCTCCAGGGCGGTGGCGAGCTGTTGGAAGCATTGTCCAGAGGCTGTGCCCAGCTCAGACACCTCCCGGGCGAGTCCAGACCGCTGAAGGCTGCAGGCTGTCGGCGGGATGCGGTGGATGGCGGTGGCGGCGGCAGCGGCAGCGCAGGTCTCTGGGCACCTGCATGCGGGCCTGGGAGTCTGGCAGAGGGCGGGCGGTTGGCAGCGGCCGGGCTGAGGGTGGTCTGTCTGATGTGTAATAGGAGCCCGGCTTGCAGCTGGAGCGCACGACCGAGTTTAAGTGTGCAGGGGAGGGGCCGGGCTGGCCCGAGAGGGCGGCGGCCGCTCCAGAGCCAGGCCCGGCGGTGGCAGCAGCGGGAACCTGGAGCGCTATTCCTGGAACAAAGGCAAGCACTACGCGGGAGGGGACACGAGCGCGGGGGAGATCACGGCGACCCGAAGGCGAGGGAGAGGGGAGGCGCGGCGGGAGGACGCCGCCTGTGGCGATCTGGGCGGCGGCGACTGGCGCGGCGGACCCTCCCCCGGGCATCCTCCCCCGGGCACCCGCCCCCAGGCCCGAGGGACTCCCGGTCTAGAAGTCCTCGTCCTCCACCCATCCAAAGACCCGCTTCATCTCGGCCAGGAAGCCCCGGTAATCGTTGAGGAGGGGGCTCTGCTTCCTGATGTAGGGGATCACCCACTGCAGGGCGGGCCCGGTCAGCCGGGTGATGAGGAACGTCACCTTCAGGGCATCGTTGGTGAACAGGGTCTCGTCCACTAGCATGTAGGCGCCCGTCTGCACGATAAACTCCGGGAGCCGGTCGGTGTCGCCGTCAAACGTCTCGGGGAAGGGGATCGGGTTCCTCCACCGACGCGTCTGGGGCCGAATGGGCAGGGCCAGGAGGGCCTTGATCAGCTGCACTCGGCCGTCCATCGCGCCTTGCTCGCTTCACTGGGCTCCACAGGGCTCGGTCTATGAGGAGGCGTGGCGGGAAGTGCGTGTGTGTGCGGAGGCGGGCCCGGTCCCGGGGCCGGTCGGGGCTGTGGGCGGGACCATGGGCGGTACCTGGCGCGGCGGGGCTCCGCCTACATGGCCTGGCATTTGCTAGTGCGCAGGCGCGACACTTGGGGCCGAGTTGGGCGGGGCGGGAGGAGGGGAAGGAGGCGGGGTAGGAATCCGAGGGGCCGGGCCTAGATTTCCTAAGGCGGGACGCGGGCGAGGGGCGGGGGCCACGGGCGGAAGCCAAAACACCTAATGTTAAGTGGTGAGGGCGGAGTCCGTTGCCATTGGAGAGGGGAGGGCCGAGAGCTTCGGAGAAGAGAAGTAGACTTCGTGCCCACCCTCGTTCAGGGCCACTTATTTTTCTTCCGAGTTCCTTGTAGAACCCTCGGCCTCTGGACGCCCCTTGCATAAGGTTCCGTTGTTAACACATTTTCCTGCTTATTCATGCATCTCTCAGCCAGAGATTATTGGCACCCGCGCTGCAGCGGTGGTTGCCTGCCACATTAGTGCGAAAGTCCCAAATATTAGCTAACGTAATTTAGAGCAGCATATTCAAAGAATGATGTACCATGAACAGGGAATATAAGGAAGTTTTAATGTTAAGAAATCTCTTAGGGCTTCCCTGGTGGCGCAGTGGTTGAGAGTCCGCCTGCCCATGTAGGGGACACGGGTTCGTGCCCAGGTCTGGGAAGATCTCACATGCCGCGGAGCGGCTGGGCCCGTGAGCCATGGCCGCTGAGCCTGTGCGTCCGGAAAAAAGAAATCTCTTAATCTGCTATATTAAAAGAACAAAAGAAAACAATCAGTAGAGAAACTGAAAGGCAAGTGTGAAAGTGAATGGATGCTTTCCAAAAGCGATTTTATACATGTTCAATGTAAGAATAACGGAAAGGAATAACTAAGAGTTTTAACAAATTGGAAAGGAGGAGAGGAAATTAGCCATTACCTGTTATATCAGAATACCATTTTGTGACTGAGTATAAAATTAATATAAATTCATCACCAGCTTTCATAAATACAGAAAATAAGCAGTTAAAATATATAATGGTAGAAGACCCTATTCAGAAAAACAATTCAAAGGAAATAGTGCCTAGAAATGTATTTCTTAAATTGTAAAAACCACATGAAGAAATGTTTTAAATGCTAAAGAGGGATACAAAAGAATACTCAAACAAATGGAATGATATCCCAGATCTGGGGTAGGTTGACTCAATATCATAAAGTCGTTAAATTTCCCTAAGCTATTTTTTAAATAAATTTATTTATTTTATTTTTGGCTGCATTGGGTCTTCGTTGCGGTGCGCAGGCTTCTCATTGCTGTGGCTTCTTTTGTTGCGACGCATGGGCTCTAGGTGCACAGGCTTCAGTAGTTGTGGTGCACATGCTTAGTTGCTCCGAGGCATGTGGGGTCTTCCTGGACCAGGGATCGAACTCATGTCCCCTGCATTGGCAGGCAGATTCTTAACCACTGCACCACCAGGGAAGTCCAATTTCCCTAAGTTAAATTATACTTCCAACACATGACCAGTGATGGGATCTTGTCATGAGGCAATATTGTGTTTAATCAAATTATATGCACTATTTTTCCCCCCAACATAATCCTACCAAAATACCAAGAAGATTTTGTTTTGATTAGAAAAGCTCATTTTAAGATTCACGTGGAAGAATAAACAATGAAAAATAGCACAGAAAAATTTGAAACATAAGGGTAGTGAGGGATGACATGCTTCAACAGATAATCACAAATATATATTATTATTTATTGGTATATTTTTATTGTCTTTTCCCCCTGACTAAAATACAAGATGCTGGCAACCTCAGGTAGCCATGATGTTAAGCAATTCCCTCTGTTTTGTTTTGTTTTTTCAGTAAATGTTCTGGGGATAGGGCTTTCCCACAGCTAGCTCCCAGTCAGGTGAAATAACACTGTCCAGAGAACGGGACTTTTTCAGGGAGCTACAACATCGCAGTTCGAGGAAAGTCCCAACTGTGTCAGACGTAACAAGGTCCTATGAGAACCTTATCCAGCCTACTTCTCCCAGCCCACCTCCTCCCAAACTCCAACCACTCTCCTCACTGCTCCAGCCATTCCGCCCTCCTATTCCTTAAACACAATAAGCTCATTTACTCAGATGCATTCTATTCTCAGGCTGGAAAATGAAAAAGCCAAGGGCCCTTGTAGCAGTTGAGATGAGGGGGTTTGTTCAGGAGTTCTGGGCGTCGAGAAAGAGGGTAAGTATGAAGAAGATTTAGGCTGGTTGGGGGAGGTTTTTGCCAACACCAAGAGAACCAAGTGTATCAGAGTACAGGGAAGATCCGGATAAAGGAATCCCTTTTTTGAAGTTTGGCCAAATTCCTTTCCAGAAGGATTGTGCAGATTCTAAGCTCCTTTAAACAGTGTGTGTTCTGCCCATCACTCAACAACTCCACCAGCAGTGATTCTTTTAATAGCAATTGAACGCAATAGATCAGAAAGTGGGTCTATAAGTGCATTAATTTGCAATATTTGATTACCGATAAAGTGGAAATATTTTTGTATCTTTATATTTCGATTGTCTTTCATCTTCTTGGTTGATTCTAATTAAATGACTGCACATTTTTTGAGGTCTAAGTTTTGTTTATCTATTTGCATAAAGTATTAGTGCACGTATTATGCATTTGTAATAATATAAAACATATCTTCTCACTGCCTTGAATTATCATTTTTGGACAAATGTAATTGTTGACATTTTAATTAATCAAATCGATTTCTGTGGTTATTATACTAGATTCTACACTGGACCAAGAAGAAGGAAACATCACAATCTTCTCTTACAGATTTTCTTTAATTTTTTAATCCTATAACTTTTCCACGTATCCAGAATACATTTTTAAGGGTGCACAACATGAGAATCTTCTTTGTTCTGTTCCATTTTTTTAATAAAAATAAACTTTATTACATTAGTTAATAACTTCACAGGAGGATGAAAATGGTTTTAATGGTTTTTATTGGTTTTGGAACTTCTGCTTGTGAGCTTCAGAATTAAAATCTACAGGCTGAGGTGATACTAAAACTTTCTGAGTTCCATCCACATTTTTTGTACCACTCAGTCTTCCTTTTTATACTCATGCCTCCATCGTGTGACACCTATTGTGTATTCAAGGGGAGAATTAAATTAAAGGATAACTGTTCTTTTGCTCCAAAGCCTGAGGACTCCAGTCACTGAGAGTAACTCTGATACTTGGTGTTAAGTAAAACAGTTACTTCCTTTTGAGAATGGTGATGGTTAAGTTTGCTTCTTAGCCTTTTTGCTGGTTGATTCATTTTTTTTTTTTTCCTGTACGTGGGCCTGTCACTGTTGTGGCCTCTCCTGTTGCGGAGCACAGGCTCCGGACGCACAGGCTCAGCGGCCATGGCTCACGGGCCCAGCCGCTCCGCGGCACGTGGGATCCTCCCGGACCAGGGTACGAACCCGTGTCCCCTGCATCGGCAGGCAGACTCTCAACCACTGTGCCACCAGGGAAGCCCATGCTGGTTGATTCTTGATTTTGATCTCAGTTATGTATATTATTTCATGTAGAAATGATGTAATGACTCATATTGGTGGAACATTGATGACCTCTAAATCCATACCTTGATTACTTTTAGAAATGTGAAAGATTCATTGCTGGTATTTGGACTTTACTGTGTCTGTGTCATTGGTACTGGCAGGAATGCAGATTTCAGGAACTTGGACACTAACTAGCCTCACTAATCCTGACTTTTATTACAAATGCCCATTGCCCATAGTATCCTAGGGGCATACTTGCAAATTAAGAGCAAATTCCCCATTATATATACATTACCAAATGTCTTAAGTTTTTCTGTTGTTTTCTCCTCAAAGACCTGTGTTCAATGTCAAATGTTAGTAACATTATGTAATTTTAAAAAATTCTTCATGAATTTGTTCTGGATTAAATTAGCTCATTTCTAGTTTTATCAATTTTTGAACTTACTATGTTACCAATTACTGAAACTAATATAAAAGTAACACAGTTGTATAATGTGCATTTCATGGTCTATTAGGTGGAACATAAACCCCATTTGCATGACTTATTAACCATATTCTTGCATAGTGTATAAAATGTCAGTAATTGGTAACAAAGTGAGAACACATAACCCATTCCAAAGGTTTCTCACCCATAATTTTGTATGAGTCAATTGCTTTATTAATGAAAAGAAAAAATGGAGTTTTGAGACTCCCCTTCTAGAAAATAACTGGCAATACCTTGCAACATAATATTTAATAATTCCCCTATGATGCTTGATTAAAGCACGTTGAACCTAGGTTCATTTTGAAGGAGCAATCAGGTTTCTATAGAGCAGCGGTCTTATCTCGTGATTTGATTCATGCAGTTCCTGTCTTAACAAACTCTTTTGGCCTACCTCACACAGGCTGCATGACTGGGTACTCTGCCCCAACCAAACATTTGCAGAAATTCTTCTGGATAAGGGAAAGGGGAAGTTTGTCCCAGCCACTCATCTTATCAGTTTCCAAGTTACGTAAGTTTCCTGCAGTTGTGTTAAGAAGTCTCCCTGTAGATTTGTACAATCACCATTTCCTTCAGGACCTGTGGTGGAAAAGTCTAGTACTGGTCAGCTTATGGGCCTGTGATGAGAAGAGAGTGGACCTGGAACCAACTGTCTGGACCTGCCAGACAAGTAAGTGCACCCTTATGTTATGTGGGGCCACAGATGCTGGGTGGAGGGTAGCACCCATCCCCTGTCAGCTATAACCTTATTTAAGGTGGTATTGAAATGCCTTCCCTTAGTCTCTAAGATAGGAACTTCCAACAATGTCAGGGTCACTCCCTGGTCACTGCTTATTAACTCCATGTTTCGGGCACTGTGTCTATAATCAGTCAGTGGCATCTTTTTCCAGTCCTTATTCATGTTCCTTTGTTCACTGTGGGTGCCACTATTACAGACATGTTGAATTTATTAGAATGTCAGATTTCCAAAAAGCCTGATCATGACATATTCCCATCAAAGTTTTGATCGGTCTTTTTATCCTTTTGGAAAACCCTTGTAATACCAGGCAGAAGCAGGATGGACTGGAAGGCATTGTGAAAAACAAACTTCAGGAATCGAGAGATGGTAGGAGTGCTGCTTTTTTTCAGGTAGGAGAACATGGATTTGAATGTAATTTAAAGCTAGCTCTATTTAGGAAAGGGGAGAAAGATGAGACCTGTACACCAAGTGGGTGTCAGAGAATGAAAGTCTACCAGTCTACCCTCGCTATGGGTGGGTGGGCATTTATTTTGCAGTGGTCCGGGAGGCATAGGCTAACAATTAAGGTAATATGCAGGTCAATACTTCGTTAAATATTTACCCTTCCATACTGTGTTGGGCTTTTTTTTTTTTTTTTTGCCTTGCAGATGTTGCTGAGACAATACATTGTGTTTCATTCACAATAAATTTCTAGTATCTGAGTCTGACTCTTTCTTACTCTCACCTCTGAGCCTCAATTTCCATATTTGCAAAATGGGAATCACACCTTGCTGTCAGGGATATTGTAAGAATCAAGTGTGGTAATCTGTGTAAAGTACTTAGCACCCAGGAGGTGCTGAAGGAATTAGTACACCATTTCCAGAATCCATATATTGGAAAAGAACACTGTGGCTTGGTTTAGCTCTTCTCCCCACCTGTCCAGACCCCACTCTCACTTCATTTCTTTAGACTTCTGTCATAATATCAACCAAACGTTTGTTTCCTTTCACAGGACCAGCATATTTCCTCAGATATTACTGGGCTTCTCTTTGCAAACCAACCTCTTTAATTCTGCCATGATGCCAAGAGGTAGCCCGGCAACTCAGACCTTGCCTTGCTCTGAGCCGCTTTCTTTTCTGGCCAACTCTGACACCTTACATTGAAGCTGATGGGGCTCAGCACCAAGTTTGGGCACCAAGAGGGTGCTTGTCAACTGGCAGTGCCAAAAAGTTCTCCTCTCTTTCCTTGTCTGTATAAGGTCACTTCTTTTCTGGTCAGTGGTTAATTTGTTGAAAATCAGGTGAAGAGTTTTGACAGTTGGGGTGGGGGAGGAGTGCTAAATATAAATACGAACCCTTCTAAAGTGTGTTGAAAGACACTTCTAACCTCTAGCTTCATAGATACCTCTGGTTTCTCTATTGCTTTATTAGCACAGGTTTTATCCAGAAGGTGGCATCACAGAACCTGAATTTCACTCACCAAAGGTTAAAAGAAAATCCACATTTCTTTGTGATTAGAAACTAAAGAATGTAGCCTTTAGACAGCACATTGCCATTTCAAAGGCTTTTAATTTATCCCTGTAATTGGCTAAGTTACCTTAAAGCTGTGAAAGACGGGGGTCATGAAGGTTTCCTACCCGGTGAGAACCTGAGGCCTGAGATACTTAGAAAAACCTGTACCCAAACCAACATTCCTTCACCAAGTGTCATGACGGTGACCAAAACTGGCTTATTTGCTAGTCGAACAACAGCTGTGAAACTTAATAGTAACTGTGATGCCTTCTTCCCCTTCCACACACACTTGTGTCCACTGCCCATCAAGGTCATGTTGGGTGACTTCATTGGAGGGAGGGGTCGGGGAGACCTAAATGGATGGTCTAATAGGTAAAACTACTGAGTAGTGGCACTTAAAAATAAGTCACAAGGTTGAGGATTCCAAAAGGGTGACTCTCTAATTGGTGCCATTCTCAAAATCAGGACTCTGAGGGAAAGAGAAGGTAATCCTCCTCTGAATTTGAGATGGAAACTGGCTTGCTGGTTCTTTCCCACGAGTTCATTCCTAGGCCAGCCATGTCACTCAGCCCCAATGAATGTCTACTGACTGGTAGGGATGTTAATGTTCTATACCTTCTTGCTGTAAAGTATTCCTCTGGATATATACCCCAAGTGGGATTGCTGGATCAGATAGTAGATCTATTTTCAATTTTTTGAGGGACTTCCATACTGTTTTCCATAGTGGCTGTACCAATTTAGATGGGAGAACACATCTTGAACTAAATGGGTTTCATGACTGGTTCTCCCGTCCTTTTGATTGTCTGTTCTTTTAGGGAGAGGAGCTATAGAGATTAGAGGCTCAAAGGGGGAAGGACTTCCCTGAACAGGAAAGGTGGAATGACTAGATATGGTCCATCCTTGGGGTGCCTAAAGCCTAGTGGTGGGGAAGGGGCTGGGAAGAGTGACCCTCTGTAGAGCTGCTCTCAGAGCATGAGGAGAAAGCAGACAGGAGGACGTCATGGGCCCTCAATGTGAAAGGTGCATTGGACTTTGTGTGTTCAAGAGTGTCTCCTGAGAAGCAAGAAGAACTACAGTCCTGCAGCCTGTGGAACAAAAACCACATTCACAGAAAGATAGACAAGATGAAAAGGCAGAGGGCTATGTACCAGATGAAGGAACAAGATAAAACCCCAGAAAAATAACTAAATGAAATGGAGATAGGCAATCTTCCAGAAAAAGAATTCAGAATAATGATAG
The DNA here is from genome assembly GCF_963924675.1 of Phocoena phocoena. Lineage (NCBI taxonomy): Eukaryota > Metazoa > Chordata > Mammalia > Artiodactyla > Phocoenidae > Phocoena > Phocoena phocoena. Next base: position 113,869,571 of record NC_089240.1, on the reverse strand, counting down.
TAAAGATGATCAAGGACCTCAGAAAAAGAATGGAGGCAAAGATTGAGAAGATGCAAAAAATGTTTACCAAAGATCTAGAAGAATTAAAGAATAAACAAACAGAGATGAACAATATAATAACTGAAATGAAAAATACACAAGAAGGAATCAATAGCAGAATAACTGAGGCAGAAGAACGGATAAGTGACCTGGAAGACAGAATGGTGGAATTCACTTCTGTGGAACAGAATAAAGAAAAATGAATGAAAAGAAATGAAAATAACCTAAGAGACCTCTGGGACAACATTAAATGCAACAACATTCGCATTATAGGGGTCCGAGAAGGAGAAGAGAGAGAGAAAGGACCCGAGAAAATACTTGAAGAGATTATAGTCGAAAACTTCCCTAACGTGGGAAAGGAAATAGCCACCCAAGTCCAGGAAGTGCACAGAGTCCCATACAGGATAAACCCAAGGAGAAACATGCCAAGACACATAGTAATCAAATGGGCAAAAATTAAAGACAAAGAAAAATTATAGAAAGCAGCAAGGGAAGAACGACAAATAACATACAAGGGAACTCCCATAAGGTTAACAGCTGATTTCTCAGCAGAAACTCTACAAGCCAGAAGGGAGTGGCATGACATACTTAAAGTGATGAAAGGGAAGAACCTACAACCGAGATTACTCTACCCAGCAAGGATCTCATTCAGATTTGATGGAGAAATCAAAAGCTTTACAGACAAGCAAAAGCTAAGGGAATTCAGCACCACCAAACCAGCTCTACAGCAAATGCTAAAGGAACTTCTCTAAGTGGGAAACAAAAGAGAAGAAAACGACCTACAAAAACAAACACAAAACAATTAATAAAATGGTCATAGGAACATACATATCGATAATTACCTTAAACGTGAATGGATTAAATGCTCCAACCGAAAGACACAGGCTTGCTGAATGGATACAAAAACAAGACCCATATATATGCTGTCTATAAGAGACCCACTTCAGACCTAGGGACACATACAGACTGAAAGTGAGGGGACGGAAAAAGATATTCCATGCAAATGGAAATCAAAAGAAAGCTGGAGCAGCAATACTCATATTAGACAAAATAGACTTTAAAATAAAGAATGTTACAAGAGACAAGGAAGGACACTGTATAATGATCAAGGGATCAATCCAAGAAGATATAACAATTATAACTATATATGCACCCAACATAGGAGCACCTAAATACATAAGGCTCCTGCTAACAGCTCTAAAAGAGGAAATCGACAGTAACACAATAATAGTGGGGGACTTTAACAACTCAATCACACCAGTGGACAGAACATCCAAAGAGAAAATTAATAAGAAAACACAAGCTTTAAATGACACAATAGACCAGATAGATTGAATTGATATTTATAGGACATTTCATCCAAAAACAGCAGATCACACTTTCTTCTCAAGTGCGCACAGAACATTCTCCAGGATAGATCACATCTTGCGTCACAAATCAAGCCTCAGTAAATTTAAGAAAATTGAAATCATATCAAGCATCTTTTCTGACCACAACGCTCTGAGATTAGAAATGAATTACTGGGGAAAAAACGTTAAAAACACAAACGCATGGAGGCTAAACAATACGTTGCTAAACAACCAAGAGATCACTGAAGAAATCAAAGAGGAAATCAAAAAATACCTAGAGACAAATGACAATGAACATACGATGATCCAAAACCTATGGGATGCAGCAAAAGCAGTTCTAAGAGGGAAGATTTTAGCTATACAAGCCTACCTCAAGAAACAAGAAAAATCTCAAATAAACAATCTAACCTTACACCTAAAGGAGCTAGAGAAAGAAGAACAAACAAAACCCAAAGTTAGCAGAAGGAAAGAAATCATAAAGATCAGAGCAGAAATAAATGAAATAGAAACAAAGAAAACACTAGCACAGACCAATAAAAGTAAAAGCTGGTTCTTTGAGAAGATAAACAAAATTGATAAACCATTAGCCAGACTCATCAAGAAAAAAAGGGAGAGGACACAAATCAATAAAATTAGAAATGAAAAAGGAGAAGTTACAACAGAAACGGCAGAAATACAAAGCATCCTAAGAGACTACAACTCTATGCCAATAAAATGGACAACCTGGAAGAAATGGACAAATTCTTAGAAAGGTATAACCTTCCAAGACTGAACCAGGAAGAAATAGAAAATATGAACAGGCCAATCACAAGTAATGAAATTGAAACTGTGATTAAAAATCTTCCAACAAAAATCGCCCAGGACCAGATGGCTTCACTGGTGAATTCTATCAAACATTTAGAGAAGAGCTAACCCCCGTCCTTCTCAAACTCTTCCAAAAAATTGCAGAGGAAGGAAAACTCCCAAACTCATTCTGTGAGGCCACCATCACCCTGATACCAAAACCAGACAAAGATACTACAAAAAAAGAAAATTACAGACCAATATCACTGATGAATATAGATGCAAAAATTCTCAGCAAAATACTAGCAAACAGAATTCAACAACACATTCAAAGGTTCATACACCGTGATCAAGTGGGATTTATCCCAGAGATGCAAGGATTCTTTAATATATGCAAATCAATCAATGTGATACACCATATTAACAAATTGAAGATTAAAAACCATATCATCATCTCAATAGATGCAGAAAAAGCTTTTGACAAAATTCAACACCCATTTATGATAAAAACTCTCCAGAAAGTAGGCATAGAGGGAACCTACTTCAACATAATAAAGGCCATATACGACAAACCCACAGCAAACATCATTCTCAATGGTGAAAAACTGAAAGCATTTTCTCTAAGATCAGGAACAAGACAAGGATGTCCACTCTCACCACTATTATTCAACATAGTTTTGGAAGTCCTAGCCACGGCAGTCAGAGAAGAAAAAGAAATAAAAGGAATCGAAATTGGAAAAGAAGAAGTAAAACTGTCACTGTTTGCAGATGACATGATACTATACATAGAGAATCCTAAAGATGCTACCAGAAAACTGCTAGAGCTAATCAATGAATTTGGTAAAGTTGCAGGATACAAAATTAATGCACAGAAATCTCTTGCATTTCTATACACTAATGATGAAAAATCTGAAAGAGAAATTAAGGAAACACTCCCATTTGCCATTGCAACAAAAAGAATAAAATACCTAGGATTAAACCTATCTAGGGAGACAAAAAACCTGTATGCAGAAAACTGTAAGACACTGATGAAGGAAATTAAAGATGATACCAACAAATGGAGAGATATACCATGTTCTTGGTTTGGAAGAATCAATACTGTGAAAATGACTATACTACCCAAAGCAATCTACAGATTCAATGCAATCCCTATCAAAGTACCGATGGCATTTTTTATAGAACTAGAAGAAAAAATCTTAAAATTTGTATGGAGATGCAGAAGACCCCGAATAGCCACAGCAGTCTTAAGGGAAAAAAAAAAGAGCTGCAGGAATCAGACTCCCTGACTTCAGACTATACTACAAAGCTACAGTAATCAAGACAATATGGTACTGGCACAAAAACAGAAATATAGATCAATGGAACAGGATAGGAAGCCCAGAGATAAACCCACGCACCTATGGTCAACTAATCTATGACAAAGGAGGCAAGGATATACAGTGGAGAAAAGACAGTCTCTTCAATAAGTGGTGCTGGGAAAACTGGACAGCGACATGTAAAAGAATGAAATTAGAACACTCCATAACACCATACACAAAAATAAACTCAAAATGGATTAGAGACCTAAATGTAAGACCAGGCACTATAAAACTCTTAGAGGAAAACATAGGAAGAACACTCTTTGACATAAATCACAGCAAGATAATTTTTGATCCACCTCCTAGGCTAATGGAAATAAAAACAAAAATAAACCAATGGGACCTAATGAAACTTAAAACCTTTTGCACAGCAAAGGAAACCATAAATAAGACGAAGAGACAACCCTCAGAATGGGAGAAAATATTTGCAAACAAATCATCAGACAAAGGATTAATCTCCCTAATATATAAACAGCTCATGCAGCTCAGTATTAGAAAAATAAACAACCCAATCAAAAAATGGGCAGAAGACCTAAGTAGACATTTCTCCAAAGAAGACGTACAGATGGCCAAGAAGCACACGAAAAGCTGCTCAACATCACTAATTATTAGAGAAATGCAAATCAAAACTACAATTAGGTATCACCTCACACCAGCCAGAATGGCCATCATCCAAAAATCTACAAACAACAAATGCTGGAGAGGGTGTGGAGAAAAAGGAACACTTCTGCACTGTTGGTGGGAATGTAAATTGACACAGCCACTATGGAGAACAGTATGGAGGTTCCTTAAAGAATTAAAAATAGAATTACCATATGTCCCAGCAATCCCACTACTGGGCATATACCCTGAGAAAACCGTAATTCAAAAAGACACAAGCACCTCAATGTTCATTGCAGCACTATTTACAATAGCCAGGTTATGGAAGCAACCTAAGTGCCCATCGACAGATGAATGGATAAAGAAGGTGTGGTACATGTATATACAATGGAATATTACTCAGCCATAAAAGGAACGAAATTTGGTCATTTGTAGAGACGTGGATGCATCTAGAGACTGTTGTACAGAGTGAAGTAAGTCATAAAGAGAAAAACAAATATCGTATATTAACGCATATATGTGGAACCTAGAAAATGGTACAGATGAACCAGTTTGCAGAGCAGAAATTGAGACACAAGAGTAGAGAACAAACGTATGGACACCAAGGGGGGAAAGCGGCAGGGGTTGGTGGTGTGATGAATTGGGAGATTGGGATTGACATGTATACACTGATGTGTATAAAATGGATGACTAATAAGAAAAATAAATAAATAAAAAATAAACATAAAAAAATATGTGCACTCCTGTACAGTTTGAAAGATCTCTTGATCCCTCTGGATTTGAAGTTGCCCTCTCAGTCCATCATGCTGGCTGCAGAAGCACAATAAATGGGTTACTGAGTGTCGCCAGCCAGGCTGCCTCACAGTTTATATTTGGGTTGGCCTTCCAAGCTTCCCTTGCATCTTCTTACTCATGTACAGGCCTACTATACTGCTTCTTATCGCCTTTGGAAAAGAACAGCAGCGGGCTCGATTTAGTGAATCCTAAGGAGATTCACTGATTTGCTCAATCTCCCCCCATCAGTCAGACACAGAAGCCTTCCAGAATGCTGAAAGGCCTGTTGTAGACTCTACTCTAGTGATCATAGGTTGTGCAGTCAGGGTACTGAGTGGCAGGTTGTAGGATATAGTTAAAGGCAGGAAGTGAGCACCTGTGCATCTCCTCCAGAGCTCAGAATTGATGTGCTGTATACTGACAAATTTGCTAAGAAGGTAGATCTTATTCAATCTTCTGTCATGTTCTTATTACAAAAAAAATAATAGTACTAATTAATGAGGGTGGAATGAAACTTCGGAGGGGATGAGTATGCTTATGGCATACATTATGAAGTTGGTTTATGGATGTATACTTATCTCCAAACTCATTAAATTGTATACATTAAATACATACAGCTTTTTGTATGTCAGTCATACCTTCATACCTCAATAAAGTGGTTTAACAATAATGATAATAAAAACCCTCCCATGATTACAGATGAGTGCTCCCCCTCAAGTGTTTTTAGATTTTAGAACTGAAGGGGAAGAATGCTTCTACATGGGGAAATGGGTAATGCCATTTACTGCTTCTGTATTATTGTTTTGCCTTGGTTTTTCTATGTATAGTAGCATTTGGACTGGTGGCGTATAAAGTGAAACTTTAGTCCATAGGATTTTGAATTTCATAGAATCACAGCAATTCTACAGAAGCCACGAACTTCACCTGGAGGACTTCAGCTCAAGGAGTGGCCCTGTGACATCAGCTATTTGTCATTTGACCAGAAATTGACTTTGGGTACAAATGTACTGTATTTGTATTCCATAGGGTGGAAGGCAGTGTCTCAGGCTGATTGGTTTCTCCAGAAGGCCCCTTTTCTCTGAGACTTTCCCACAACCTTCTGTTTTCTGTGAGACTGTGTTCCCTGGCCATAGCTACTTGGTTTGATACTTTTCATCTTATCCTAATTGGGCCAGCCATACTTTTGTTATGTTTAGAGTTTGGGACTAGATCCCAAGAATGAGTGATAGCCTGCAAAGGCTCATGTATAACCTTTCACTGCAGAGAATATGAAAAGACATACTGTTGAGTTTCCCTGAGCTAGCCTCATTTCTGTGTCTTTAAAATGCATTTGTTGCTTAAGTTTCTTGCATTTTGTAAAATACTTGTGTACTTCTAATAAAATTCATTTGCTTCAGAAGATCTCACTTGTAGATTTTTATTATTCACGATGAACACCAGCATGATCAAGGAAGCTGTGGCTCTGTCACGTGCATTGTCACCTGAACCAGGGCAGAGCTCTAAGCTATAGAATCTGATGCATTAAGAACAGGAGCTGGTGGCAGGGGAATGGAGTCTCAAGGTCATGGTAGAAGTTCCCCCCTTTGTTAAGCTCTCCCCTTTATTTAGGGGAAGAATTCCCCTAAAGGCTATAGATAATCTCATACCTCCCTGTGAGAAGTGATCCTTTCAGGCACTTCATGAAGCCCATAAATGCATATTTGGGGATGGTGGAGGAATCTTCCGATACTCCCAAGGGTAAGGCAGAGGTAGAGTGACCAGCATGGTTGTACAGAAGATCAGTTCAGAAGTCAGTAGGACCAAAACTAGAAGCATCAAGCACACAATTAATTCCTGGTGAAGCCTGCATTAGAATCTTGGT